>NC_041393.1:378083912-378123445 GCF_002162155.2 Triticum dicoccoides
GGCGGGTGGGCGAGGGGGTGGGGGCGGCGACGGGGGCGACGAGGGCGGGAGCGGCGCCGGGCGGCGGGGGCGGGGGCGGCGCGGTGGGTGGACGATGTGGGCATCGGGGAGAAGGTCGAGGGAGAAGAGAGAGTAACGGGCGGGGGAGGGGCTCGGCCGTTAGTTAGGGTAGTTAGGTTAGCCTTTGCCGTCCGCCCCTCCTTTGCCGTCCGCTTTTGTTCATATTTGCCGTCTGCTGCAGACGGCAAAGAGGGAGGACGTTAAGTTTTTCATTAGTGGGTGCCACCTCCCTCTTTGCCGTCAGCCAGCGGACGGCAAAGATTCTTTGCCGTCAGCGAGCGGACGACAAAGAAATGGCCGATGGCAAAGACCTTCTTTGCCGTCTGCCATCTGTTTGTCGTCTGCTTCTTGGTAGCTAATGGCAAAGACCTTCTTTGTCGTCCACTAGCTGACGGCAAAGATATGGCAGACGGCAAATTCCCTGATTCCAGTAGTGAGACACACACACACACAAGATATCCGTTTGGTGTGAACTAAGTGGATTAAGCTTTTATCTTCCAACTATCCAAGTTGTTGTTTAGCTTAACCATTTAGCTCAGAGGTATCCAAAACAGATTCTTGGAGAAAAGGGTGCTTACAAGAAAACCAAATTGTTCACGGACTCAATAGAATGGTCAGGGGACAACCTGGTAATACTTCTGATAAGATATCCAGAAAATCACGAACCACTAATATGTTATTAAGCTTCAGAACAATCTTGCTTTCCAGGTGATATGATCAAAACAGCGAGAGATTGCTACACTCTGAACTCATTGATCGAAGGGTGCACCAAGAAAATGGACTAGGTAGCATGATCAATCTTAGAATAGTGATTCAGTAACCAACACACTAAGAATGATATTATTGTCCATTAACCGCCAGGCAACATGGTTTCTCGGAGTATTGATTTCACACATCACAGTTCACTTGCCAGCATTCCAGTTTCAACAACACGGGACCGAGGAAAGAACATTGATGGTGAGAAGTATCACTGCGTCAAGAATTCATAAGAGGCGGTGCAGTTCTCATGACAATCCTGACATAAAGAGGGTAATACTCCGAGGTAGAACAGATCAAAGTTGGATTGCCATTTTGATCTGCAGAATACAACAACTTTGACCCAATCCTAGAGATGGATAAGGTACCGAAGTTTGCTTCTCCTAGTCATTCTGAAATACAGTGGCTCGACGGACCATAGGAATAGTAGGCACCGATGAGCACGAATGCACAACTATTCCTGACTAGCAATTGCTAGACGATGGCCGGAATACAACTGAAGAGGGACAAGTCAAAGGAACATATAAGTTTCTGAGTTGTGGATGCATATATTATTATGTCGAGCAAGGCTCAATATTTCTTCCGGATAACCCATGCAGAAAAGTAGGATTGACAAAGTCACAAATTTTGAATGGAGAACTCATCAAGAGCACTCTTATTGTGATCTTTTGGTTCAAATGAATTTCTGTCAAGGATGGTTCATGGTATTTGGAAGAATGATATACCATGCCCTCATGCATCATAGTGTACCTGCCTGAATAAAGATCGAACAAAGAAGGTGTAGGCAAAGTAATAATCTCACGAGTACCCTGGCTAAATACTAAGTTGTAACGAAGTTGCCTATGCTTATCATTTTCAATAAAATGATGCCCCACCATACTAGCATATTCTAAATATTTAGTAGGTGGCAGCCTCTCCTCCGCCTCCTCGTGTCTAATAGGAATCTCAAAATGTCTAGCGAGGCGGGATGCATATATGCCATCATAAATAACACCCTTTGAACAGTTTGTGTGTAACCGTCGAGCAACCATAGCACCCAAACTAAAGGTTCTATCAACATATAAAGCATGGTGCAAACTAGGAAGGTCAGGTGCACTAAGTGTCCACTCTCCCAATGACCAATCAAACATCTCTCGGCAAATAATGCATAGTAACATAAAACGGGAAAATGTAAACTAGCCACTCTCATTTCTCACACTCCTCTCTCCTCTCCCATGGTAGTTTAAAAAATGAAAGCCTCCATGTCTCTAGGATGTGGATCAGTGTGATTGCCCTCATAATGTATTTTGCAAACATTGCAAAAATCATACAGTGTCATTTCCTTAGGGATATCATAAAGGTTAAATTCTACCATGGGTGGTTCCTTCCTAGGATAAAAGTGAAAGCTTTGCACGAAGGTACTAGTGAGTTGGAGATATTGATCCTACTTATCTTCGAGGAAGGGGAAGATGCCGGCATTGTTCGCCAAGTAATAGAAATCGTCATAAATTTCTGCTTCCTACAAGAAGGTGTCACATGGCCACTCACTAGGCCGAACTCCGGTGCACGTGGAAGATGGTATTTGGGCTTCTCCTTTGGAGTTTCCTATGAATCCCGGCTTGATGAGCCCCTTACCCACCTCCTCATGGTTCTCTCTTTTCTGAAATTTTTAGTGACTCAAAATAAAAGTGAACCAAACTCACAAAATTGTTACTGACTACTCCTACAAGTGTCTAGAGGCCATATTATGCATGAAAACTAGTTTGAACCATATAAATTAGACATGCAAGCTCAAGAACATGGTCACCAACAGTAGCTAAATGTGCAAATAATAAACCGCTAGAACAAAAACTAATTGCACCAATGAAAGAGTCACATACCGATGAGCAATCCACCAAAACAGTTTTGGAAACGGAGATACGAGCAAGGAGATCAAAATTGGCAGCAAGATGAGCAAGAACACGGGTTTGAGTAAGCAAGTGATTTTTCCGGAGGAAGAGGAAGATCATGGGTGGTAGCAATAAGTGAGGGGGCCTACGTGGGCCCCACAAACTTGTTGGGCACACCCAGGGGGGTGGGTGCGCCCTGTGAGCTTTTAGCACACAGGTGAACCACCCTGGGGTGTCTTCAGTGCCAATATTTTTTAAATATTACAGAAAAAATCATATTAAATTTTCAGGGAATTAGGAGCACTTTTATTTTCTGGTCATTTTTTATTGCACGGATTATTCGCAAAACAACATAATCGGGGTATTTCTGCTTTATTTATTCTAACTAACAAAGAGTAAAAAGCGGATACAGAAGGTTGTGTTTACTAAATTCATCGACCACATGCGCGCCAAAAGGAATCCATTAATAAGGTTGATGAAGTCTTATTAACAATGTCATCCTTATGGGACCGGGGGTATCCAGATCTGCTGCCTGCGGCCCATGACATGGCTCCCTCGACGGCCTGGTACGACCCAGCGGCAAGGCCTTCAAGAAAATACCCTCATGAGGGCCCCGGCCCCGCACGAAGGATGACACCAAGACCTCCAAAGAAGCGGCCTCCCCAGGTTGCCTCCTGAGGAGCGGAGATTTCTATGCAGGTACCCAGCCTCCTGATGCTGCGATGATGTGATCCATGACGACCAAGGCCAGGTGGGAGCCAGCGGGCATAGTGGAGACAGTTTCCATTTCGGTGCTAAGGGAGCAGGCACAGACGCGGGTTCCCAAGGAATCCTCCAAAGCTTTCCATTCTAGTGCAACAAGACCAAGACCCCGGGCTCGGCAGGATGGATGTCATCACTGAGGCCACTGCTACGTCATGACCAGAAGCTTTGCAGGAGAGGACCATCTTTTGTCAGGATTAGATGTACTTCTTGGCCCCTTTCAAATTAACTTTTGTGGGATCTCTTCCCGCCTAAGTTTTGGGGGAATATGGGCCAGCCACCACCGTAGAAGGGGATCCCCGGGTGAGAGTTTTTCCACTCTCACCACCGTAGCCCTCGCGAGGTCGTTCATCAACTTTACTTTTACTAGTTCATCCTCAGCACCTCGTGAGGCCAATCCACCACAAAGCAGGAGTAGGGTTTTACACCACAAGGTGGCCCAAACCTGGGTAAACTATTGTATTCATCTGCTTCCCCGCTCGTGTGTCCATCCGACAAGGCTAGGCTGTAGGGCGACGAGCTTGAGACTTGAGAGATTGAGATCTTCACACACGCCCCAGAGTTTGAACCTTCTGTTATCTACGGAGCCCTGAATCCGTCATTTGGCGCGCCAGGTAGGGGCATGTCAAAGTCCTTCTTCCACCTCCGCTTCGTCTCCGCTTCGTCACTCCCATGGCCGACGCACATTGGGTCCGCGCTAAGCACCGAGCTGCTCGCGTCGCTCAAATGGCGCCTATCGGCATTCTGGGAACGGGGGGTCCCTAGACTTGCCTGCCTGTGGCCTGCGGCGTGGATCGAGTGGTGGCCCAGTATGGCCCATCTTCTTCAACGCAAGACTCAAGACCCTCCCGAGGGTCCAAGCCTCATCGGGCGGACGACACAGGACTTCCTCAGGAACGGCCTCACCAAGCAGGCTCGCGAGGAGGCAGGGAGATCAAGGCAGGGTAACTCGCGAGGTGCTCGTAACGCAAGCTGTGACGATAGAGACCAGGCGGGCGCCCGACGGGCGTCGGCCTGCGCAGTGTCCTTGTTTCCTCTTTGGTGCAAAGGGGACAAGCACAAGTGTGGAGTACCGAGGCATCAGGCAAAGGTTGCCACTTTAGTGCAACGAGACCAAGACCAGCAGAGGGGCAGGATGGAGTTCACCGTGGATCCCAAGACGGCGTCATCACCAGTGCCTTTGGCAGCCGAAGACCAACTTTAGTCAGGATAACTTGTAATAGATGTTCCCCTTTGAAATGGCCGTTGTTGGCGCCCTTCCCGCTCAATATTTGGGAAGAGGACCAGAGCCTCTATAAATAGGATTAGCCACCATAGAGAAAAGGGAGGGGATGGAGTACCCATTAGATCGAGAGGCGATCGAACTCACCCAAGCAGTTCATCGCACTAGCTCAAGAACACCTCTCGCGAGGCTGTTCTTCCCTTGTACTGGTCATCATCAGCCCCTGGGGAAATCCACCACACCACACACTGGAGTAGGGTATTACACCACAACAGTGGCCCGAACCAGTATAAATCTTGTGTCCCTCTTGTTTTTCATCGTTTAGCTTAGATTCACGGAAGACGATCGGACGCGGATCGGTAGGGGAAGATCTTCATGCGCACCCCAGAGTTCGAACCTTAAGGGTCTGCCGGAACCCAACATCCGACATTTGGCGCGCCAGGTAGGGGTGCGCCAGAATCTTTCTTCCGCTGTTTCGCGTTCGATCTTCCGTCGTGTCCATGGCTGACGCTCGCCCGGCTCGAGCCGAGCGACCGGCTGCTCTCTCCGCCCGCGTCGCCCAGACAGCTCCCGTCGGTGGGTGTCCCCGTCGTTCCACGTCGCCTGCCGCCAACGCCGCCACCGGCCAGGCGGGGAACGAGCAGCAGGCCTCGTCGTTGTATCCTTCGGTGTGGCGGGAAGGCCGCACCGCCACCCTGTCACTGACTCCAGCTGGTTCGTCCTCCCACGCCAGTCACGCCCCCATGGACGTGCACTATGCGTTGCTCCTGGCGCGTGAGCTCCTGCACTACCATCCCATCGACGACGTCTAAGAGGAGTGGCTCGCTCGCATCATCGAGCTCGTCAGCACCGTAGGGGGCTCCCCTGTGCCGTCCCTCTCGCTCCCGCACCCTCCGTCCTGCGCAGGAGGCGCGGATCAGGAGGTGCCTCCGCCACCTCCTCCCCAAGAAGGCGCCCTGGCTCCAAGGTGCGTGGCCCCAGGACGAGATCCACCGCGTCCGGTGCCCGCGCGACAAGAAAGTAGCTGCCAAGATATCCCTCGTCCCCAAGAAGGTGCTCGTGTGCTCCCGGCACCGGTGCGCCACGACCGCATCCCTGCGCCAGCACGTTAAGACCCCGCGCTGCTCTAGGCAGCGGCGCGCGCGAACCCCCAGGAGCAAGCCCCGCATCACCAGAGAGCTCCAGTGGCCACCGCAGGCTGCTGCGTCTTCACCACCGAGCTACGCAGGGTCGCCTGGCCACGCAGGTTCAAACCTAACCTACCGCCTAGCTACGACGGCACTGCCGATCCCGCGGAGTTCCTAAAACTCTACGAGCTGGGCATCGAAGCCGCCAACAGGGATGAAAAGGTCATGGCGAACTGGTTTCCCATGGCACTCAAGTACGGCGCCCGCACGTGGCTCCTGAACCTGCCTCCTGGGACGAGATGCGCACTCGCTTCATCGCCAACTTCTAGGGCACTCGCGACCGTCCACCGGCCGTGGGTGACCTACGCCTCATCAAGCAGCAACCTGGAGAAACCTTGCAGAAGTACATCCAGCGCTTCAACAGCGCTTGCCTCAAGATTTGTAGGGTGACCTAGGAGGCCATCATCACGGCGTTCTCTGATGGCGTCCGTGACGTCAACATGAAGGAGGAGCTAGCAATCCACGAAGATCTGTGCACGTCATTGGAGTTGTTCAACCTGGCGACCAAGTGCGCAAGGGCTGAGGAGGGACGCCTCTCCCTTCTCGAGCTCCCAGCAGCAGACCCAGAAGAGAAGAAAGCCAAGGCCAAGGATGTGAAGCGCAAGGGAGCAGCTATGCTCGTAGGAGAGCCGGACATGAAGCACGTCAGGGACCAGCCGGAGTCGTCCAAGGGTAGCCGGTACTGTGTGTACCATGATCTCCATACCCACAACACCAACGAATGCCAAGAGCCCAGGGCCGTGTGAGAAGGTCACGTCGGTCGATGCCCCGAGCGCAATGATCGGGGCTACGGCCGAGGCGGTGGAAGAGGCACAGGACGATGGGACGACTGTGGTCCTCGTCAAGGGTGGCGTGACCGGCCTCGCGAGGACCGCTGGTAGGACCAGCCTCGCGAGGGGGCTTCGAGGGATCAGCCTCGTGGGGATCGCCCGCAAGGCAACGCAGGACTCCCTCCTCTGCCACCACCAGCAAGAAGGAATGAAGACCATCATCGGGACGAGGGGGCTGGGGGCTTTCAGGAGCCACGTGCGATCGCTTGCATCTTGGGCGGCGCTCAGGCCCCAGCCTCTCAGTGCATCTTCAAGCAGTTTGTTCGCGAAGTAAATGCAATCCTCCCTAAGCTTGAGACCACGCGCCCTCTAAGGTGGTCTACGTGCGCCATCACGTTCATCTCAGCGGATCAGCAAAAGTGCGCGGCAACGACCGGTGTCCTCCCGATGCTCTGCTCGGCAGTTATCAGCAATGTGCAAGTTACCAGGACCCTCATCAACGGCGGAGCAGGGCTCTGCGTCGAGACGTTCAACAATCTTCAAGTGCCATATGATTAGCTTCAACCAACCAAGCCTTTCTCAGGAGTCACTGATGGTTCCACCGCCCCTGTAGGGCAGGTCCGCCTCCCTGTCACCTTTGGACAGCGTAAGAATTACCGTACCAAGCTCATTGACTTTGACGTCGCCCACATTCGCCTGCAATACAATGTCATCCTCGGGTACCCCGCCCTGACCAAGTTTATGGCAGTGACTGACCATGGCTACAACGTCCTCAAGATGCCAGGAAGTGGCGGGGTCATCACGTTCCCCTGTGAAGAGAAGGATGCGGTGTCCTCCCTCGAGCGCGCCTTTCAAGTCGCGTCAATCGAGGACCCAGACAGCAAGAGTGGAAACCTTCCTGAAGCAACCCCCAAGAAGAAGAAGACGTCACCTGGCTCAAGGCCTCAGGAGGCAGGCACCTCCAGAGGCGCCACATCCGGACATGTGCCCATCCAAGGGGCGCCACCCTTCATCGCATAGGGAGGCGTGCCCGGCGCCTTCCTCGGGAAAGGCTTGGGGGCTCTCTCTTGGGGAGCCACTGAATTTGCCAAGATCACGAGTGAGGCGCTCGGGCACCACTTGGAGGTGTGCTTCACGGCACGTTTCCCTCAGGAAGGCGTAAGGCAAGGAGGGCCCAACCCTCAGGAGTTCATCACCAAGGTTGCTCAGGAGTTGCAGGAATCAAGAGTCATGCACGGCAACCACCGCCTGCCCAGCGTAGCTCCCCATCCAGGCGAGGATGGAGGGCTGCGCGTCTACATTGACTACCCAGGGCTCAATCGAGTCGCGTCTCAGCAATGCTTCTGGACTTCGCGCGTAGAGCGTTGCGAGGGTCCACCGCACAGCTACATTCGCATGCCCTTCGGCCTGCCAAACATGACTGCTGCCCACCAGCGCCCAATGAGGAGCATCCTGGGAGCTCAGGTGGCTAAGCATCACGCACTCCTAGAGGAAATGGAGATGGACCTCGCCGAGCCGCCCGAACCTCCTGAGCCTCCCGAGGCTCGGAGCCCCAAGGGCTCGTGAGGATTGGCTTCTTCACCACGCACCGTCAGCTACTCCGACACTCGCTCTGCAATGGTATCAGGTGACTTCTCTCAAGTTTTGTTTCAGCTGGGAGCGCCCTCAGGGCTGCATCATTCCCATGTCACGTGGGTCTGTCCCCGTGGCATGTATCTGTTTTGCTTATGTCTTCAGCTTACCTTATTGGGGGTGCCCCTCGGGCAGCATCATCCCCAAGTCGCTTGGTCCTGACCCAGCGGCGTTTTCCTTTCTTTGCATCTATCTAAGTTGATTTGCTTCTTCATGCTTAACCTACTTGAGATAATCGCCTGCTCGATTGACACCTACCTTTGGAGGCGCTCACTTTGGCATGGCGCTTGCGCATGGGTCCATCCCTGCAACATCGACAAATCTGAGTGGTCGAGCTCTGGCCACGACAGCCCCGCAAAGCGCTACCTCACCAGGCCCTCAGTGCCTCAATCACTCCCTCGGAGCAACCAATGGCTGGCTGGCAACCGTAATGGCAGACCTTGTTTTCCTTGTGTTGGTATACATGATCCATATAAGGAGTAGCGTTAGGGGCGTCGTGAGCTCTCTCTCTCTCCCGTGCGATCCGCTCACGTGTTAAAAGGGGGGCACCTGAGCATCACGACTCATGGGCTCTTACTGGCTCTCCAGCCCTCACCCCCTGGCCTTGACCCACGGCATCACGACCTGTCATACCAGCGGCAGCTGAGCTCGCTCGAGGGCCGGGACCTGAGGACGTAGAGCATGAAGGAGAGTGCGGGGAAGAGGGGAGAAGCTCACGGGGACCCGACCCAGCGACACCCCAGCTGCCGGCGCGCGGGCCAGGCACCTCACCGAATAACGACTCCAAGCTCACGAGATAAGTCACGCTCCTGTAGAAGCTAAATCAATGTGATGCTAAACCCACGCCTAGTGCGGCTCTGTCACAACAATGTTGCCTTCCTTTCTTGCCCAGCGGAGGCTGCTTGAGCGCTAAAGGGGACCTCCTGAGCATCACGACTCGGGGGCTCTTACTGGACCTTGGGCCGCTCACCTCCTGGCCTTGACCACGGTGTCGCGACCTGGCATACCAGCGACGGCTGAAGCCTGCCTGGGGACCGGGACCTATCAGTGTAGAGCACCAAGCCCTCGGGGGAGCCGAGCCGAGACAGGACAAGCATCTCGCATCGATTCATAATAAGGATAATATTCACAAAAGGAATGGCAGGCGCTTACATACCCCCGCGGGGTGTTTCCTTGATACCTCGCAGGGAACAAAAGGTGCTAATCCTAAGGAATGCTAACTACGCGCGCCTCCACAGGAGACGCCATCATCAACAGTGGGCCGCCAAGCGCCGACGCCAACCCCATCCAGATCAGTGGCGTCGGCGGCCAGATGAAGCTGCCCTGCTCCAACCGCGATGTGAGCTTGGGGGCTCGTAGCTGTCATTGCTCGTCTCCGGAGTCACGTGAAGCTCGGGAGAGTCGCTGGATTCTCCAGTTCCTCCGTTGCTGCCTGAGGAGATGCTGGGGAAGCGGTTGGCAGGCCGGTCCTCGCCACTTTGATGCCCTGGCCGCTTTCCATGGGGAAGCACTCCAGTCGGCGTCCTTCCGCATCGAAGACCTTAAAGAACATCAAGGAGGCGCCATCGTATTCAATATGAATTACGAGGGCACCCCCCGTCCGGCAGACCCGGGCGATCTCGCCCCAACCCCGGGTCATGTAGACCTTGCCCGGAGCGACGACCGCGACCTCTGCTCCGGTCGCAAGGGTGTTGCAGTCAGCGTGCTGCATCCAGAGCTCCAGAGACCCCATCGGCGGCATCTCGAAGGCAAAGGAGGAAGGAAGGCGAATCCAAGAGCGTGGAGGCATAGCAGTGTGGAGCACAAGCTCGCGAGAAGAGCCCTCGGCATGGACTCCAGGGGTGACGACGCGCATCGGCGTAACTCGCCGGCGTCGCCGGTGACGCCGTCGATGTCGCTTGGCATCTTCTTCTCCAGGGCCCTCGATTCGGGCGTACATGGGCAGCGGGAACCCAGGTGGCGGTCGCTCGTACCAGGGCCTCGACGTCTCCTGCCACGCGACCATGTCGCAGCGGCCGGGGACCGCTTGCTTCTTTGACGGAAGCGGGTCGGGACCCTCTCGGGGGGCCTTCCCCTTCTCTTCCGCTGAAAACCGATGGATCGGCACCATTGGCGTAGAGTGGGGCAAGGGCAAGGAAGAAGAAGAAGGAGAGAAGCAGGAAGAGATGGACTGTGGGGGCTCTCGCCCATCCGTACTTATAGTACGGAGGAGGCCAACCGTCGGCCTCCACGATCACAGGTAATCATGACCCATTTATGCATGTAGGGACTTGTCAAGTCGAGCAGTTGCCGAGGCAGCATGGGGAAGCGGAGACGCCCACGTCCAATCAACCGCGACGCGGCGCCCAAGGTCACAGGCTGATGAGGCCCGCGGCGCTCCGCACTTGCCCCGTCGCTTCTCCGCTAAGCCAAGTCCGAGCGCGCCTTGGGCCCGGGGGCTACTGTCAGCATTCCGGCAACGGGGGTCTCCAGACTTGCCTGCTAGCGGCCTGCGGCGTGGCTCGAGTGGTGGCCCAGTACGGCCCATCTTCATCAGCGCAAGACTCAAGACCCTCGCGAGGGGCCAAGCCTCACGGGGAGGACGACACATGACTTCCTCAGGAACGGCCTCTCCAGGCAGGCTCGCAAGGAGGCGGAGAGATCAAGGCAGGGTACCTCGCGAGGTGCTCATGACGCAAGCCGTGATGATCGAGACTAGGTGGGTGCCAGGCGGGTGCCGGCCTGCGCAGTGTCCTTGTTTCCTCTTTGGTGCAAAGGGGCAAGCACAGGCGTGGAGTACCGAGGCATCAGGCAAAGTTTGCCTCTTCAGTACAACGAGACCAAGACCAGCAGAGCGGCAGGATGGAGGCCACGATGGAGCCCAAGACGGCATCATCACCAGTGCCTTTGGCAGCCGAAGACCAACTTTAGTCAGGATAACTTGTACTAGATGTTCCCCTTTGAAATGGCCGTTGTTGGCGCCCTTCCTGCTCAATATTTGGGAAGAGGACTAGGGCCTCTATAAATAGGACTAGCCACCACAGAGAAAAGGGAGGGGATGGAGTACCCATTAGATCGAGAGGCGATCGAACTCACCCAAGCAGTTCATCGCACGAGCTCAAGAACACCTCTCGCGAGGCTGTTCTTCCCTTGTACTGTTCATCATCAGCCCCTGGGGCAATCCACCACACCACACATTGGAGTGGGGTATTACACCACAACGGTGGCCCGAACCAGTATAAATCTTGTGTCCCTCATGTTGTTCATCGTTTAGCTAAGATTCACGCGAGACGATCGGACGTGGATCGGTAGGGGGAAGATCTTCGCGCGCACCCCAGAGTTCTAACATTAAGGGTCTGCCGGAACCCAACATCCGATAGCGCCCGTAGGCAACGGAGCCCTATGCTGCTCTGCCTCTCCCGTGTCAAATGCTGCCACTGACCCTGCTGCTCAAGAGCAGCAGGATTCTTTGCTGCCACACTCCGTGCACCGTGATGGCCGTACCACCACTCTGTTGCCCACTCCCGCCATGGCATCGTCCTCCCACGTCTGCCACGGGTCGGTCAACGCGCAGGTTGCGCTGGTCATGGCGCGTGAACTGCTGCACTACCGTCCCGTCAATGACTGCTATGATGGCTGGCATTGCTGCATCGCCGAGCTTGTCAATGCTGCCGGCAAAGCCCCTGCGCCGTCCTGCTCATTACGTCCCCCGCCATACCAAGTGCGTGACATGGCGCATGGCGCGCCTCATCCTCCTCCTCTGCATGGTGCCGACAATGAGCCCGGGGGTGATGCACAACTGCGTGACCCGTCGCATGAAGCGCCAACGCGCGATGAAGTAAGCTGCCTGGTGGTGCAGCGGCCGCAAGGAGACGTACGCGCACTCCCTGTGCCACCGTGGCAGTGTCAAGATCATGCGCCACAGAAGGCAGCCGCGCGTGGGCTTCATGACCGAGCTCCACCCATGCAAGTCGTGCCCGTGAATGCGGCGGGCTACCGCGCCTTCACCCCGGAGCTACGTCACGTCGTCTGGCCCGGCAAGTTCAAGCCAGATCCTCTTCCACGCCATGAAAACACCCCCGACCCTGCAAAGTTCCTCCAGCTCTACTCGCTAAGCATCCAGGCGGCCAACGGTGACAAGAAGGTCTTGGCAAACTAGTTCCCTATGGCTCTCAAGGACAGCACGCGCTCCTGGATCCTACACCTCCCGAAAGGGTCAATTTGTTCTTGGGACGAGCTTTGCGAGGGATTCATCGCCAACTTCTAGGGCACCCGTGATCGCGCCCCAGCGGTGGGCAACCTGCGGCATGTGAAGCAGCAGCACGGCGAGACCCTGCACAAGTACATACAGAGCTTCACAAACATTCGCCTCAAGATCCCGAAGGCATAATACGAGGCCATCATCTCAGCATTCACTGATGGCATCTGAGCCGTCAAGATGAAAGAGGAGCTCACCATCCATGAGGACTTGTGCTCGGCCCTAGAGATGTTCAACTTGGAGAACAAGTGCGTAAGGGCCGAAGAAGGCCACCTCTCCATCATTGAGCTTCCGAAGGCCGACCCTGAAGACGAGAAGGCCAAGGCTAAGGAAGCAAAGCGCAAGGGCCCCGTTGTGCTTGTAGCCGAGACTGAGATGAAGCGCGGCCATGACCACGATGAGCATCCTAGGCGCAACCGCCCATTCTGCATCTTCCACAATGTTCACAGCCACAACACGAACGACTGTAAGGAGCTCAGGGCATTTCGCGATGGATGCGTGGGCCGCTGCCCCGAGCGTGGTAACCATGGCTACGGCCCTAGAGGATGTCGCAGTGGAGGCTGCTGGGACAACTGCGGCCCTCTTCAGGACTGGCGTGACCAGATTCGCGAGGACCGTTGGCGCGATGAGCCTCGCGATGGATCCTAGCGCGACCAGCTTTGTGAGGCCCATCCTCAAGGCAATGCCGCCTCCCTCTGTTGCCGCCGCCGCCAAGGAGAAACAACGACAGCCAGCAGGGTGATGGGCCTGGGGGCTTTCTCGTGTGATCGCGTGCATCCTGGGTGCTGCTCAGGCCCCCGTGAACGCACAAGTGCTCCCTGGGTGATTTTGGTAATTCATGACAACATATCTCTTGTTGGACTGATACCTTTACCTAGTGCATTTCAGATAAGTTCAACATTGGAGTGGCATGGACATGGACAAGAGGATGTGGAACCCCTTCAAGATTCTAAGGACAAATATTGGCAACAAGCTTAAGACTCCACATTTTCATTTCAGTGATCCAAGATCACATTGAGTCCATAGGAAAGCCAATATTATTGAAAGGGGATGAGGTGTTGCTTAATGGGTTGCTTGCTCAAAGTGCTTAGTGATATGCTCCAAAACCCTTAGCCACTTTCTCACATCTACATATGTCCTAAACCTAAATGACAAACTCGGCCCCACCGACTTTGTCTATCCGGCGCCACCGAGTTTCATCATATTCAGCCACTACCAAACCCTAGTTACTTCGTTCTCACTGATGGGATCTCGGTCTCACTGAGATGGGCTTGCAATCTCTCTGTGATCTGGTTAAACACTTTCGGTCTAACCACGTTGGTGCAGTTGGTCCCACCAAGTTTGCCTGACCAACCCTCGGTTTACTTATTACCAAAATCGGTCTCACCGAGTTTGAGTAATTGGTCAAACTGAGTTGAGGTTTTACCCTAACCCTTTCACATCAGTCCCACCGAGATGATTATATCGGTAAATCCTAATGTTCACATTTTGAACTAAGTCGGTCTGACCGAGTTTGCTGATTCGGTCCGACCGAGTTTGGGAATCTGTGTGTAATGGTTAGATTTTGTGTGGAGGCTATGTATACCCCTCCACCCACTCATCATTCATGAAGAGAGCCATCATAACAAACCTACACTTCCACTACCCATTTTCTGAGAGAGAACCACCTACTTATGTGTTGAGGCCAGGATATTCCAATTCTACCATATGAATCTTGATCTCTAGCCTTCCCCAAGTTGCTTTCCACTCAAATCATCTTTCCACCATAGCCAAATCTCTGAGAGAGAGTTGAGTGTTGGGGAGACTATCATTTTAAGCACAAGAGCAAGGAGTTCATCAACAACACACCATCTATTACCTTTTGAAGAGTGGTGTCTCCTAGATTGGTTAGGTGTCACTTGGGATCCTCCGTCAAGATTGTGGAGTTGAACCAAGGAGTTTGTAAGGGAAAGGAGATTTCCTTCTTCATGAATATCTACCCTAGTGAGACAAGTCCTTCGTGGGTGGTGTCCATGATGGGATAGACAGGGTTGCTTCTTCGTGGACCCTTCGTGGGTGGAGCCCTCCGTGGACTCACGCAACCATTACCCTCCGTGGGTTGAAGTCTCCATCAACGTGGATGTACGATAGCACCACCTATCGGAACCACGTCAAAAATCTCTGTGTTTGCAATTGCGTTTGCACACTCCAATCCCATCCCTTTACTTTCTTGCAAGTTGCATGCTTTACTTTTCGCTGCTCATATACTCTTTGCATGCTTGCTTGAATTGTAATTGGTATGCTTGAAATTGTGTTAATCTATCACCTCAACTTGAAAAACTTAAAAACTGTCAACTTTGGTTGTTGAGGGTCTAATCACCCCCCTCTAGACACCTCTTCTCGATCCTTTCAATTGGTATCAGAGCATTGGTCTCCATTGATTTGGTTTAATCACCATTGGAGGAAGATGGATGAGTCTACGTTGGGGAGTCTTAGACATAGAGTGCCTATGCATGATGGAGAATTCTTTAGTGAGTGGAAAAATGAGATGCTTGGAATTTTTCATAAATATCACTTGAACAAGTACATTACTACTCCTTGTGAGCCCCTTGTTGATCCCTTACATCCTACCCATGATGAGTTTCTTGACAAGCAATCTTACAACTATCAATCTTATCACTAGAGGCTTGCCTAGAAATTTGACTCGTCACTTGGCTACTCTTGATTGTGCTTATACTATATCGAGATTTCTTGAGGAACGATTTCCTGACTATTCCTTGCAAAACTTAGATGAGATTCTTCACAAGTCTATTGCTTTGAATAAGATGAATCCCAATGATCCTAAGTTTGGAGATTGTTAATTTGAGGTTACCAATCTTATGCGTGCCAAAGGAGATGTTGGAATCATTAGCAATATTATTTCTGAAGCTATTAGAATTCATAGAGACGAACATTATCAAAATCATATATCTAATGAATCACTCTCTCTAGGAAATGATCATTTGCAAGATGATGTTGAACATGGATACTACGATGAATATGATGATAATGACTTTGATCTTGGAGAGTCTATGAGAGACTTTGGTCTTATGGCTAATCTTCGCGGCTACATGGCTGGAGGAAATGAATGGGTCCTTGATAGTGGATGTACCGATCACATGACCGGAGATAAAGATATGTTTCGTGAGCTTGCTGAAAACGACGGCCCTGGAAAGTATGTCACTTTTGGGGACAACTCAAAGGGTAAGGTGGTTGGCCTCGGTAAGGTGGCCATCTCACATGACAGCTCCCTACAAAATGTTATGCTCGTTGAATCCCTTGGCTATAATCTGCTTTTTGTATCTAGACTATTTGACTTTGGTTTCAATGTCCTATTTACTAAAGTAGAATGCCAAGTGTTTCGAAGCGATAATCATAAAATGGTCTTTACCGACATACATAGAGGTGATCTATACATTGTTGACTTCAGTAAACAGGTTCAACCTAGAACTTGCCTAATTGCTAAATCTTCCAAAGGATGGTTGTGGCATGGACGGTTAGGTCACGTGGGAATGCAAAACCTTGACAAGCTTATTAAAGGTGATCTTATCCTTGGTGTTAAAGATGTCATATTTGATAAGGATAGACTTTGCAGCACTTGCCAAGGAGGAAAACAGGTTGGAGGAAGCCACCCCGTGAAGAACATCAAGACCACGAGAAGACTGCTTGAGCTGCTTCACATGGATCTCTTTGGTCCCAAAGCCTACAAGAGTCTCAGTGGTAACTCATTTGGACTAGTCATCGTTGATGATTTTTCAAGATTTATGTGGGTGTTCTTTCTCGAAAATCGCAGGTTCAAAAGATCTTCAAAAACTTTGCTAGGAAGGCCCAAAACCAATTTGAAGAGAATATCAAGAAGGTTCATAGCGAGAACGGAACGTAAAACAAGAACGCCAATGTGGACACCTTTGTTTACGAAGAAGGTATCTCACATGAGTTCTCGGCTACGTACACACCTCAACAAAATGGAGTTGTTGAGAGGAAGAACCGGACGCTCATCGCAATGGCGAGAACGATGCTTGATGAATACAAGACGTCAAAGCACTTTTGGGTAGAAGCAGTTGAGACAACTTGTCATGCAACGAATTGTCTATATCTTTACAAGCTACTCGGTAAGACGGCATACGAGGTCCTCACCGGTAACAAACCCCAAGTTGGATACTTTCGGGTATTCAGCTCAAAGTTCTACATTCTTAACAAGCAACGTCGTTCGAAATTTGCTCCTAAGTCTCATGAAGGTTTCCTACTCGGTTATGGCTCAAACTCTCACACTTACCGTGTCTACAAAAAGTTGAACCGAAAGGTTGAAGAGACGGTAGATGTGAAGTTTGATGAATCTAACGACTCGCAAGTAGAGCAATTGCCAATTGATGTAGGTGACAAAGATCCTTTAGAAGCAATCCAATACTTGTCTATTGGCAAGATTCGCCCAACAGAGGTGAAGGAGAGCACTTCGTCTTTACAAGTGGAAGCCTCAACCTCACGCCAACGTGAACCACGAGTTGTCTTGGAGGAATCCACAATAGGGACACGTCAAGACGATGAGAACGAGGATGTACAACAAGATGAACCTTGACGACCTCCTTCTGCACCTCCATGGGAGAATGACCACGCCAACAACAACGAAGAAAGACAAGAAGATGAACAGGACAATGAATAGGTTGTTCCACCCTAACCCAAACAAAAGCTATCACAAGTTCGAGCAAGGGTCTCAAGAGATCATCCCGTCGAACAAATCTTTGATGACATTCAAACCGGGAGAATTACTCTCTCTAAAACTCATTTGGCTAACTTTTGTGAACATTACTCATTCATTTCTAGCATTGAACCTGTGAAGGTTGAAGAAGCATTGGATGATCCGGATTGGATAAATTCCATGCACGAAGAACTACACAACTCTGAGAGGAACCAAGTATGGACGTTGGTTGAGAAGCCTGATGTGAAGCACAATGTCATTGGAACCAAATGGGTATTTCAGAACAAGCAAGATGAAGACGGACAAGTTGTACGCAACAAGGCTCATCTCGTTGATCAAGGCTACACTCAAGTCAAATGTATGGACTATGGTGAGACTTATGCCCCTGTTGCTAGACTTGAGTCCATTTGCATGTTACTTGCCTATGCCAATCATCATGACATTACCTTATATCAAATGGACATCAAAAGTGCTTTTCTTAGTGGTGAAATTGAGGAGGAAGTTTATGTTAAACAACCTCCCGGCTTTGTTAATCCTAAGAAACCCAACAATGTTTACAAACTTCACAAAGCTCTTTTATGGTCTTAAGAAAGCTCCTAGAGCTTGGTATAAATGCTTGACTAAGTTTCTTCTTGATAAAGGGTTTGAAATTGGTAAAATTGATTCTACACTCTTTACCAAAAGGATTAATGGAGAATTGTTTGTGTGGCAAATTCATGTTGATGATATCATATTTGGATCAACTAACCCTTATTTTAGTGAGAAGTTTGGGAAGCTTATGTCTGAGAAGTTTGAGATGTCTATGATGAGTGAACTCAAGTTCTTTCTCGTTTGCAAATCAAGCAAACTAAGGAGGGAACCTTTATCTCTCAAATGAAGTATACCAAGGACTTATTCAAGAAGTTCGAAATGCAGAAATGCAAAGGTATTAATACCCCCATGCCTACCAGTGGACATCTTGACTTGACAAAGGATGGCGAACCAGTTGAACAAAAGGTTTACCGCTCTATGATTGGTTCATTGTTATATCTATGTGCATCCCGTCTCGATATCATGCTAAGTGTGCATGTGTGCACGATATCAAGCAGCCCCCAAAGAGTGTCATCTCAAGGCTGTGAAAAGGATAGTGAGATACTTAATACATACACCAAATTTTGGCATTTGTTATCCTAAGAGGTCTTCTTTTGATCTTGTTGGCTACTCCGACTCAGACTATGCCGGTGACAAGGTCGATAGAAAGTCCACTTAGGGTACTTGTCAATTTCTTGGTAGATCTCTTGTGTCGTGGTCCTCCAAGAAACAAAACTCGGTATCCTTATCCACCGCCGAAGCGGAATACATTGTCGTTGGTTCATGTTGTGCTCAATTACTTTGGATGACCCAAACTCTTAAAGATTATGGGATATATGTGAAACATGTTCCATTGCTTTGCGACAATGAGAGTGCTATTAAGATTGCTCATAATCCCGTGCAACATTCTCGAACTAAGCATATTGAAGTTCGTCCTCATTTCATTCGAGATCATGTTGCTAAGGAAGATATCAAACTTAAGCATGTTTGTACCAACAAGCAATTGGTAGATATATTTAGTAAACCACTTGATGAGAAAGTGTTTTGCAGGTTGAGAGGTGAATTGAACGTCATTGATGCCTCAAATTTGGAGTACAAACTCCATGTGGATGCATGCAAGGCATGAGCCTCACTATGACTAATCCTTGACAATTCTCTTATGATGATGATCATATGTCTTGGATATTCTTGTACTCTTGCATGCTATCTAACCCTTGTAGGAACTTGGAAGAGCCCAACTCTATGAGATTGCAGCTCAATCACATTTTAGCAATCTCCACATCTCCAAGTCGCTACAAAATGGTGGATGAAGATGAGGAGGCACGAATCCATTCAATATATCCTTTGACAAATTCCTATATCAAATTTCATGATTGACATTTTGGATACACAAGTGCTATTCCTTACAGGACTAACCCATGTAGGAAGATGAACCTCAACTATAAGTGGTGATCCCAACTCTTGATGATCTACATCAACTTGAGCACCCTACACAAGTCCAACTACATGACCAAGTTCGTCACCACCACCCCAGGTATGTCATTCCATCTTAGAGAAGCTTAACCCCAAGACATGGGTCAAAGCAACTCAACAAGATGAGAGTACATCAAAATGCTTAAACTAAAAATGGCAACCCCATTTTGAGCTTAAACGATGAGTATGACCTATGATCAAGTGTCCTCACTTGACTCCTGAGTCAATATACTCTAACATAGGTGACTTTGTCGCCGACCAATTCTAGATGAAGTTCTCTGTTGTTTCTTTGTGCCCTTGCATTTGTCTCATGCATGCTTGTTCCCCTTTCAAAAAAACTCCATATAGATTTCTTTATTTTTTCTTTGTTATTTTCTGCATTTCCCTGCATCCAATTCATTGCAAATCATTCAGTTAATTCCTTGCATATCCTTGTCAGATCTTATTTGCCTAGTGAGCTGAGGTGACAAAAAGTTATTGTCTGGGTTGAACTCGGTCTCACCGGATTGGTTTCTTCGGCCAAACCGAATCCACTCGGTGCCACCGATAGCAACCACTCGGTGCTACCGACTTCAGTCCTGAGACAAACTTTGTGTCACTTGCCTTCTGCATATTTGTCCCAGCTCCTCTTTGTAACTTGTCCTCTACCAGCATCATATATTACATGTGGCTTTGTAAAGTGACTCGAAGAACAAATCTACTTGACTCATGCTCCAGAAGTCCCTTCTTGGAAATTGATGTCAAAGGGGGAGAGAGAGCACAGCAAAGCTCATCACATAAGAGAGAATGCACTCATAAAGGCTTCTCCTGATGCTCTTACTCTTAAGAGGAAAGTTGTCTCATGTCTTCAAGAGGGGAAACACATGATAGTATATGTTATGACTTTATCTTGCTCTGGTTATTTTCTTGTTTGCTCTGGTTTTCTGCTACCCTATCTACTCCCATTATACCATGTCAGATTCAGGGGGAGAAAGACATCTATGGTAAGAAAATATTTGGAATTCTTTGCATATCTTTATTCTTGGGGACATGTCAATATGCAAATAGAGTACCTAGTACTCACACTCTACATGTCAACCAAGTCTTGGTATTCTTGTGCTCTTTAGTTCTTGCTCTGTCTAGTAGATGTTCTTGTGTTATCTAACCTTGTTTACCCAGGTACATCTTCTTCAAGCTACCTCAAGACCACAAGGTAAGTATATGCACCACACTCATGTGCATAAAGATCTCTTGCAATGGTACATATTGTTTGCAAGAGAGGCTCATGAACACGAAAGTATAATTCCAGTATCTATATCATTTGCTCTGATGCATATAGCCAAGACACATGTAACTCATTGCCTACTTTGACATGTTTATGCATTCTCATACTCTTATGATCTATTATCACATGATTGCATGCATGTAGGGGGAGCCAATGCTAGTTGCATGTCCTTCCAAAGCTTTACTTGCTATTTCCTTATATCTTTATCTAAAAGCTTTGATGTATGTTGTCATCAATTAACAAAAAGGGGGAAACTGAAAGCACAAGTGCTCCCTGGGTGATTTTGGTAATTCATGACAACATATCTCTTGTTGGACTAATACCTTTACCTAGTGCATTTCAGATAAGTTCAACATTGGAGTGGCATGGACATGGACAAGAGGATGTGGAACCCCTTCAAGATGCTAAGGACAAATATTGGCAACAAGCTTAAGACTCTACATTTTCATTTCAGTGATCCAAGATCACATTGAGTCCATAGGAAAGCCAATACTATTAAAATGGGATGAGGTGTTGCTTAATGGGTTGCTTGCTCAAGTGCTTAGTGATATCCTCCAAAACCCTCAGCCACTTTCTCACATCTAAATATGTCCTAAACCTAAATGACAAACTCAGTCCCACCGACTTTGTCTATCCGGCGCCACCGAGTTTCATCATATTCAGCCACTGCCAAACCCTAATTACTTCGATCTCACCGATGGGATCTCGGTCTTACCGAGATGGGCTTGCAATCTCTCTGTGATTTGGTGCAACACTTTTGATCTAACCGAGTTGGTGCAGTCGGTCCCATCGAGTTTGCCTAGCCAATCCTCTCTTTACTTATTACCAAAATTGGTCTCACCGAGTTTGAGTAATTGGTCAAACCGAGTTGAGGTTTTACCCTAACCCTTGCACATCGGTCCCACCGAGATGACTATATCGGTCCCACCGAAAATCCTAACTTTCACATTGTGAGCTAAATCGGTCTGACCGAGTTTGCTGATTCGGTCCCACCGAGTTTGGGAATATGTGTGTAATAGTTAGATTTTGTGTGGAGGCTATATATACCCCTCCACCCACTCTTCATTCGTGGAGAGAGCCACCAGAACAAATCTACACTTCCACTACCCATTTTCTGAGAGAGAACCACCTACTTATGTGTTGAGGCGAAGATATTCCAATCCTACCATATGAATCTTGATCTCTAGCCTTCCCCAAGTTGCTTTCCACTCAAATCATCTTTCCACCATAGCCAAATTTGTGAGAGAGAGTTGAGTGTTGGGGAGACTATAATTTGAAGCTCAAGAGCAAGGAGTTCATAAACAACACACCATCTATTACCTTTTGGAGAGTGGTGTCTCCTAGATTGGTTAGGTGTCACTTGGGAGCCTCCATCAATATTGTGGAGTTGAACCAAGGAGTTTGTAAGGGCAAGGAGATCGCCTTCTTCATGAAGATCTACCCTAGTGAGGCAAGTCCTTCATGGGCGATGGCCATGATGGGATAGACAAGGTTGCTTCTCCATGGACCCTTCGTGGTTGGAGCCCTCCGTGGACTCGCATAACCATTACCCTCCGTGGGTTGAAGTCTCCATCAACGTGGATGTACGATAGCACCACCTATCGGAACCATGCCAAAAACCTCCGTGTCTCCAGTTGCATTTGCACACTCCAATCTCATCCCTTTACTTTCTTGCAAGTTGCATGCATCACTTTCCGCTACTCATATATTCTTTGCAAGCTTGCTTGAATTTTAATGTGTATGCTTGAAATTGTGTTAATCTATCACCTCAACTTGAAAAACTTAAAAACTGCAACTTTGGTTGTTCAGGGTCTAATCACCCCCCCTAGACACCTCTTCTCGATCCTTTCACCCTTCCTCACACCGCATCTTCAAGCAATTTTCTCATGAGGTGAACGCGGCCCTCCCGAAGCTCGAGGCTGCGCGTCCCCTCAAGTGGTTGCAGTATGTCATCACCTTCGACTCCAAGGACCACATCAAGTGCTCGACCGTCGGAGGCACGCTTCCCATGCTCTGCACGCCCACCATCAGCAACATCCTCATCACCAAGACCCTCATCGACAGTGGCATGGGGCTCAATGTTCTCTCTATCGAGACGTTTGAGACGCTCCAAGTGCCTTATGACCAGGTCCTGCCATCCAAGACTTTCTCCGGGGTGAACGACGGCTCCACCGTCCCCCCTGGGGCTGATACGCCTCCCAGTCACCTTCAGTAAGCACGACAACTAACACACCGAGCTCATCGAATTTGACGTCGCCCACATCGGCCTTCCGTACAACACCATCTTGGGGTATCCGGCCCTCGCCAAGTTCATGGTGGCAACTCATGATGGCTGCAACGTCCTCAAGATGCTAGGGAGCGGTGGCATCATCATGGTCGCCTGCGATGAGAAAGACGCGGTATGCTCTCTTGAGCTGCCTACCAAGGCGTGGCGGCTGACATCTTTAATGATGAAGGCGGCGTCCTGCCTCCCGAGGCTACCCCTAAGAAGAAGAAGTGGCTCCTTCCCAAGAGCCGTCAGGAGGCCGAGGTGCTCGCTGGCGATGCCTCAGGCTCCGCACCCACTGCGGGGCGCCTCTTCCTCCTCCAAAGGAAGGCGTGCCCAATGCCTCCCTTAGGACAGATTCGGGGGCTTCCATCTGGCGAGCCGCTGACCTGACCGGTGCAATGAGGGAGGTGCTCCGCCACCACTTGGAGGCATGATCCGATGCGCGTCCCCGCGAGCAAAGCGCACAGCACGAGGCGTCAGGTGCGCAAGAATTCATCACAAAGGCAAGCGAGGAGCTTCACGAGGCACGAGCCATGCGTGGAGAGCGCCCCCATGCGCCACCCGGTGCAGCTGCACCCCCTGGTGTGGGTGACAAGCTGCATGTGTGCGTCAACATCCCGGGCCTCAATAGGGCCGCGTCGCAAGACCTCTTATAGTCGTCGTGCGTCGGCCAGAGTGGGGGCTACCCTTACAGCTAGGTCAGCATGCCGTTTGGCCTACTGAACCTAGGCACCACATACCAGCACCTCGCACAACATGCTTTGGCATCTCATGAGGCCATGCGCTTGGCTATCATGTCAGAGGAGGTCATGGACCATCGCAAGCCCCCTGGGCCTCATGAGCTCCCCCAACCTCCGGAGCCGCCCAGACCGTGAGGAACAATCTCCATGGCAAGCATCTTCAGCTACCTCGACGCTTCTACAACACTGGTGCCAGGTGACTTCTCGGTTTGTTCAATTGAGGGCTCCCCTCGGGCTGCATTATCCTTAGGCTGCCCGGTCCCACCGCAACAGCTACACTGTTTCGATTCATGTAATTTAGACCAGTTATGCTTGCATAAGCCGCTGTGGTTGTTAACCTTGCGCCTGGCCATGTATAGCCTCTGGAGTTGCCTTTGTGGGCTGCGCGCGTTGCTAGCTCCCCCTTGAACATCCCACGAGAGGGGGCTACTAGCATGGTGCCTATGCTTGGGTCTTGCTCTATAGTGCCTATAAATCTAAGATACTACGCTCTAGCTCACGGGCCGGTCCCGTGCACGTCACCTCACCAATTCCTTAGTTCCTTCGTATTCTCACGAAACGGTCACGAGCAGATCGGCAAGCATGGCTGCCTTTTTTATTTTGCAACTAACTAATACGCAAGAGCCTCTAGAGACATGACCTCGAGCGGCCTTGCCAATGCCTCACCGCCCAAGAAGGACACGCCGTGATCAAGCAGCCTTCCGGCTCACAGAAGGTGAAGTGAAATTGCTTCATACACCGTGTACCACTAGGTACAGCCTCTCCTAAACGCCCTTGTGGGGCAAACCATTTCCCTCTTGCACAAATTCCTTGCACGTTAAAAGGGGGGCCCTTGAGCATCGCCCCTCAGGGGCCCCTATTGGCTCTTGATCCCTCACCCCCTGGCCTTGACCACGACATCGTGACCTAGCATACTAGTGGCGGCTGAGACCTACTCGAGGGCTAGGTCCTGAGGACGTAGAGCACCACGACGGGCTGAGAAAGGGGGTTGCTAGCCTCACGGAGGAATTCAAAGAGAAGGGTGTTGCTCAACATCGGTGTCGTTTTTCGAAATATGATGGGCATCAGTCTCCTCACGCACCTCTTGCGGGGTTACCTTAATTCATTACAGAACAGGGAGCATGCACCGGATCAAAAGCCCGAAGAAGCTGGCCCTCGCGAGGAAAGAACCACCGCAAGCTGCAAGCCGCTAAGCTAAGTTATCTCACATGCACCAGCGTGAGCCTTGCCACTGACGCTTTGCTTTCTCCTGACCTTGCTCGAGCAAGGAATCCCCCCTCTTAATCTTTTGGGAGCCGCTTGCACGCCAAAGGGGACCTCCTGAGCATCGTGCCTCGGGGGCTCTTATCGGACCTCGGGCCGCTCACCTCCTAGCCTTGACCACGACATCGCGGCCTGGCATACCAGCGATGACCAAAGCTTGCCTGGGGACTGGGTCCTGTCGGCGTAGAGCACTAACCCACCGCAAGAGCGAAAAGCGGGCTCGTGCCCAAGCTAGAAATGTAAATACGACATAAGCTGGAAATATTAACATGAAGGCGTACGCACCACAGTTCTTCACTACAAAAAAAAAGACACATCCATGACATTTTGGGCCGAACGAATTTTTTTTGTCATACTTATGACACTTCTATGATGATAATTGTGACAAAACCTGGTATCATCATAGATTTGGTGGGCTCCTACTTCTATGACAAAAAAATCATGACAGAAAATGGGCTTTTCGTCCTGGGCGGGCCAGAGACGCAGTTGCATGACATTCTTTGGGCCGTCCATGACGGAAAAAACCATGATAGAAGCAAGGGCGAGGAAAATATCAAGGAGTTCCCATTTATGGTGGGCGGTCGGGGGCCGAGCGATGCGCGTTTCTCTTGTACTCATACACGCATGGGTGCAAGGCGTTGGGCTCTAACTGAAGCCGAGCGAGGTGTTCGCCTACTTAATCCAAGCGATTGCACTGCAGGCTACGAGTTACTGAACCCGAGCGATCGATTGATGGCTATTAACTGAACCCCATCGGGCGATTCCTTCGCTACTGCTGCTAACTGAAGCTGATCGATGCTGCCTCTGGATGAACAATGAGTGTTGTTGGGGGGTTTGGATGAATAGTTCCCGGTGCGGGGTTGGATGAACAGGAGCCCGTGGTGTTGCTGCTGGATGAACAGGACCCTGATCGATCGAGCCGGTTGGGGGTGGATGAACAGGACCCCATGAAGGGCTGGATGAATAGGACCCCATGGAGGGCTGGATGAACAAGACCCCGTGGAGGGCTGGTTTAATAGTAGCCGGTGGAGGGGTGGATGAACAGTAGCCCGTGGAGGGGTAGTTGAACAG
This sequence comes from Triticum dicoccoides, assembly GCF_002162155.2. Classification (NCBI taxonomy): domain Eukaryota; kingdom Viridiplantae; phylum Streptophyta; class Magnoliopsida; order Poales; family Poaceae; genus Triticum; species Triticum dicoccoides. The sequence goes on from NC_041393.1 coordinate 378,109,771, forward strand.
GACCCCATGGAGAGGGCTGGTTGAACAGTAGCCGGTGGAGGAGCGCCCGGTGGAGGCTGGATGAACAGGATCCCGTTGATGAACAGTCACAGGTGGAGGCCGGAGGAGGTGGACGGTGGATGAACAGTAGCCCATGGAGGCTGGAGGAGGTCAACGGTGGAGATGAACAATATCCCGTGGAGTCCCGTTTTGCTGTACGCCACACCCCTCGCGATCAACACGACCCCCGTTTCGACCATAGTGCTCCAACACAAGTCCGTTTCCTCCGTTTTGCGATACACCACACCCCTCCCGATCAACAAGACCCCGTTTCGACCGTAGGTGGTCCAATAGAAGTCCGTTTCCTCCGTTTTGCGGTACGCCAGACCCCTCCCAATGAAAGGATCCCGTTTGGACCGTGGTCGGTCGAACACAAGGCCATTTCCTCCGTTCTGCGGTACACTAGGCCTCGTTTCCATCGGTTGTTCCGTCCAAGTTGGTTAGCTTCCGATGTACATGACGTATTCCGTCGCCTCCCCATGAACACGACCCATTCCATTGCCTCCCCATGAACACGACGACGACGCAGTTTCTCCGTTCCGACCCAGCCATGTACACAAGCCCTGGCCGTACGTATGCGCGAGTAGGCGTTCGAGACCCAACCCGTATGTACGTACATAGCCATATTTACTTTCTTGCACCATGGCCGCTATACGTATGTGTACATGCTACGTGCGCGCCTCTACTACGACACGTGCGCACCTCTACTATGACACATGTGCACCTCTACATCGACCAGTATGTACGTACACGTTCGCGACCAGAATGAAAACGCTATGTATGCTTCGACCAGGTGGGTCCCGCCTGTCAGGCACTTCCTTGCATGCGAAGATGTAGCTGATGGGTCCCAGCTGTCAGGGGGGAAATCATTTTTTTCGGTAATACGGATGCACTTCCTTGCGTGCGAAGATGTAGCTGGTGGGTCCCAGCAGTCAGGGGGGAAACGTTTTTTTCATGAAATACGGTAGCCCGTATGGTGGGTCCCTGCTGTTAGGTGGAGGAATAATTATTTTGCTTGTAATAAGGAGGCACTTCCTAGCTGCGACTGTGGACCCAGCTATCAGCCTCTCCACGTACAGTACTCTTCTGATGGAAGTCGTTCCTTGACCACGTTGACCATGCCGCACCTAGAGCACCAGTGCGGTGGACGACGGCGAGGCCTAGGAAGGGGGTGACGTGGAGCCGGGGAAGACGCGGCAGTGGAAGCCCACACGAAGAGGAGTATGAGGGTTCACTAGTTTGGCTGCGGTGTGAGGCTGCCGTTGCCGCATAATAATAGGGGGTGTGGGTGAGTAGAGGGATGGCCTGGCCAGCGGTGGGGGTAGTAGGTGGCGGTGAGGCCTCCACAGTATCACGGCTGGCCACAGGAGGCAGGAGCACGTGGCACAACCGGCGCTGGTTTGGGCGGATGGAACAAGAAGACCAGAGGTTGAAGATGCACTACTGTCGTTGGATGGACATCGTATGGTCATTGGAGCTAGAATCGTTTATATTGACTAAGTTGACAAAGCCCTTGGTACGCGTCAATTTAGCAGGCCCATAGGTCAGCCTCCCACTATGGTGGGTCCCAGCTAGCAGGGGGTATTCATTTTTTTATGCGTAATAAGGAGGCACTTCCTTGCATGCGAAGATATAGCTGGTGGGTCCGACCTGTTAGCGGGGGCAACATTTTTTTCGTGAAATACAGAGGCCCTTCTGGTGGGTCCTAGCTGTCAGGTGGAGGAATCATTATTTTGCGCGTAATAAGGAGGCATTTCCTTGCATGCGGCTGTGGACCCAGCTGCCAGACTCTCCAAGCACAGTCTACTTCCGATGTATGTCGTTCGTTGACCACGTTGACCACTCCGCGCCGAGCGCATCCAAGGTGGTGGACGACGGTGAGGCCCCGGACACCAATGAGCCAGAGATGGGAAGACGCGGGAGTAGAGTCGTGGACGGAGAGGTGTAGAGGGTTAACTAGTTCTGGTGCGGTGTGGTTCGGTAGCCGGTGGAGAAGAATAGGAGGTGTGCAGGGGTGGATGGATGGCCTGGCCAACGGTGGGGTAGCACTTCACACCGAAGCGTGCTAAGCAGAGCTGCTAGCAGCAGGAGGCGGGAGTAGGTGGTCCCAGCGGCGCTGGAGGGAGAAGACCAGAGATTGAAGATGGATGCCGATTGTTCGATGTAAATCCAATGCTAATGATGTTAGAATCATTTGTTGACTAAGTTGGCAACGACTTGCATTGGCTTCGACCTATTGGCCCACATTTCAGCCTCCAAAAATGTGGCACGTATTCAACCCATTTTATCAGAATTTTCAGTCAATTTGATCTATTTTTTTAGAATTATAGTCCATTAGCTGGGCTGGGTGAACAAATAATGTAGCGTCCATGCGGCCCATTTATTTTTTTCCTAAAAAGTTACAAGCCATTTGCACTTTCTCGAAATACACGATTTTGCTGGGCTGATTCTAGTTATAATGTTGGGTTGAGAGCAACAATGTTATCAAAAAATAAACAGGGGCTGAGCATTTTGTTATAAATATATTTAAATAATAAGTGATTTATTATTACACTGGTCCTTAAATCTAACCAAGCTTTTGTACACAATCACCAGGATTTTCGTTGCGAAAAAAATCCAGGATTTTCGTTGCCAAAAAAATCCAGGATTTTATTGTTAAGAAATTATTTTTATAAGTTAATAAGATCTAGGATATTGTTTTATTACACATGTAAGTATCTGTTAAATATATGATGACAATAACAATAATATATAATAACATATAAAATAATTAAAAATATATAATATAGTTAGAAGGGAAACATAAGTTGGACCAGGCGTTCCTATTCTTATATATAAAAATAGAACAGACCTCTGTGCTTCCTTCAGAAAAATACATAAATTGGGCTGCCGATGTTTCAGAAAAATAAAACCTCGGATGGGAGGTCCATAGGCTGGTCGATAAAAGAAGGCCCTCAAGAAAATACAAACCAGCATGTCGTGGGATGCGCATGTTAAAAAGAAAGCCTAGACGTGTGCTATGTCTTGAGCTTGCGTTTGTTTTCCTTGAAGAGGAAAGGGTGATGCAGCAATAGTAGCGTAAGTATTTCCCTCAGTTTTCACTACAAAAAAAGACACATCCATGACATTTTGGGCCGAACGAATTTTTTTCTGTCATACATATGACACTTCTACGACGATAATTGCGACAAAACCCGGTATCATCATAGATGTGTGGGATCCTACTTCTATGACAAAAAATCATGACAGAAAATGGACTTTTCATCCTGGGCGGGCCGGAGACGCAGCTGCATGACATTCTTTGGGCTGTCCATGACAGAAAAAATCGTAGTAGAAGCGAGGGGGAGGAAAATTTTGGGCAGTTGCCGGTTATGATGGGAGGTCGGGGGCCGAGCGATGCGCGTTTCTCTCGTTCGCGTACGCGCATGTGTGCGATGCGTTGCCTCTAACTGAACCCGAGCGAGGCGTTGAGATCTAAATGAACCCGAGCGGTTGCACTGCAGGCTATGCGTTACTGAACCCGAGCGATCGATCGATGGTTGTTAACTGAACCCGATAGAGCGATTCCTTCGCTACTGCTGCTAACTGAAGCCGATCGATTGGATGAATACTGAGCGTTGCGGGGGGGTTTGGATGAACAGTGAGGGGTGGCGTTGCCTCTGGATGAACAGGACCTCCGTGGTGTGGAGGGCTGGATGAACAGTAGACGGTGGAGGGGTGGCCGTGGAGGGGTGGTTGAACAGGACGTCGTGGTGTGGAGGGCTGGATGAACAGTAGACGGTGGAGCGGTGCCCGTGGAGGGGTGGTTGAACAGTAGCCGGTGGAGTAGCACACGGTGGAGGATGGATGAACAGGAGCCCGTGGAGGCTGGAGGAGCTCGACGGTAGCCCGTGGAGGCTGGAGGAGGTCGACGGTGGAGATAAACAGTATCCCGTGGAGTACCGTTTTGCGGTACGCCACACCCCTCCTGATGAACAGGACCCCCATTTCAACCGTAGCGCTCCAACACAAGTTCGTTTCGTCCATTTTGCGGTACGCCACACCCCTCCCGATCAACAGGACCCCCGTTTCGACCGTAGGAGGTCCGTTTCGTCCGTTTGCGGTACGCCACACCCCTCCCGATCAACAGGACCCCCATTTCGGCCTTAGGAGGTCCGTTTCGTCCGGTTTGCGGTACGCCACACCCCCCCGATCAACAGGACCCTGTTCCAAACGTAGGAGGTCTGTTTCCTCCGTTGTGCGGTACGCTAGGCCTCGTTTCCATCGTCTATTCCGTCCAAGCCCTCCTGACGAACAGGACCACGCATTCCGTTCCGACCCAGCCGGTTGGCTCCCACGCGTTCTGTTGCCTCCCGATGAACACAACGCATTATGTTGCCTCCCCATGAACAGGACGCATTCTATTGCCTCCCCACGAACACGACGACGACGCTGTTTCTCTGTTCCGACCTAGCCATGTACGTATGCGTGAGTAGGCGTTCAAGAACCTGCCCGTATGTACGTACGTGGCCGTAATTTCTTTCTTGCACCCTTGCTGTTGTACGTACGTGTACATGCTACGTGCGCACCTCTACTACGACATGTGCGCACCTCTACTACGACACGTGTGCGCCTCTCCATCGACCAGTATATACGTACACATTCGCAACCAGAATGACAACACTACATACGCTTCGACCAGGTGGGTCCCGACTGTCAGGCACTTCCTTGCCTACGAAGATGTAGCTGGTGGGTCCCAGCAGTAAGGGGGGCGAATTGTTTTCTTTGCCCGGTCGCACTTCCTTTCATGCGAAGATGTAGCTGGTGGGTCCCAGCAGTCAGGGATAAACGTTTTTCACGAAATACGGTGGCCCGTCCGGTGGGTCCCCGCTGTCAGGTGGAGGAATAATTATTTTGCGCATAATAAGGAGGCACTTCCTTGCTGCGGCCATGGACCCAGCTGTCAGCCTCTCCACGTACAGTCCACGTCCGATGGAAGCCATTCCTTGACCATGTTAACCATGCCGCACCGAGAGCACTAGGGTGGTGGACGACGGCGAGGCCTAGGAAGGGGAGGATGCGGAGCCGGGGAAGACGCAGCAGTGGATGCCCACACGTAGAGGAGTACGAGGGTTCACTGGTTCGCTGCGGTGTGAGGCTACCGTCGCCGCAGAATAACAGGGGGTGTGGGTGAGTAGAGGGATGGCCTGGCCAGCGGTGGGAGTAGTAGGGGGCGGTGAGGCCTCCGCCGCATCGCAGGCGGCCACGGGAGGTAGGAGCACGAGGCACGACCGGCGCTGGTTTGGGCGGCTGGAGCAAGAAGACCAGCGGTTGAAGAAGCACTACGGTCGTTACAAGGACATCGTACGGTCACTAGAGCTAGAATCATGCATATTGGCTATGTTGACAAAGCCCTCCGTCCCTGTAAACTTAGTAGGCCCACAAGTCAGCCTGCCACTATACTGGGTCCCAGCTAACAGGGGGAGTATTCATTTTTTTGTGCGTAATAAGAAGGCACTTCCTTGCGTGCGAAGATATAGCTGGTGGGTCCGAGCTGTTAGTGGCAGTAATGTTTTTTTCATGAAATATAGAGGCCCTTACGGTGGGTCCCTGATGTCAGGTGGAGGAATCATTATTTTGCGCGTAATAAGGAGGCATTTTCTTGCGTGCGGCCATGGACCCAGCTATCGGCCTCTCCACGTACAGTCCACTTCAGATGCATGTCGGTCGTTGACCATGTTGACCAGGCCGCGCCGAGATCACCAGGGCGGTGGACGACGGTGAGGCCCAGGAAGGGAATGACACGAAGGCAGGGAAGACTCGGCAGTTGTTTCCCACGCGGAGGGGAGTACGACTGTACAAGGGTTTACTGGTTCGTCTGCCGTCGCCGGAGAATAACAGCAGGTGTGGGTGAGTAGAGGGATGGCTAGCCCAGCGATGGGAGTACGATGGGGCGGTGAGGCCTGCGCGGCAGCACAGCCGGCCGCGGGGAGGAGGGAGCAGGCAGTCCCGCCGGCGCTTGTTTGAGCGGCTGGAGCAGGAAGAGCAGAGATTGAAGAAGCACGGCGGCCATTGGATGGACATCCAACAATCACTGCTGTGCATCAACCTTTTTTTACGAAAGCCTCAAATCTGTGGAAAATAGCATACAACCCATCTGCCATTATTTCTAATAATTTACAGCCCATTTGCTAATTCTTAAGGTTTTTTTTGGAGCCCATATTCTGTTTGTTAGCACTACAACCCATATTGTGGCCACGGTTAAAAAATTATACGAAATTTTGCATATTTCGGTGTGGTCCGAACTGTTTTTAATGCCCAAATTTCGACTCACATTCAAACTGATTTTAAAAATAAATGTATATCAATATAAAATCCAAAAAAAATTCCATGCATAAAAATTAATGTAATTTAAAATCTCGAAATGAAAAAAAGATATTTGAAACTAATTGCCGGTTTGATGTGTTTTAAGAATGTACAACCCATTTCTCATTACGGATAGGCCATTTTCTCGGCCAGCCGAATGAAGCTCTCCTCGTCTTGAAAGATTTGCAGCCCAACAGGCCTGACAAAGCGACTTACTTGGCAAATCACAAAAAAACTAGGCTGTGGCCGTGGACCCAGCTGTCAGCCTCTCCACGTACAGTACTCTTCCGATGGAAGTTGGTCGTTGACCGCATTGACCACACCGCGCCGAGAGCACCAAGGCGGTGGACGACGGCGAGGCCTAGGAAGGGGACGACACAGAGCCGGAGAAGACGCGGCAGTGGATGCCCACGCGGAGAGGAGTACGAGGGTTCACTGGTTCGGCAGCGGCGTGAGGCTGCCGTCGCCGCAGAATAACAGGGGGTGTGGGTGAGTAGAGGGAAACCCTGGGCTAGCGGTGGGAGTAGTAGGGGGAGGTGAGGCCTCCGTGGCATCACAGCCGGCCACAAGAGGCAGGAGCACGCGGCATGACCGACGCTGCTTTGGGCGGCTGGAGCAAGAAGACCAGAGGTTGAAGAAGCACAATTGCCGTTGGATGGACATCCTACGGTCACTGGTGCTAGAATCATTCATATTGACTAAGTTGACAAAGCCCTCCGTCCTCGTCAACTTAGTAGGCCCACTATGGTGGGTCCCAGCTAGCAGGGGGTATTCATTTTTTGGTGCGTAATAAGGAGGCACTTCCTTGCGTGCAAAGATATAGCTGGTCGGTCCGACCTGTTAGCGGGGGGAACATTTTTTTCACGAAATACAGAAGCCCTTCCCATGTACAGTGCACGTACAGTGCGTAATAAGGAGGAACTTTCCTTGCGTGCGACCATGGACCTCATGGATCCCAGCCATCAGGCTCTCCACGTACAGTCCTCTTCCGATGACTCTCGTATGTTGACCACACCGTGCTGAGGGCACTAAGGCGATGGACGACGGCGAGGCCCCAGACTGGAACGACCCGAAGATGGGGAAGACGCGGCAGTGTAGTCTCCGATGGAGAGGAGTGGGAAACTTGACTGGTTCGGGTGCGGGGTGGGCCTACACTCGGCAGAGAATAACAGGAGGTGCGGAGTGGAGGGATGGCCTGGCTGTCGGCGGGGTAGTGTTTCACTGAGGAGCGCAAAGCAACGCCGCTGGACGCCGAAGACTGGAGCAGGCGGTTCCGGTAGCGCTGGGGGAAGAAGACGAGAGATTGAAGAAGAATGCCGGCCGTTGGATGTAAATCCAACACCTTCTTAGGCTTCGACCTACTGGCCCACATGTCAGCCAGTCCATTTGTTTTTTAGTCCATTTGGTGGGCTGGGTGAAACAATGATGTAGCATCTATGCAGCCCATTTAAATCCCATTTGCATTTTTCTCGAAATCCGCGGACTTGCTGGGCTGGGTGAAAATATCATGTTGGGCTAGACGGAGAAATGTTATAAAAACATAATCACATGATTGCACGCCAGTAAAATGTTTGCATGCTTATGTACGCAATCACTAGGAGTTAACTTGGCAAGTTATATATAAACAATTATTATTATTATTTTGTAACAACTTTCAACTTATGAAATAAAATATCATTTTAATTTGATGAGTTAATAGTACGTGGGGTGTTATTATTTTTTAGGCTAGACGTGGGACAGTTGAGTTGGTTCTAGGGGAAAGTACTGGGAGAAAACTCAGTTTACATCGAAAAAGAAAGTGGGAGAAAATTCAGAGACCTGCTGGGTCCACCTGAGGAGAGGAATATGTTGGGAGGAAGGAGATTCAAAGCACGGCAGCCGAGTGAACTAGTTTTTTTACGGACAAGTGAACTAGTTTACATACATAAGCAAATAGCCACTAAAAAAAGCAATCAGGTTAATGGGTTCTTAAAAGAAATATTTCGGACAAAACAAATAATTACGACACATAGGCTAATGCATGAAACACTCAGATGATAAAGGTGCTTATAAACAGATAAAGTACAACATCTAGACCTTCCTGGCACGCTTGATCATGACGCTGCGGCTGTCCGTGTAATCGTCGGTTACGGGAAGCAGACACGCCCTCATGTCCAAGATCTGCCTGTACATGTCGTAGCATGCGTATGCGTCCTTGGCCGCGTAGGTTATGTAGGCTAGATTCAGAGGTACCTCCCACGGGGTTCAGGTTGTCTTCTTTCATGTTGGCATATCATGGGTCGATGATGGTCTCAGCGAGGTCAACCACGGAGTCCTTCTCCTGCCCGTTGCTGATGATCTTGTATTGCTTCTGGATGTCGACAAGCTTGTTGCACCTGATGGCCGAATCGTCGCGTTCTTCCTTCTCTCCACTGTAGCGAAGGAGCAGTCGGCGTTGCCGATGAAACGGGCGAATGCTCCAGAACCTGGTGCAGCCATAGGACTGAGGCGAGGCAGAGCTTCACCGAGTCCGTATAGTTGGTGTACATCACATTCAACTTGGTGCGTCCATAGGACTGGATGGGGAACTAACTCCTTGCTGAAGTCCATATCCAGCAGGCTCACCCCTCGGATCGCCATTGGGGTCTCTTCGAGTGAACGAGTGTGTAGGCGGCGGCAGCAGTTCATTTTTCAGCTCCTGGGGAACTGGATTCAACACTAAGCTGAGTGTGTACAGGCGACAACAGTTACTACCCCTCCCTCGTCCGCTGCACGCCCGGCAGAAGATGCACCCTCGATGCATTCAAACGCCTCCATTAAGAAACCTACTCCGGCCACACTTCGGTTCACGAGCGGGTCTGTATTGGTACTGTAATAACAAGAGTTAGTGGTCACTTTACTTAAATTTAATTAGCTTTAATACAAATTTATACTTAAAACAAGCAATGCATTGGCACGTTCTAGCAGTGCCACAGGATCAACATGCACAACAATTAGAATTATTATTCTCAGGACGCACACGATCAGCACATTTGTCGCACTTTCACAAAGATAATACTACCACGTTTGAACTTTTTGTTATGGTTGTTGTCCTCTGCATCATCATGCCGTGTTTCCCATCTTGCAAGATTCAGAACCAACAAATAAGGTCCAAATAATAAGTACAACAAAGATGCCTACACATCTCATTGATTCCCAGCTTGCAAGATTCAGAACCAACAAATAAGATCCAAATAATAAGTACAACAAAGATGCCTACACATCTCATTGATTCCCAGCTTGCAAGATTCAGAACCAACAAATAAGATTCAAATAATAAGTACAACAAAGATGCCTACACACCTCACTGATTCCTAGCTTGCAAGATTTAGAACCAACCCATTAGAGCCTTTTGATAAAGTGCATATCGGGATTAAATCCATCTTGGCTAGCCATGTCATACAATCGAAGAACTTGGAGAATGCTCTTGACCGTCACAACATATGTAGTTGAGTATTCCTGTTTGCACAGCACAAACAAGGAGACAGGAGAGCATGATTTCACTTTAATAGCGGCCTCCTTGAACTCAACCTCCAGCTCCACTAGGATGAGGTCTGCCTGGAGTTCCATGATTCAATTCATGCGCCTTTTTCTACAGTTCACCTGAAATGAAGCAAAGATTGCATCATTCAGCTAGCAAGAAGTACTTGCTCTTGTCAGCTGGCAGGTTCTTCTTTAGTAGTTGCACTAAAATTGAGGAACATTAAGGTTGGCTGTCTGGCTCATGTAAGGTGCAACTATAATTTTCTTATCCTTTCGTGCAGTTCCACTAAAATAAAGTGCCATTGTCGTGACAGTGACGGCTCCATCTTGCAAAGGCTAATAAAATGTTGCATGAGATTACCAGCAGAACTTGACGGAGATTTTGGAAACTCCAATCACCATTTTGTGCAGTTCCACCAAAATTGAGAGATGTAGCCCATGTGACATTTTAGTTGAACTGCACAAGACACTCATTCCAAAAAAAAGTGTTTTGTGCAGTTCACCAAAAGGTCACAATAGCAACAAGGTGAAATGGATATCCCTATCTGCACAAAATGATAGAAAGTAAACAGCTGCTGGTCAATAAGAATATACGAAACATATACAAAATGAAAAGAAGCATCTTAATTATGTTCATGGCAATCACGCAAGGACAGTAGAAATTTTAAAACGTCAACAATGCTTCATGTTACCAGAAGCATTACGATCAACAATGAGATTCCTCAAATATGGGATTACTTTAATGGTGGCATTGCTTGTTTACCAGACACAGTAAATCAATAGCAGCTAAAGAGTTGGTTTAAGGGCATGGGAATGTGGGGACACCAGGACACTCAGCAGCGTAAAGGAGCAACTTACTTATCATACTGGGGAAAACAGCAGGAGTGCCATTTGTAACACACTTTAATTGCATCTTATCGCTGGAGGCATTAGATTAACAATAACACTGGTTAGACATGTCCCTAAGGTAACAGTGTGATCGCTTCATTTTACATGCGCCCTTACATTAACAACAGCAAAAGGTTGGTATAAGGACATGCGACAGTGGACGCATCAGCACAATGTACCTACAAGGAGACATAAAGTGGTGATGCCGAGCTTGTTCACGCTATGTGAGGGCAGCAAACCTAATCCTGGAGACCTTGTACTATGTGAGGGCAGCAAATCTAATCCTGGAGACCTTTTACTATGTGAGGGCAGCAAATCTAATCCTGGAGACCTTTTACTATGTGAGGGCAGCAAATCTAATCCTGGAGACCTTTTACTATGTGAGGGCAGCAAATCTAATCCTGAGACCTTTTACTATGTGAGGGCAGAAAATCTAATCCTATGACCTTTTACTATGTGAGGGCAGCAAATCTAATCCTGGAGACCTTTTACTATGTGATGGCAGCAAATCTAATCCTGGACATACTCTGTTGACTTGTCCACTAGCCGCCACTTCTATCCTTTTTCAACCAATAATAGATCTGTTCCTTATCCAGTTTGTACTGTGTTTTCCCATTATTTCCCTTTTCAACCAAGAGACTGGTTGGGTATCCGGTCTCTACTACTTTCACCATATTATTTCCTCTTTGAATCAAGTCCTAGATTCGTGCTACAACTTTCCCCCCGTTCTTCGTTGTTTGAACAAAGCCCTAGATTCGAATGCATGAAGTAGCTTTACCTCTAATAATACTAAAACTTTAGGTGGCTTTGGAAGAGCTGATGGGAGTAGAAAAAGATGCACATGCAGACACGTGGGGAGCTGGGGCAGTAGAGCAAGGCCGCTTTCGAAGAACTTATACCTGAGGGTCGCCGGGATGTCGGCGGCGGTAGGTCGGATCTGCGAACAATACGGTAGGGAGGAAGAAGGGTCGGAGGACCTCCCGAGCCGGTGCTTTGTCGGAGAGAACGACACGGGCAGAGGATCGGGCCCCTCCGGCAGCTGTGGGTTTCCTCCCTCGACGGCGATGACCGCGTGAACGATGCACCTTTTAGTCCTCTACGCACACCGGCCGAAGGGATCCGGACGGATCTATGACTAGCGGTGAGCAGAGAGAAAATGTCGCTACCGCTGTCTTCTTTATATCTGGAGAGGATGAAAGAATGAAGAGAGCAACCCTAGTAAAGCAAGCGCTCGGGCCCCTGCGTCCATATATAGTGGAGTGATTATCTTTTTCTCTCCACAACAAGCGTTTCAATTTGTGTACTGGTGAACAAACATAACAAACATACAGTAAGTACTGTATTTATAAAGAACGAACAAGCTCGAACTATTTTCGCGTAGTTAAAAGTTGAGGGCGGGGCTTTTCCCGGGCAGTACGCGCGACAGTTTTCGGGTAGGCGGTTTGACAGAGGTGAGGAGGGTGAGCGAATGGGGCTGTGCGATTTGATGGCGCGTTACTGCTGGAAAGACTTGTGATGTGACCACTCACTATAGTCATGAATTATTGGCGCTCCGATCGGGGTGATGCCCCCCTTCTGTTCTGCGCTCTAATCTGGTGCATGACACGTCGACCCGGATGCTGGCTCTCCCACATGTCGGAGTAGTAAGAAGGAGCAAAGAATGATGCGGTATATACTAGTACTATACTACTCCCTCCGTTCCTAAATATAAGTCTTTGGAGAGATTTCACTATGGACCACATACGGAGAAAAATGAGTGAATCTACACATAAAATGCATCTATATACATTCGTATGTGGTCCACAGTGAATTATCTACGAAGACTTATATTTAGGAACGGAGGGAGTACTACTCAGGTCGGAGGAGTGCGAACCACGGCAGCCTAGTGAACCAGCCGTGCGAACCACGGTAGCCCAGTGAACCAGCAGTAGAAAACAATGTGGTGATATGGCCATAAAAACAATGTGCTACTGTCCACACTATAGCATGTACAGTAACACTCCTCTTTGTTTGGATTCCTGAGTTAGAGCTAGTTTGGGTTGAAATAGCCTCAAATTATCGAAACAAGAGGGGTTAGTTTGAGCTAGTTTTCTCTAACCAAGCTAAAAAAACTAGCTCGGTGGAGAGGTTCTAATTGGGTTAGTTATCCTCGGGCCCACCAAAAGAGAACTAAAAAAATCTAACCTACCCGCAACAGATTGCTCCCCTAAAAAAAGCTCACCTGCCCGCACCAGATCGCTCCCCCCTCTCGCACGACTCCTCTCTATTCCCCATAGGGCCACCCGCCCAAGCGCCGCTCACCCCCTCTCTCCTCCGGCCGCCCTCTCCTTCCGGCCTCTGCTGCCCTACTCCAGCCGCCTTCTCCCTCCAACCTTCAAAGGTCGCCCCGCTCCCTCTTCACCAGTCGTTTTTCTCCCTCTGTCGTGCGCGACGGCAGCGCATCTACCAGGGAGGTCGCGAGATGGGTGAGTTTGTTCGTTCCTTCTCTGTCTCACGGCCATATCATTGATCTTGCTTGCTCTAGCGCTAATTCTGATTCGGAAAAGTAGATCCTGATCAAACTTGCTATAGATTTGTGGTGCACGCCTGGAATTGTTGGTGCTGCTTGAGGAGGTAATAAATCTTTCTAGAGGCCTAAAGATTCAGGTCACCTTTCTAGGTATTTCAATTTCAGGCTTGCATTATTTGTAGAGGCTCAAAGATTCAATTCACCTTTCTAGGTATTTCAATTTCAGGCTTGCATTGTTTCTAGCGGCCCAAAGATTCAGTTCACCTTTCTAGGTATTTCAGTTTCAGGCTTGCATTATTTCTGGAGGCCCAAAGATTCAATTCACCTTTCTAGGTATTTCAGTTTCAGGCTTGCATTATTTCTAGAGGCCCAAAGATTCAGTTCACCTTTCTA
>NC_041393.1:378123455-378123866 GCF_002162155.2 Triticum dicoccoides
AACTTGGTAGAGATTTGTGGTGCATGCATGGAATTGTTTGATGCTGCTTGAGGAGGTAATAAATCTTTCTAGAGGCGCAAAGATACAGTTCGCCTTTCTAGGTATTTCAGTTTTAGACTTGCATTATTTCTAGAGGCCCAAAGATTCAGTTCACCTTTCTAGGTATTTCAGTTTCAGGCTTGCATTATTTCAAGAGGCCCAAAGATTCAATTCACCTTTCTAGGTATTTCAGTTTCAGGCTTGCATTATTTCTAGAGGCCCAAAGATTCAGTTCACCTTTCTAGGTATTTCAGTTTCAGGCTTGCATTATTTCTAGAGGCCCAAAGATTCAGTTCACCTTTCTAGGTATTTTAGTTACAGGCTTGCATTATTTCTAGAGGCCCAAAGATTAAGTTCCCAGTCGGCGGCAAG
>NC_041393.1:378124060-378169962 GCF_002162155.2 Triticum dicoccoides
GTTCACCTTTCTAGGTATTTCAGTTTCAGGCTTGCATTATTTCTAGAGGCCCAAAGATTCAGTTCACCTTTCTAGGTATTTTAGTTTCAGGCTTGCATTATTTATAGAGGCCCAAAGATTCAGTTCACCTTTCTAGGTATTTTAGTTTTAGGCTTGCATTATTTCTAGAGGCCCAAAGATTCAGTTCACCTTTCTAGGTATTTTAGTTACAGGCTTGCATTATTTCTAGAGGCCCAAAGACTAAGTTCCCAGTCGGCGGCAAGCAGCCCTGCTACCCATGCCGGTGTCGACCTCAACTCGCAAGGGTCGGTGTCGGAGGGGTTCCCGAGGCTTGGGCTCTATAGAGCCTTCCTCCCTCGGTGCGTGAGGGGCTCCGGGCTCCCTCCCTATCGTGAATGACTTTCGTGATGAGTTAGCTCATTCTTTGTTTCATGAAGTGTTTTTTTATTTTGTGAAGCTTGATTGATGACTTGTATGTTTAAGTGGGATATCTCAATTATATGGACAAAGTAAAAATTATCATGTTTTGCATGCTTGATTTGTATAGATGGTTCGTTATGTCAATTGTGAGCGGAGGAGGCCACAGAAGAGGCGACCACACCAAGAGGGTGCTTGGATCCAAGGGACTTATTTTAGTCTGACTAAAAATATGGTCCAAAGTAGTCAAATGATTGAGATAGAGCATTTATTGTCAATCTAACCCTGCCATCCATACACCTCTTTGGTTTAGACTTAGTTCAGGGTTAGAATCTAACTCTAACCTCTAACTGAGTTAGAGTTCTCCTCATCTCGGTTCATCACCATCATACTTTCCCCATTCCTGTGTTTTCAGTATCCTGCGAATCAAAGAGGCCCTTTTTTGCGGGAAAAATCAAAGAGGCCCTTAGACTGGTTTAGGTCCGGTCATTTTTTATAAACGTGTTATGTCCAAAATTCGATGAACGTGCTCTGGTTTCCACGAAAATAATCCGGTTTCATGTAGTAATTCATTCATTTATTTATTCTTCTGTGGGGGTTTGCATGTAATTCGTGAGGTCTGAAATGTAAAGTACCCCGTCATATGCTCCGAGTCATGCATGCACTACGACCCAGATGCTCTATGTCCCACATGTCGGTGAATGGGAGCACGTGGAAATAGCCTAGGAGTACATATAGGAGGATAAATGCGTGAGAAAATATGTACTGTGAAGCATAGCCGCGGTTCGGAAAGGAGACCCAAAGTGATGACAGCTATAGGTCGCACGCACCCAACTAGTGGTAGTACTAGACATACGACTAATTTTTCCCTCAAAAAAAAGAGGCACGAGTGCTCAGTACTCCTACTCTATAAACACGAGTCCCATCTGACAACAGCTCCCATGCTACAGATAGCTCTCCTCCCTTGTTTTCATCTTCTAATTATAAACTCGGCCGTCACCCGGTGGGCGGGGTGGGTTTGCTCAACTGTGGCCCCACCTCACAGTGAAAACGTTACGACTGGAATAAAAATGCCATATACTCTCTCCTTTCATAAATATAAACCTTTATGGATACTAGTTCAAATTGAATACAACATGCAGATGTATGTAGACATAGTTTAGAGTGTAGATTCACTCACTTTGCTCCGTATGTAGTAGTCACTTGCTGGAATCTTTAGAAAGACTTATATTTGGGAACGGAGGGAGTACTATACTAATAAAACATTAAGGCCACGAGGCGATGCATTGCTGGTTACAGGAGGCAAGAAGAAGAGATGCATCCATCGATGACGTCCACCTCCTCGACTCAGGGCGCCGGCCCACTGAACGGCGCCTAAGTAGCAGCGGCTTTCATGTCCAGGTCGACGTGCTTCTGAACAATGGCGTCCAAAGATTCCAGCCGCTGGAAGAAGGCCAACGTCTTTCTGTCCTCGCTTGCCTTGTAGTGGCCTATGTAGATGATTTCCTCGTAGACGTTGATGTGCACGTCGACGGTTTCTTGCATGGTGAGGTGCTGCACAGCGAGTGCGGCCTCGAGGTGCACATTCTTCGTCGCGACCTCCGGCACCTGCAGGGTCACCAGGGCTTGAAAGAGTTCGTCACCATGTAGGCCGATGAGGGTGGCAGGCAAGGAGGAGCCTGGGCGCGCGGGCTGGAGCAGTACGGCAAGGTCGTCCGCGCGCTTCCTGACGGCGGTGAACTTGCGGATGGAGTTGACCATCATGTCGTCCATGCGAGAGGCGAAGCCGGCATCGGCGAGGTCTATGATGCCTGCGGTCGCCAGCATCATTTGGAAACGCTGTGTAGTGCGGGGCCACAGGTCGGCGCCTTGGATGATTTGGCACAGCCGACTGCCGCTCGCGTTCATCGCCTCCATAGGTGCTTGTGGCTTCTGGTCACTTGGTCTTGGATTGGAGTGAGTAGTGTTGCGCAGAGACTTGGGAGTAGATGGATTGGAGTGGTGGGGTGCCTTTATTATATGAGAGTCCAAACTCTGTTGCATTCACATCGTGCTGGCTCTATTCTGCTTCTCCAGTTAATTCCCTCTACATCTAATTGAGGATGCATCATTGACCGTTCAACGTCTTGGGAACCGCTACCCTCTTCCTTGGCATTCAAGCACCTATAGACCCGTCGACGACGAGGTCCCTATGGTGACTTCGTAAATTTCAAGATGATAGTGTCGTGCGTGTGTGCGTTCATAGGGGTGAGTTTATGCGCGTGTATATGAGAGCTTGCGTCTATACTATGTCAAAAAAATGTAAATGCGTGTCAAAAAGAGACTAGTCAGTACTCAATATTGTGCACCTCGGAGAGGAAAACGATAGAACTAGTACGTATTTATTTATGATGCAGATTCACTCATTTTGCTCCATATGTACTCCGTCTCGGTGTAGTCTAGTCACTTGTTGAAATATCTAGAAGGGCAAATACTCCTTTCTGGTTTACAGGGCTATACTAGCAAGTAGTTGTACGTACTAGTACAATAGTGGGCTCACATGGAAATTTTGTCTCATGCAAGAGCCTGGCTATATGCGTGCTCCAATGTTCGCAACTGCAACATTCGGTTTGCGCTTGGCTCTTCGCCTCTTCGAGAAGACGAACAATGATGTTACTACTACTGCTTCTACAGTGTCGAATCCACTGCTGCATGTCCAGCCACCGCGAGCGGGACGGATAGCTTGTTGTAGAAGTACTACTAAGGAAAAGCCTGTCCTCGTTTGCGAGCAACAGCGCGCATGGTCGAGGGAGAAGGCGTGTAGTAAAATCAAGCTTCTCCTCGTTGTACGAGTTGACGCGACACATCATAGCACTGGCCCCACATGCTTGCCTCCAAACTTGGCTGAAAGACCTGCAGTGTACAATATATTTGCTGCAACCTCTAACATTTACCCACCACAAATTAAAATATATGTGGTTGTATGCGTCATTCTGATGTAGAGGCCGGGGAGTCCCCCCTTTTCGAAAAACAAATTAAACTATATATTCCTGTGTTGACCAGATGAGTGTGCAAACTACAATCACCATGGTGACAGGTAGGGCCAGAAGACTATTTTAATTTTTTTTTTAAAACTTCGAGACGGCCACATAACATGGAGCCGACCCCAACGATTTTGAGCTTACAGGCATGGTACACATAATCCTAGACTACTCTACACATGAAACTGCCACACGAGCGTCCGGGCTGCGCTTGGCTCTTCGCCTCTTCGGGAAGTCAAACAATGATGGAGTACTACAGCACTGGAGGAGTACTATAGTACGCTTCTGGCCATCTGACACCGATTGAACTACTGCATGTCCACCGCGTGCGGGAGGGAGAGCGTGTAGCGAAAGCTTCTCCTAGTCTTGCCAGCCACCACGCTCATGGGCAAGGGAGGGACGCTCCTCCCTTTGCGTGTATGACAGGTGGGCCCGACAGGTGTGTGGCCAACCTGTCATACAGCCAAAGGCAGGTGCAGTTAAGTCCGCGAGGGAGAGGATAATTAAACTTCTTGGTTATGTACGAGTATTTATTACAATGCATGCATGCATGCCGTGACTCTTCTTTTTATATTTGCATTTTTTGATTTAATGCACCTTGAAGTAGTACTCCCTCCGTTCGTAAATATAAGTCTTTGTAGGGATTCCATTAGGCTGGTCATAGTGGAGAGTAACTTAGACGAGTAACATGCATATGTTACTAGTCTATGTTACTACCTTCATAGTGGGTAGTATCATATATGTGGTAATATAGATGTCTTCATTTATTACTTTATAGACTCATTTTGCATTGGGAAGCGCTATGTGATGGTAACATATTATGTTACTCTATTTGCCTCTCTCCTTATTAACTACTTGCCACCTCATCATTTTTGCTTATGTGGCATCTAAGTTACTACCTATGTTACTCCCACTATGACCAGCCTTATGAATTACATATGGATGTATATAGATGCATTTTAAGTGTGGATTCATTCATTTTGCTCCGTATGTAGTCCACCTAGTGAAATATATATAAAGACTTACATTTAGTAATGGAGGGAGTATAAAATATGTGACGGTAAAGCTTTGTAATACCCCGACCCAAGTCGAGAGATGGTTGTGCACGAGGAGGGCGAGATCGTGCAGACCGAATACGAACAGGTCCCGACGATGGAGCTCTCTAAGGTCTCGATGGACCTCACCGTGCTCCACTGCCCCTTGTACCTCCGCCCCTTGATGCCTCCAGTGTATGAGGTTCGAATACACCTCGTTCATTCGGCTGATTGAGCAAGGTGCAAGTTTCTTGATTGATGTGCTGTTCGATTGATTTCTGCAGTGCACGGGAGGGCACCTAGCCTATGCGGACTGCCGCGTCGAGCGCCCGGGGAACCAGCGGCAGTGCCAGAAAGTGCGAGCGCTGCGGTGGCTTCGACGTGCGGAACACGGCGGTGGACTCCGTCCTTTTGTCGGTGAGGGTGGAGTTCCCGCACGAAGGCTGTGGTCTCTACGTCACTTACCACAAGCTCGCCGACCACCAGAGCGTGTGTCTGCTCGCGCCCTGCAAATTCCCCGTGCCCGTCTGCGGCTACGAAGGCCCGCCACCGGCGCTCTACCACCACATCAGCACCGCGCATCCCATGCCCGTGCACAAGATCCAGTATAGCAAGGTGCTCCAGCTGCAAGTGCCATTGTCGGAGCCACGGCTCTTGCTGTTCGCAGAGGAGGGCCACCGCGCGTTTTTCTTGGTCAGCGGCGTGCTCGACATCGGCGCGCCTATCAGAGCGGGGCCGTCCCCACTGCCGCACTACTTGGCAAGTTGTGGGCGAACGGCCCGCCGGGGGAGCCCAAAGGCACGACCGACGCCGTCAAGGTGGTAATGGAGGTGACAAGCAGCAAGGATCCCGGCGACGTCAACATGCAGGAGCTGACCTTCTTGATAGTTCCGCCCAAGCTGCTGGCCGAGGCTAAGCTTGTGTCCCTCCACATTCAGATTGACAAGCTCACGTTCTAAATGTTTCGATAGTGCCTTCTGTTTATCTTAGAAATATGCTAATATAGGGATTACCTTGGTCTACTTTATCTTAAGAAATGGTGGGTTTTGGTGGTGATGCAGCAATTACTTCGACATGAGATCAGTAATTTCCAACAGTCGAACGGATATTTTGTGTCTGTTGGATATAAAGTTCCTTTGGGTAAGAAGTACTACTTGTCATCAAAATGGATAAAAGGAGATGTATGTAGACGTATTTTAGTTCTAGATACGTCCCTTTTTATCCATTTTGATGACAAGCACTCCCTCCGTTCCACAATACATGCCTTCCATTTGTCAAAATATAGATGTATCTAGACATGTTTTAGTATATAGGTACATCCATGATAGAGCCAATCGGATGGTTGAGAACACTACAATTCATAGCTACAGATGCGTGTGTGACTCCCAGATGCAGAGGCCGGGGGTCATCATCCTCCTTTTCGAGAAAAAACAGATGCGTGTGTGAGAGGACGAGTGCATGCGTGCACCTCTTCTCTTCCTGTATAACGTACTACTAAACTCAGAGTACAAGTTTTTGTGGGTGGCACGATGGTGCGTGCGAGAAGTCCCGAGAGATAGGTTTAATGCGTCTGAAAAAAGGACTAGCCTAGAGCTCGCCACGCGGCTATTCCTGTCGAACGCCCCATTAACCGTAAGATATGTATACGACGGTGCCAGTTATTGCACATACACAGCAATACTCCCTCCTTTCCGGTTTATGGTGAGTGGTGGAATATTTTTTGTAGTTTGCAAAAGCACCTAATTAATGCTCTTGTTTTTCTCAAAAAATTATGTTTATCAATGCATTAATTGCAATGCATGCATGCATAAAGTACATGCATTGGTCAATTTTCTCTTAATACTTGCATGCAATGATTTAATGCACCTTGGAATCTGAACATGTATTGGGGAACAACCAAATTGAGCCTTATAAAATGGAAAAACTAAAATTTTGAGATATGCCCTATAAAACCGGAAAGGATGGAGTAGAATAAGAAGTACTCCATCCGGGAATAGTGCCACACTTCGAAACTAGAACCGTCAATAAATTTTGAGCTTGCGTCTCGTCACATTCCAAATTACTCCATGATATATTGAATTGCAAGCATGTTCACACCGATCACAACGTAAACGGTTTCCCACTTAGGAGCGTATTAGTACCACACTATATTGAATTCCAAACCTGTTCACACCGATCACAACCTGAACGGTTTCCCACTTAGGAGCGTATTAGTACTCGGTTATAAATACTAGTATGCCAAGATGACTGCACATTCCTCCTCAACTCCTCATCCACAAAAACAAACAAGTCATTCAGCATCCTTCCCTTGCATCTGCCATGGCCAGCATAAGTTCTGGGTTGCGAGATTGCCACCAGGGAGAGGCGAGTATGGAAGCGGAAGCACGAGAGATGTGCCGCCTCGCTGCGAGAGAAGCCGACATGTCCCGCCGTGCGGAAGTAGCAACACAGAGGTCCCGTCGCATCGCTGAAGTAGCATGGAGGTCCCGCCGCACAGTCGATGCAGCAGACTGGTCTGGCCGCGCCGCGGAAGCAGCAGAGATGTCTCGCCACGCCACGAATGCAGCACAGATGTCCCGCCGCGCCACGACGGCCTAGAAAATTTCTCGCGAGCAGGCGACGACTGTTACACGTGCATGCATGCGATCGTCCATAGCCAGATGGATCATATCTCCGACTTGGCGAGGTTGCAGGACGACGTGAAAGCCTCGTTTGAACAAGCTACCAGCGTCATCCGACAACTAAGGGAGGGCAATGAGAGGCTCTAGGCCGAGCACGACCTACTGAGGGAGAAGATCGTCCGAAGTGCAGACCAGCAGGAGGAGACCAGTGCCTTGTTGAAGAGGACCGGCGTCATCGTCAAGGAACATATGGACGAGAATGACATGCTCCGCAATGAGAGCCAAAGGCTGGTGGAGGAATCCGTGGATGTTCTCAAGCAGTGTCTGGAGGACACGAAAGAGCTCATCACCACTCGCCGCCGAGACTAGTTCCCGCGGCCTGCAGCAATGCATCAAGAAAGTAGAGATCAGCGAGCCAGATCCTTGTCTTCCTTCTTCTTTTGCCCTTGTGTATTTCGGGCGTAGCCGCATGTGGATTTTTTAATTATCTTTCTAATTATGTAAGACAATTAATCGTCCTTATCTTTCTGTGGAAGATCAATGTTGCGAGGCTGGAATGAAGAAAACTCTTGCTGTGGCGACCCTGGCATTGCTGTTCTGTTGTTGTTCTTCTAGTTGCTGCTGGGCTTCCTTCAGTTTCCTCGTTTCTTTTGATGTAATAATCGGTTTAGGATGTGGATTGTGTCGTCGGTTGTGAAATGTTGGGTTCTAGCGCGGATGTTTGGCCTTTGTTGGCCTTTTGGGATGTTGCGATTTCAATCTGGTAGCTTTTAGTCCTTCATGTTAGGCTGGAGTTGTGCTGAACTTCTTGTGAATTGTGGTGGTTTTCAGTAATGAAAATCGGAAGGGGCAAGCCCTTCTTTGATCAAAAAAATAATAATCATCCTTATATATTCATCAGTCTTGCTATAAGTCGCAGTAGATGCTATATAGGTCCGTCGGATCTTACATCAAGATCCGTGCTTTCAGATTTTCTTTTTTCTCTCTTAAATCTCAGTCGAGTGAGACATAGCCACGTCATTAAACAGAGGCTCGGGCTCCATTAATAGAGACCTTGGGAGAGAGGTGGGCGAAAGATGGAGGTCAAAGGGCTCTCCTCCCGATAAGCACGCGCAGGGGTCTGATCGCATGCCTCTCGTACTCAAATAGCTACCCTGCACGGCGCCTCCTAGCTAATAAAAAATGGGGACGTGTGGAGGCACGTAAATGGTACTAGTAAGTAGAACGCCCACGGTTTCAATAATACTTGTGTTTCCGATTTTAACGTGACATCACTTATTCCAAAATGACTTTGTTGATTGTTAATGTGTGCGCCTTCGCAAATCGGACTGCAAATTTACCACAGCATGTTGGTGCCATGTCATGGCACCAAGCCAAGTTTCATTATTTTCATGCGTGTTTTGGATTTACAGGAATTAAAAAACTAAGTTTTTCAATGTTTCCAACCCAACCACGACGCCCAGAATTTTGAATTTCATTCCCATTTCTTGCATGGAACCTAGAAATTTACCCGAGGACATACATGTGATTTTTCAACCAACTTTGGTGCACTAGAACATGTGCTTGTATTTCAAATTTGAATTATGCACACAAAGGTGACACGTTCCCTCCCAGAACCACGAGCCTTCTTGAGAGAAGCTCCGATTTGCAAGAAGCTTATACCAAAATTTGTTCCTATTCGGCCAATTTTTTTTACCACGGCATGGTACTACCATGACTTGACACCATGCCAAGTTTCATGATTTTAAAACCAAGTTTCTCAATGTTCTCGACCGAGCCACGATGCCCAGATGTTTGAATCTCATTCTCATTTTTTGCATGGGACCTACTCCCTCCTTCCATCTATATAGGGCCTAATGTGTTTTTCAAGACAGCCTTTGACTATTGACAAGATTAATAGCACATGAGATGTATACTATGAAAATTATATTATTGTAAGCTCCTTTGACATACAAATTTGAAGGTATGCTTTGTGTAAGTTGCATGTCATATATTATTGCTCTAACGTTTGGTCAAAGTTAGCCTCGAAAAACGCATTAGGACTTATATAGATGGAAGGAGGGAGTAGAAATTCACCCAAGGACACAAATGTGATTTTTCAACCAACTTTGGTGCACGGGAGCACGTGCTTGTAGTTCAAATTTGAATTATGCACATGAAATGACCAAAAACTCAATTAATGTGTAAATAAGGCCAAACGAAGCCAGAATAATTCCAAAATTTAATAGGGCACTCATGTAATTCTATGTTGCCTTTGTAAATAAACTCAAGGGGGACAACGTATATCGTTTCACATTCAAAGGTGGCACGTTCCCTCTCAGAACCACGATTCTTGAGAGAAGCTTCGGTTTGCAAGAAGCTTATACCAAAATATATTCCTATTCGGCCATTTTTTTACCACAACATGGTAGTACCATGACATGTCATCCATGCCAAGTTTCATGATTTTCAGACGTGTTTTGGATTTACAAGAATTTTAAAACCAAGTTTCTCAATGTTCTCGGCCGAGCCACGACGCCCAGATGTTTGAATTACATTCTCATTGCTTCCATGGGACCTAGAAATTCAACCAATGACACACATGTGATTTTTCAACCCACTTTGGTGCACCGGAGCATGTGCATGCAATTCATATTTAGATTATGCACATTAAAAGTCTAGAAACTCAATTAATGTATAAAAATGCCAAATGAACCCGAAATAATTCCAAAATTTAACAGGGCACTCATATAGTTCTATGTTGCCTCTGTAAATAAAATCAGGGGGAGGCAGCGTATATCGTTTCGCACACAAAGGTGACATGTTCCCTCTCGGAACCACGAGGCTTGTTGAGAGAATGTCCGGTTTTGCAAGAGGCTTATAGGAAAACTTGTCCCAATTCAGCCAAAAATTATACGTATGAAAACAGGGTTTAGATTATCCCAAACATCTCGCTACCTAGACCAATAATGTACTATGATTTGAATGAAACATAAAATGGATACAGATATTTGAATTGGAGAGCGTATGGTACATGTAGTTCATAGTGAAATATGATTACTGCTATATGCATGTCTTTTTGTTATCAAGATAATATTTAAATTATTGTATAACTTGACAACAACGTATTCAAATAAGGAAAATTGATTCAAATTTAGTCCATATGGTAGACGACAATATATATGTTCACATGGTGGAGTAAAATGTTCATATATGATGGAAGATCAAAATGTACGACTACATCAATTATAAACCGCAAGGTCACCTAATGATATATTCGAATTCAACATAACGTGGATTCAAAAATTGAAATTTGAGATCATGGCATCTGTAATCATATAAAAAGGGACATTACTCTTTCTTTGGTGGGAATTGATTTGTTTTTTGTTGTTGTTGAGGGAAGTGCGAATTGATTTGGTAATGTGCAGGGTAATCTTGTTCTCTTGATTTTTTTTACATTTTTCTTGTAGTTTTTTCAATGGCATCTATAGCAATAGAGTAAAAGGGGACATGACTCTCTTGTGTCTTGTATGAATTGTTTTTTTACATGTTCAATTTGTTCTGCCGAACAAGGAATCCGCACCTTGTTATCCCGAAATTTTCAAGCTCGAGTATCTTTTGTCTCACCTGCTTTGAAACTCCCACTTCTTCAACCCGCGCCGCGCCTTGTTATCCAGAAATTGGGACGCGCGCGAGAACTCCCTCCTCATCCGAAATCGCTCCCGCGGCCCAGACACGCGAAATCCCCCTTCTACCCCTCAGCCGGAAATGAAGCTCCACATCGCGGTGTCAAAACCGGTGGGGGTACGTTGGTAACTTACCCTACATTTCGGACAAGCGTGTCCCTAAGCTTGGCTCCCCCCTCCCCCTTCCCCCCCCCACATTCATACACCGAGGCTGCCAAAACCCGCAAAACACCACGCTCCTCCGTCGGCCTCCCGACCACCGCCCAGCTGGAGACTCTTCCTCGACTACGTCATCCACCGCGACAGCTCGCCGTCCCTCATCCACCGCACCAGTTGAGGTTCCTTTGTCGATCTTGTCGTCCTGCCGGATCAGCCGCCCCGTCCTCCACCTCCAAGGAGCTACCCCAATGTTCGCCTCGTCTATCGCGCCACCTCAATCCCCACAGTGCCGTCTTGACCTGCCCCACTGGAACGCAGCACCCTCACCAATTCCTCCGATGAAGCCGAGGCCAACTCGGCGCCACCAAGGAGGTTCTGCACTCACCACTGCATTTTATCTTTTATTCGATCTCACAGGGCTGCCGGTGATCGATACCGAGCAGACATGGCGTCTCCATTGACGGCGCCATCGCCGGCCACATCATCCACGGCGTCTCTCCCCCATGTCGATGCTTCCTCGGCAGCGACTTCCACAACGGCACTAGCTGCAGCTGCTCCGGCTCTCGCTCGTGTTGCGGCTCTGTTCTTGCTATCGGTCGCGCTGCTGCACTACTCCCGCTTTCGTTCGTGCTGCTACTCTGCTCTTGCTCTCGCTTGTGCTGCTGCTGCTGCTGCACGACCTCCAACAGCTACAGGAGTTGCTGCTTTAGCACTCGCTCGCGGTGCTACTGCACAACTTGCTCTCTGCTAGTGTGTTCCCTGCTCGAGCGTCTGCTGATTTAGATCACTGCTTCTCTGCTACTAGTGCTCGAACGCCCTAAACATCTATTGCAATGCTCTGTTACTAGTTCAATCAGTTTCAACGGTAAAATTCAATTTCGACTGTGAAGTTCATTTTCTTCGGTTAAGTTCAGAGTGAACAGTACTTACAACATCTGTCGGAGCGGCCGTGGCGTGGCTGATGCGTTTTACATCTAGCACTTTTTGGTGATGTATTTTACATCATCTATTGCAGATGATATTAGGGTCCCACTTCAGATTAACGTTGTCTGTCTTGTCATGCTTCAGCCTCGTCGCCATACACCTTAGCGGAGCTGCTCCAACGACGGAACCGTCCATCACAGCAGAGCAGTACCCTCGGTGCCGTTTCCAGAGGCCTCGGATCTTCTTCCCTGCCTCCGACAGTCACACCAACATCGTCACCATCCTCCACATCCAACCCAATGATATTGAGATCCACAAGGCTATGCCAAAGAGGTTGTACACTCGTCGCATCACTTTGTTTCTCCATTCCTCTGTTCTTCAAATTCATGTGAGCCAAACACCCAGGTTGACTGAAATCCTATGTTTCCAAATGCACTGTTTTGCACGTGCATTCCTATCCTATTCCTATGTTTTCCTGTCCCTGCGTTTATAGAACCCTCCAATTCTAAGGAGCCCTTACAGATTTACTTCATTTTCAGATTGGCGTCAAAGAAAACTCTGTGTGTTATGTCCTACTCCTGACGTGCCGTCATCCACCTCACCTGAGGTGCAGCATCGACAGAAGCGTTCACTGCACCAGAGATCCCCCCTGCAAACTTTCTTTGGACGCGTCAGATCATCTTCCTCATTGCCGGCAGCCACGCCAACTACATTACCATCATCGACTGAGCAGATGAACCTGAGGACTACACAGTTCCGGAAGAGAGGTCGCAGTCTTTCGTGTTTGCTTACATTATACATCGGTTATTATTACCTGCTACTTTATCGTTCAATCTTGAGTTTTGAATTGCCCATGGGTCTCATATCAAGCCAGCAACGAATAGTATCTGTCTACTATCTGGTTCATATGGGGTCTTCTATGTGGTTCATGTTGGGTGGGCAATAAACAATAGATGATCCATTGTCTATCTTTTTAAACTGAAGCTATAATCTACCTGCTATCATTAGTTTTGGATCCATCCACTCTTTTGCTACCATCAGTCTTGATTTTTGCATGCACCGCTTAGGCCTTACAAAATCTAACTATTTTTTTAGTATGCATGTTAGATATTGCACACAATCGTACTGAACATGTAGAGAAAAATAGAAGACCATTGCGTGCGAATATAATGTCATGCAGACGCTGCTCCATGGTGGGAGAAGTGCCCCCCCCTCTCCTGCATTTCCAGATTGTATTCCAGAGGAAGATAACTGTTCAGATAGAGATTCAGAAGGAGCCGACCACGCCTGTTTACCACCTGAGGTGTTTGCTCTAACCTAGCATGCTGATGTTGGTCATATCATGCATATGGCGCCTTGCATTGCTTACATTATACATCTTATATGTCATCAGCTTAGTTTAGATTTCCTTTGTGTGAATGCCACCTGCTTGGTTTCTATATCATACTCCCACCATTCCTAAGTATTTATCTTTTTAGAGATTTCAACAAGTGACTACATACGAAACAAAATGAGTGAATCTACACTCTAAAATATGTCTATATACATCTGTATGTGGTAGTCCATTTGAAATCTCTAAAAAGACAAATATTTAGGAACGGAGGGAGTATATGGGAATTATGCAGTGCCATCTTCTTTAGCTAGGCATCATATACGTGAATCATGCAATGCCATCCTGTTTAGCCAGTCATCGTATATGTGAATTGTTTCGTGCCCTATTTTTTCCATGATGTATTCCATTTGTCAACAATGTTTATACATTCATCTACTCTTCCTATGCATCAACCATTTGAGTCGGTCATGGGAAAATCTGGAGTGAAAACAAGGTCTTCTAAGCAGTCAGTGCTACCTATCGATGCAGATTTCTTGCTGGTTACAGATAGCTCCTAAGAGGAGGATTTAGAGAGAGATGACCAGTCGTATCCCCCCCCCCCGAGGTGCATGCTCTAACTTGGCTGGGTTATATTGCTCATATCATGCATATGCTGTCTTGCATTGCCATGCCATCTGCTTAGATTAGACATGCTTTGTGTGAATGCCTCCTGTTTGCTTTCTATATCAGATATGTGAATTATTCAATGCACCGCCATGGAGCCAGGCATCATATATGTGAATTATCTCATGCCATCTTTTTTTTCATTACGTATTCCATTTGTCGACAATCTGTGTATATTGAACTACTCTTCATGTGTATCAACCATTTGAGCCGGTAATGGAAAAATCTGGAGTGAAAACAAGGTCTTCAGAGCAGGCAATGGTACCTGTTGAAGCATATATCTTGATGGTTAAAGGGAGCTCCTCAGAGGAGGATTCAGAGATAGATGACCAGTCCTATATCCCACCTAAGGTGTATGCTCTAAGTTGCAATGTTTATATTTCTCATATGATGCATATGGTGTCTTGCATTGCTTAGTTTAGACATCATATGCACAATATTTAATTCTATCCAAGGTCAAAAAAAATTCAAGGTAAAAAAAATATATATTGAATTCTATCAGCTTAGTTGAGAGATCATACATGCGAGTGCCAGCTGCTTAGTATATGAATCAATTATGTCAATTATATCATGCCATCCTGTATACTTAGACAACATGTATGTGAATTATTTCATCCCAACCTATTTTAGAAAGACATCATATAATTTTGTCATGTCATCTTGTTTAGGTACTCATCATATGTTGAATTATGCCATTATATCCTGTTAAGTTATCCATCATATATCTCAAAGTGTGTCATGCTATCCTGTTTAGTTAGGCATCATATATGTGAAATTGTGTCATGTTGTCCTGCTTGGTTAGACAACATATATGTGAATTACCACATCTGTCTATCATACAATGTCTGTACGTTCAATTTCTTTTCTTGTTTATCAGCCATTTGAATTGGAGGAGGTGATGGCAGTATCTAAGGGAGCAAAAGCTCGTTCTTCACAAAAGACAGTGCTACCCGTCGATGCAGATAGAACCATGGTTGTACTAGCCCACAAACTAGCCCCACCACACATAATCGAGACTCTTCCAGATTGCACACTTACACCGTTGGGAAGAGAACTAGCTGAGGGAGTCCTGGATTAGGGGGTATCCGGACAGCCGGACTATATACATCGTCCGGACTATTGGAGCATGAAGATACAAGACTCAAGACTCCGTCCCGTGTCCGGATGGGACTCTCCTTTCCGTGGGAGACAAGCTTGGCAATCCGGATATTGAATTTCCTTCCTTGTAACTGACTCCGTATAAACCCTAGCCCTCTCCGGTGTCTATGTAAACCGGAGGGGTTGGTCCTTAGAAGGCCGATCACAATTACAATCATAATCATCATAGGCTAGCTACTAGGGTTTAGCCTCTACGATCTCGTGGTAGATCTACTCTTGTACTACTCATATCGTCAATATCAATCAAGTAGGAAGTAGGGTTTTACCTCTGTCGAGAGGGCCCGAACCTGGGTAAACATTGTGTCCCTTGCTTCCTGTTACCATCAGCCTGAGACGCACAGATCGGGACCCCCTACCCGAGATCCGCCGGTTTTGACACCGACATTGGTGCTTTCATTGAGAGTTCCTCTGTGTCGTTGCTGCAAGGCTCGATGGCTCGTCTCATTGTCAAGGACAACATTACCTCTGGGGGACGTCTGGTTGTAGGCCAAACTCTCCGACTTGGCGGCTTCATCATGGCCGCCCCATCAGCTATCGCGCCGACGATGGCCTCTCGGGTCATCACACATAACCTTCGCATAAATTCGGAACTCGTCGAACAGATGGATCCGACAGAGCTCTCCTCCCTTAATGAGCTCTTGGATCGCATCGCCGCTTTGGGAGTCGCTACGGACTATGATCGGATAGGGCTTAAACCCGACCAAAGGGACATTAAATCCCCGCCGGCCACCCATGAGATACCGGTAGTGGAGGAACCGCATGCAGATTATCCCTCTATTTTGAGGACTAATTATCTCCCGAGCACCGAGCTCCCTAAGCCGGACTCTTGCACAAGGGAAGACATGACCTAGATCTCGGACTTCGGATCGGGTATTCGGCCAAAAAAATTGGGCAGCACCCCGGATCCCGAGGTGTTGAGCTCGGGAGCTCCCATGCCCCTGGGCACTAGATCGTATCAGAATCCGGATTCAGCCACACCCGCTCACCCGGACTTAAACTGTCTCTCCCATATCAGGTAAGAGCCCCAGGAGACAGTACATCGCTACTGGGCCAGATTTCTCCTTGTGCTAAACAAGGTCAAGGACTGTCGCGAGGAGGATGTAGTTTCACTTTTCTGCAAAAACTGCATGAACAAAGGAATCCTTAATGCTATAAGTCTCCATGACATAGTACACTTTGCTGACTTGGCAACCATAGTACAGAAGTACTGTGCGATGGAAAGCGCCTCGAAAACCCAAACAGAATTTTGGGATAGTCCGGATCTCATCAAAACCTTTGTCCGAACTAAACGGGTGAGCTCTCGTAAGTCGGCCGATCCAATCCCCAAGAAACCAAAGCCCACACCAGGGCGGGGAACCATATTGGAAGAATGGCTCAATGGGCCATGTAAGCTCCACAGTACGCCGGATACAACACCAACCCATAGCCTTAGGGCATGTTGGATACTCAGGAAGGTAGCAAAAAGTGGAGAGGATCTTCATGTAAGCCATAGAGCAGAACAATATCCCACTAAAGAACACAATACGGTACTAACAGTCTTCAAAACTTTCACCTCAAACAATAGGCGCAAGCAAGCTCATCGAAGCTCCGTTGAAATCTGCCATGCGGCAAAAATAAATCCGTGGAACGACACTGCTATAACCTTCAATGCCAGTGACGAACCTCAATTCCACACCGTCCGGGCACCAGCCGCTCTGGTCCTTAGCCCAATCGTGGACGGCTTTCGGCTCACTAAAGTACTCATTGACGGCGGAAGCGGATTAAACCTGATCTACGAAGAAACACTCAACAAGATGGAAATTGATAAAATCCGCATTGAGCAAAGCGGCACAACTTTTAGGGGGATTATCCCTAGCCGGGAAGCGTGGTGTGTGGGAAAAATCACACTCGATGTGGTGTTCGGCACCCCGGAGAATTATAGGTCCGAAGAAATCACATTCCAAGTGGCTCCTTTCAGTAGCGGATACCACGCCCTTCTAGGGCGGGGCGCGTTTACAAGCTTCCAAGCTATACCCCATTACGGGTACATGAAGCTTAAAATGCCCGGACCCAGTGGAATCATCACTCTAGCCAGTGATCCGGACGTCGCACTTCACGCCGAAAATAAAACCGCAGCACTAGCCCTGGAAGCATTATCCGAAGCCCTGGCAGCCGAAGAATTAACAACACTGAATACCACCATGGACAGGGACGACATGATACTCGACAAGCGACCCAAGTCCACCTCATTCAAACCCGGAGACGAGATAGTCAAATTCCAAGTCCATCCAACGGACCCCACGAAGACAGCTTCCATCGGGACTCAGTTGAGCCCCGCAATGGACGCTGCACTGCGAGACTTCTTACGCGAGAATTGGTACATTTTTGCCTGGCACCCATCGGACATGCTGGGCATCCCACGCAGATTGGCCGAACACAGCCTCAATATACTGAAAGGATACAAACCTGTCAAGCAGACTCTAAGGCGGTTTTCGGAGCCCAAGCGACAAGCCTTGGGGGAAGAGCTAGCCAAGCTACTCGAGGCCGGATTCAGTAGAGATATCAAGCATCCGTATTGGCTGGCAAATTTGGTGATGGTACTAAAGAAGGACAAATCCTGGCGCCTATGCGTCGACTTCAAAGACCTCAACAAGGCTTGCCCCAAGGATCCCTTTCCCCTCCCCCGCATCGATCAAATCATCGACGCCACAGCAGGACATGACTCGCTATGTTTCCTCGACGCATACTCTGGATATCATCAAATAAAGATGACAGAGTCCGACCAAGCTGCAACAGCTTTCATAATGCCATATGGCCCTTTCTGCTTTAACACTATGCCTTTCGGGCTTAAGAATGCCGGCACAACCTACCAACGCATGATTCAAACATGCCTGGAAAAGCAAATCGGCAAGACAGTGGAGGGATATGTGGACGACGTGGTCATAAAAACAAGACACATCGAAACCCTAATAGAGGACTTGAGGCTTATGTTCGATAACCTCCGAACATACGACATCAAGCTGAACCTTGAAAAATGCATTTTCGGCGTCCCCTCTGGGAAACTGCTGGGCTTCATTGTTTCCAATAGAGGAATTGAAGCGAATCCGGCAAAAATCCAAGCTCTGTCACAGTTGGCTATACCAATAGACCTCAAGCACATCCAGAAACTAGCTGGATGCGTAGCTGCTTTGAGACGCTTTATCTCCGGATTAGTAGAAAAGGCATTACCTCTTTATCGCCTTCTTCGGCACACCGAACACTTCGTGTGGACGGATGCAGCCGCGGCCGGACTCGATGAAATAAAGACCTTATTGGCCAGCAATCCAGTCCTAACAGCACCAAATATTGGCGAACCAATGCTGCTGTACATAGTTGCAACACATCAAGTTGTAAGCGTAGTGCTCGTCGTCGAACGAGAAGTTGACGGATACAAATTCCCGCTTCAAAAGCCGGTTTGTTATGTATCCACAGTCCTCACCCCATGCAAATCCCGATACCCACACAATCAAAAAATAGCATACGCGGTCTTCATGGCATCCCGGAAGCTACGACACTACTTTCAAGAGTGTTCGATTATGGTGGCCTCATAAATACCACTCAATGACATAATAAATAACTGCGACGCTACTGGACGGATCGCTAAATGGGCCATTGAGCTCCTTCCATTTGACATAACATACAAACCAAAGTGGGCCATCAAGTCGCAAGTACTGGCTGACTTTGTCGCCGAATGGACAGAAGCCAAACTCCCTAAAGAGTACGACGCGTACTCTAACTGGATCATGCACTTCGACGGCTCTAAAATGCTGGCCGGATTGGGAACAGGTGTAGTCCTGACGTCTCCCACTAGAGACACGGTCCAGTACATCCTCCAAATATTATACACAGACTCCAACAATGCAGCCGAATATGAGGCTCTGTTGCACGGTCTTCGGATGGCAGTCTCTATGGGCATCCAACGCCTAGAAGTGCGCGGGGATTCAAACCTTGCAATATCACAAATAAACGGAGACTTTGATGCCAAGGATCCGAAAATGGTGGCCTACCGTAATGTCGTCCTCAAAATGTCAGCTCGGTTCGAGGGGCTCGAATTCCACCATGTGGCTCGAGAAAATAATCAAGCGGCGGACGTCCTCACCCGCATCGGCGCTAAACGCGACCCTGTCCCACCAGACATATTCCTGGAAAGGTTGTTCAAGCCATCCGTAGTATGGGAAGGCGAGTCCGGCAATACTAGAACGGATCCGAACACACCCCCAGATTCTGAACCATCAGATATAATCGGAGGCTCTACCACCGAAATAACATCTTCGGCCCACGAAATCATGGTTGTAATCGCCCCGTGGACTGAGCCTTTCTTGGCCTACCTAAATTGGAAAGAGCTCCCTGAAGACCAAAATGAAGCATGTTGCATCGTCCGGCGTTCTAAAGCTTACAAAGTTCATGAAGGGGAACTCTATAAGAAAAGTGCGACCGGAGTGCTCCAAAGGTGCATCTCCGAAGAGGAAGGGCGGCAGCTTTTGGCTGAAATCCATGCCGGACTGGGCGGGCACCACACCGCGGCTAGAGCACTAGTCAGCAAGGCCTTCCGTATAGGCTTCTATTGGCCGACAGCCCGAGCAGACACACAGGACCTTGTCCAACACTGTGTCGGTTGCCAGCTCTTCGCCAATTAGAGTCATATTCCCCCTACCGCTCTCCAAACAATCCCCATAACTTGGCCCTTCATGGTCTGGGGGCTAGATATGGTCGGACCTCTTAAAGGGGGAAGCCATAAGAAAAAATACTTATTGGTCATGGTGGACAAGTTCACCAAATGGATAGAAGCCAAACCAGTCAAAACGGCTGAATCCGGACCAGTAATAGACTTCATATCCGGGGTCGTACACCGATACGGTGTCCCCACAGCATCATCACTGATAATGGCTCAAATTTCAGAGCCAATGAGATGAAAACGTGGTGCGGCAAAATGGGCATTAAGCTTGACTACGCCTCCGTCTACCATCCCCAAACAAACGGCCAGGTCGAACGGGCAAACGGTCTCATTGTGAGCGGCATCAAACCCAGACTAGTGTGACCCTTGACTGAGTCGGACATGCACTAGCTCGAAGAGCTTGACTCCATACTCTTGGGGCTGCGGACCACGCCAAATCGCACCACCGGATATACACCATTTTTCATGGTGTATGGCGCGGAAGCAGTATTACCCTGCGACATAATACATGATTCGCCACGCGTACACATGTATGAAGAGAAGGAAGCCGAGTTAGATCGGCAGGATAACTTGGATGCCCTGGAGGAGAAGCGCGACGTCGCAAAAGCCCGTTCTGCATTCTATCAACAGCAAGCTCGGGGATACCAAAGCAGAGAAGTGCGGGCCAAAACTTATAATATTGGCGAGCTCGTTCTACGCCTACTAGAGAAGAAGAAGGACAAGCCAAACCCAAGTGGGAAGGTCCCTTCGTCATTGACAAAGTTCTCACTGGAGGAGCGTACCGCTTACGTAACGCATCCGATAACAGACTCGAGCTGAACCCATGGAACGCGGCCAAACTCCGGAGATTCTACGCCTAGCGCCGAACTCAGTGTTCGTCTCCTTACCCCTCCTTTTTAATTATGCTCCATCCCTTTTCCTTTCTCGACCTTTTTCCTCTTCACACAAAGTATTTAATAGAGTGCGGTTCCTAGATCACTTCGGCTACACTATGTGTGTAAGCAATACCTGGGGGCTTCCTATACGGAAGCTAAAAATAATTACTCTAATGGCCTTTTTGCCCATCACATATGCGTTTCTTTTTCCATATGTGCCTTTTCTTCACCATTATATGCATCGATATGACTTAAGATGTGGCCAAGCTGGGTTGCCTGGCTCTTGTGTTTATGCCCTACGTTCCCGTTAATTCGGCTAGGGCATAAGGGGAGCACCTCTGTGATTGTTACTGCCGGTTCAGCCGGATGTGTACCTCAGACTGGGTGAAGCCGAAAGCTAGCGTCCTTAAGAGAATATTCGATCGGTGAAAAAAAGATGTATTCATTTATTACAACGTAAATCCCCAGAAGTCTTGTATCCTGCGCCATAGTTCGCAGTCCGGACATGTGCATCGGCGCATGCGTACCCAGGGAAAGCAACCCCTAACGGAACTATTCTCCCTGGAAGGTGTTTCTTACTATCCATGTAATATAACATAACTAGTTGGGTACTTGTCTATTCAATCACTTATGACTCCTATGCCTGGTTTCCACGCATACCCCGGTTCTGTATAACTGATCGGGTATTCGGACACACCCCAGACTATAGGATCCGGGGGCTGAAGTGAAAAGGTCCGCCATGACAAATGATTTTAATCCGGCTAGGGACTAATTATGTCCATTGAATTACACAGTCACTTGGGCTGACTATATTCCTCCTCTATACCATCCAATTGGCTATCTAGCTTACAATCCTTTTGAGAATACTTGGTGGCTAACACTACCTGGTCATATACTAGACTCACGGGAATTTCTTGCCCATCGGGCCCCGCCGATCCTACTTTGGCTATATGGTTCTGGTCCAGCTTAGTGTAGCGCGTCTTCACCATAGCCCAGGCTTCTCTTGCACCTTGTCGGCAAGCTGACATCTTCCACAATCGGAAGCGCCGTCGTGCTCCTTGAAGCATATCCGCAAGCCCCCCCCATGCCATTTGGCAAGAAGCTTGATGGCCACAAGGCCTGAGAAACACCCTGCATCACCTGCTAAGCTCGCTCATGCAGTTGCGAGAGGTCTTGCAGTAAATCACTTGTAGATGAGGGCATCTCCTCCTCAGGGCGACCCGTTAACATTCCTGCAAGAAAAATTCTTTCAATATACTTCCTCGCCGAACTATCATACATTTCGTCTAGGCACTCACCATAAATGCCACGTCGAAGCCTTTTGTTCTCCTTCACGGAGTCCGCCAGCTGGGCACGGACTGTCACAGCCTGATTTTTGGCCCTTTCTTTTTCTTTTGCTTTTCCGAGGTTTTTGCCAGAGTTTTCTTTTTCCGTGGCTTTGTGGTCTGGAAACCAAAGAAGATGCCCTCTTCTTTGTTTCCAGAGTGGCTTGTCATTCCCAAATCCAACCCTAGACCTTTCCATTTCCATCCTAGCCCAAATCCCAATATTCTTTTTATTGGGAATATTCCTTTTCTATTAAAAGGAATAACTCAAATTGCCCTAGGTTGTGAAGAAACCTATATTTCCCTCACTCCTAAAATTCCCAAATAATTCTCATAGATTGTTTGGGTCATATATCTTGATCAAATATGGCAAAACTTTTCATTGCCATGTTCAAAAATAATTCCCCAATAATTCATTTCCTATTCTGCCCTGAATGGCACTTTGTGAAGGAAGTGTCATTTATATTTCTCCAATTGACTCCCAACCTTTTTTGGCATGTTTATATGTCCAAATAATTGCCCCATGCACAAGTTCAAATCTATTTGCCTAGCCAATTTTCCTCAGTGAATTTTCAAAGTCTCTGTTAGATAGAAGGCTTTGTGAAGGAAGTACTAGCTAGGAGTACCCAAATGAGTTGAACTTTTGCACACTCCTTAATGTGCTCATATTAACTCCCTCCACCCATTTGCAGCCCCATTCACACATCTATGTGAGCACAGGGGAAAATCTTTGTTTCTGGCAATATTTTAGGTTGTGAAGCAAGTATATTTTATATTGCTTCAAAAATCCTGATAAACTACCAGATCATTCTTATTCCCATAAAACATCTCTCCACCCATTTTGGCATCATTTAAATGAGCCATTTGACCACCATAATTATTTCAAGTTTCTGTCCAGAGGAGATGTTTGTGAAGCAAGTGCTATTTTGGCTTGTCCATTTGGCATCAGCTTTCTACATCATCTTCATATGACCAAATGACTAATCCTTGCCCAATTTGAGCTCAAGTTGATGCTTCATCAG
Source organism: Triticum dicoccoides (assembly GCF_002162155.2). Classification (NCBI taxonomy): domain Eukaryota; kingdom Viridiplantae; phylum Streptophyta; class Magnoliopsida; order Poales; family Poaceae; genus Triticum; species Triticum dicoccoides. Next base: position 378,146,970 of record NC_041393.1, read on the forward strand.
AGTGCATCATCCAAATCTTGATTCTGGACCATATTTGGCAGTTGCAAAGCAACTCTGTTAAATCTTGATCCAAACCCATCCATAGTTACCAGCATGTAAGTCCTTCTTTACCTCAACCTCCCAGACAACTCCATTTGACCCAATCACATCCCTGTTGAGCAGCAGTACATGATCAAGTTTACTGCAGTAAACTTCAGGTGTTAACGACCATTTAACCGTGTCACTTTTAACCAAACTACCACCATAGTTGCAACCTCCCCAGGAAGTACAAGCCCCCAGACATCGTTTGGCTGGCCGTGTGCCACTGTGAGCACCAGTGCGTGCAGTGACCATCGTTTTGGCATGCAGTGTGTGCGGCCAGAACGTCGCTTGTGCTCAGTCCCCTCTCCCTCCCGCTGTCTTCGCGCCTATGATCATGTCTAGCGTGTTCCCCGCGTCGTCGCTGCTCTGATGGACCCCTCTCCCCCTCCGGAAGCTAGCTCACTGACGCTCGCCGCCGCATGAACACGAGGGCACAATGGTGTTCTGGATCCATTCGTCGCCGTCGTCTTCCTCTGCCCCTCCCTTGGTCGTCTCTTCCCCATGAAGCTCTGCCCTGCTCCTCCCTCGTCGTTTGCCCCGAGCCCATGCACGCAGGCACGCGTCCGCGTCGCCGGACACGCGTCGCTGGTGGTGCCAGCTCGGCATCCCTCGCCCCGCGGCTATTTAAGCCATCCCCGAGCCATCTGAGCTCGCCAGCCGCTTCACTCCTCTCCCCTAGTCCTCCCGAGCCCCTTCCCCGAGCCTCTGGAGCTCTCCCCGCTGCCCATCACCTCCATGGCCGCCGCGGTGGCCTGGCTAGATTAGCCCGAGCCCGAGCTCTTCCCCTCCTTCTTCCACCTCTAGAAGCCCCCTGGACCACCCTAGAAGCCTCCCTGCCGCGGCTCTCCTCCTCTATTGGCCTCTGGCCACCGTCCCCAATCACGCCCGATGCCACCGTCCGCCATGCTCGAGGCAGCCGCCGCTTTGGTCATCCTCTGCATGCGCAAAGCCCCTGGTTGGATGCGCCGTCGAGCGCTGAATCAATCCATAGCCGGAGCGTCGCAGGATGTCCTTTGTGGCGTCGGCTATTGCCGCCCGACACCGGCGGCCTCCCTCTGCCTCGCGAGCAAGCAAGAAGTAGAAGACGACGACCCAGCTGGCCGCTGGCCCCGCCAGTCAGTGGCTGGGCTTTGACCCCGCGGGCTAGCATGGATAAGTGATGGGCCCTACCCGTGGGACCCACACGCGTCAGCCCCGCCACTATTCCAATGGATAACGTGAAAACATATTCCTCTGTTTATGTTTTCTCATTTTCTGTTCAGGCCCCTAGTTGAAAAGTTTTTCATTACAGATAGGACCCTCGCAGTAAAACCCTTATATCTTTTTATCCGTAGCTCCAAATGAGGTGAAACCAACGCCCACTTCTTCGTTTCGTCGAGCCCGTTCTGTTGGTAATGTTTTAACTATGGTGTCACACTATGAAAATGACCTTTATGCCCTTGCCCTTATTCAGCCCCCTCCGAGAGAGAACGTTTTCCGATGAATCTTTCTGCGGCTTCACCGCACTTCTCCCCGGTGTCTTCTTCATGCCCAAGCAAGCCACAATACCCACTTGCATGATAGTCATGTAGTAGCCATGATTTTCAACTTGAATCTTTATTAAATATTTGCTTGTTGAAAAGATGGTTATCGTTGTTCCGGTGATGCTCAGATTTGCATGTTCACTTTTCTGCTATGTTGTCTTATACTCTATGATCATGTTATACCTGTTAGTTTTACCTTTCATATGATTATGATGGTTAGTAGTACATGCTGATGTTGGAGAAGGTCATGCTAGTCAATATGCGATGTTTAGTGGATATGAGTTATTATTGATATGGTGGATAGTTATGTGATACTCTCATGATGATGTTGATATCATGTTCGTCGATTATAGTTGGCATCATGTTATTTTATCATGGCTCAGCATATTTGCATTCAAGTTAACCAGATTAAATTGAACTTGAACACCTGTTGGCTGAGTCATGGTGCCGCTGATTCAATGTTGACCAGTGCATCCACGCTTACCGGTATGGGACGATCCTAACTGGGTATATTGTTGTGCCTCTCGCCGGTGCCTCCAACGAGGGAAGGTTATGGGCAAGTGCTACCCTGATCAGGTAGGCAGAGCATAACCTTGTGTGCCCGTTGTTGAGTTAGTTTTTGGATCCTTGTCCCAGAGTGGGACGGGCCACGACGGTGGTCGATGTGTCTGGAGGTAGGCACGGGGCCACCCATGACTTAGCTCAGTGATGTGTAAGTCGGAGTGGCCGGGAGAGTGTCATGACAGTAGGACGGTTTTGTCGGAACGCCGTTGGTCCACCCGAATGGGAGTGCGAGGCCATGGGTTCCGTAGTGTGGGTACAATGTACTAACCTCTGGAGAGTGTATATTAATCTATCGATAGCCGCGCCCGCGGATAAGGGCCCAGGTCGAGAGAAGGTCACACCATGAGTCAACAGTAATAACAATAATGTGCTTAATAAAAGTGAGATAAGTTGGCCAAGTGTTGGTCGGTTGTGATCGCCATAAGGCGGGCCATTTAGTGGTCGGGTTGTGATCGCCGTAAGGATCACGGTTTGAGACTAAGTGTTGGTGGTGGTTGTGATCGCCGTAAGGATCATGGTGGTATAAAGGATACCGAGTTGTTGGATATTCGTGATGTTGTACGAGAATCGTGGGTAAAGGTCAAGCTCCTTGTGGTCATTTATTGATTACTGCGGTATTGTTTATACCAAGCTTGATTCACTACAAAGAAAAGACACATCCGTGACATTTTGGGCCGAACGAAATTTTTTTCTGTCATACATATGACACTTCTATGACGATAATTGTGAAAAAATCCAGTATCACCATAGATGTGGTGGGATCCTACTTCTATGAAAAAAACTCATGACAGAAAATGGGCTTTTCGTCCTGGGCGGGCCAGAGACGAAGCTGCATGACATTCTTTGGGCCGTCCATAGAAAAAACCATGGTAGAAGCGAGGGGGAGGAAAATTTCGGGGAGTTGCCGGTTACGGTGGGAGAGCGATGCGCGTTTCTCTCGTACAGGTACGCGCGTGTGTGCGAGGCATTGGCTCTAAGTGAAGCCGAGCGAGGCATTGGGCTCTAACTGAACCCGAGCGATTACACTGCAGGCTACGCGTTACTGAACCCGAGCGATCGATCGATGGTTGTTAACTGAACCCGATGGAGCGATTCCTTCGCTACTGCTGCTAATTGAAGCTGATCGATGCTGCCTCTAGGATGAACAGTGAGCATTGCAGGGGGGTTTCGTTGAACAGTGAGCGGTGGCGTTGCCTCTGGATGAATATGAACCCGTGGTGTAGAGGGCTGGATGAACAGTAGACGGTGGAGGGGTGGCCGTGGAGGGGTGGTTGAACAGGACCCCGTGGTGTGGAGGGCTGGATGAACAGTAGACGGTGGAGGGGTGCCCGTGGAGGGATGGTTGAACAGTAGCCGGTGGAGTAGCACATGGTGGAGGCTGGATGAATAGGAGCCCGTGGAGGCTGGAGGAGGTCGACGGTAGCCCGTGGAGGCTAGAGGAGGTCGACGGTGGAGATGAACAGTATCCCGTGGAGTCCCGTTTTGCGGTACGCCACACCCCTGCCCCCAGTTTCGACCGTAGCGCTCCAACACAAGTATGTTTCATCCGTTTTGCAGTACGCCAAACCCCCCCGATGAACAGGACCCCCGTTTCGACCGTAGCGCTCCAACACAAGTCCGATTCGTCCGTTTTGCGGTACGCCACACCCCTCCCGATCAACAGGACCCCAGTTTCGACCGTAGGAGGTCCGTTTCCTCTGTTCTGCGGTACGCCAGGCCTCATTTCCATTTCCTTTTCCATCCAAGCCGGTTGGCTCCCACGCGTTCCGTTGCTTCCCGATGAACACGACGCATTCCGTTGCCTCCCCATGAACATGACGCATTCCGTTGCCTCCTCATGAACATGACGAATTCCGTTGCCTCCCCATGAACACGACGCATTCCGTTGCCTCCCCATGAACACGACGCATTTCGTTGCCTCCCCATGAACACGAGCCCTCGGCGTACATATGCGCGACTAGGAGTTAGAGAACCCGCGCGTATGTACACATACGTGGCCGTATTTTCTTTCTTGCACCCTGGCCGCTGTACGAACGTGTACATGCTACATGCGTGCCTCTACTACGACACGTACGTGCCTCTACTACGACACGTACGTGCCTCTACTACGACACGTGCGCACCTCTACATTGACCAGTATATATGTACGTACAAGTTCGCAACCAAAATGACAACGCTACGTACGCCTTGACCAGGTGGGTCCCGACTGTCAGGCAGTTCCTTGCGTGCGAAAATGTAGCTGGTGGGTCCCAGCAATCAGAGGGGCGAATCGTTTTTTTTTGCCCGGACGCACTTCCTTTGCGTGCGAAGATGTAGCTGGTGGGTCCCAGCAGTCAGGGGGGTGAATCGTTTTTTTTGCACGGACGCACTTCCTTGCGTGCGAAGATGTAGCTGGTGGGTCCCATCAGTCAGGGGGGCGAATCGTTTTTTTTTTGCCCAGACGCACTTCCTTGCATGCGAAGATGTAGCTGATGGGTCCCAGCAGTCAGGGGGAAACTTTTTTTTGGGAAATACGATGGCCCGTCTGGTGGGTCCCTGCTTTCAGGTGGAGGAATCATTATTTTCCACGTAATAAGGAGGCACTTCCTTACTGCGGCCGTGGACCCAGCTGTCAGCCTCTCCACGTACAGTCCACGTCCGATGGAAGTCATTCCTTGACCACGTTGACCATGCCACGCCGAGAGCACCACGGCGGTGGACGACGGTGAGGCCTAGAAAGGGGACGACTCGGAGCCGGGGAAGACATAGCAGTGGATGCCCACGCGAAGAGGAGTACGAGGGTTCACTGGTTCGGCTGCGGTGTGAGGCTGTTGTCGCCGTAGATTAACAGGGGGTGTGGGTGAGTAGAGGGATGGCCTGGCCAGCGGTGGGAGTAGTAGGGGGCGGTGAGGCCTCCGCGGCATCACAGCCGGCCACGGGAGGCAGGAGCACGCGGCACGACTGGCGTTGGTTTGGGCGGCTGGAGCAAGAAGACCAGAGGTTGAACAAGCACTACAACCGTTGGATGAACATCATACGGTAAAAGGAGCTAGAATCGTTCAAATTGACTAAGTTGACAAAGCCCTCCGTCCTCGTCAACTTGGTAGGCCCACAAGTCAGCCTCCCAGTATGCTGGGTTCCAGCTGGCAGGGGGAGTATTCATTTTTTTGTGCGTAACAAGGAGGCACTTCCTTGCGTGCGAAGATAGCTGGTGGGTCCGACAAGTCAGCGGGGGGCATGTTTTTTTCACGAAATACAGAGGCCCTTCCGGTGGGTCCCAGATGTCAGGTGGAGGAATCATTATTTTGCACGTAATAGGAGGCATTTCCTTGTGTGCGGTCGTGGATCCAGCTGTCAGCCTCTCCATGCACAACCTACTTGCGATGGTATCGTTCGTTAACCATGTTGACCACGCCGCGCCGAGCACATCCAAGGTGGTGGACGACGGCGAGGCCCCGGACAGCAACGAGCCGGAGATGGGAAGACGCGGGAGTAGAGTTGCAGACGGAGAGGTGTACGAGGGTTAACTGGTTCTAGTGTGGTGTGGTTCGGCAGTCAGTGGAGAAGAGTAGGAGGTGTGGAGGGTTGGAGGGATGGCCTGGCCAACGGTGGAGTATCACTTCATAGCGAAGCGTGCTAAGCAGAGCTGCTAGCAGCAGGAAGCGGGAGGTGGTCCCGGCGGCACTGGAGGAAGAAGACGAGAGATTGAAGATGGATGCCGGCCATTGGATGTAAATCCAATGGCTAACATGTCAGAATCATTTGTTGACTAAATTTACAACGACTTGCGTTGGCTTCGACCTATTGGCCCACATTCCAGCCTCCAAAAATGTGGCATGTATTCAACCCATTTTTTTAGAATTTATAGTCTTTTTTTTGCGCGGTAGAATTTACAGTCAATTTGATCTTTTTTTTGAATTACAGCCATTAGCTGGGCTGGGTGAACAATTAATGTAGCTTTCATGCGGCCCATTTACTTTATTTCCTAAAAAATTACAGGCCATTTGCACTTTCTCTAGATACACGATTTTGCTGGGATGATTCTAGTAATAATGTTGGGTTCGGCCAGCAATGTTATCAAAAAATAAAAAAGGGCTGAGCATTTTGTTATAAATATATTTAAATAATAAGTGATATTATTAAATTCGTCCTTAAATTTTACCAAGTTTTTGTACACAATCACTAGGATTTTCGTGCCAAAACAATCCAAGATTTTATTTGTTAAGAAATTATTTTTATAAGTTAATAAGATGTGGGATATTGTTTTCTTACATATGTAAGTATCTGTTAAATATATGATGACAATAAAAATAATATATAATAACATATAAAATAATTTGAAAATATATAATATAGTTAAAAGGGAAACATAAGTTGTACCTGGCGTTCCTATTCTTATATAGAAAAATAGAACAGACCACTGCGTTTTCTTCAAAAAAATACATAAATTGGGCAGCCAAAAATAAAACCTCAGATGGGAGGTCCATAGGCCGGTCGATACATGACGTCCCTAAGAAAATACAAACAGGCCCTCCCATCCGAGGTCGTGGGTTGCGCATGTTAAAAATTAAAGCCTAGACGGGCCAGCATACCACGTCCAACACTTGCCAAAACTCCGTCCCTTGTTTTCTCTGTGTTTCGCACAGTCAACATTGTGTGGGCATTTTGACTGTGCATCATATGAAGATGTGCTATGCATGAATGTTGATCAGCACGATGTTAACTGGCTGGTAGTTCCATTTTTGACCACGAATAAAACTTCCAACATGATGTTAACCCTATTTGAAAAGGCCATGTTAATATAAATGCTTTGCCTCTGAAAGTTGCAGTTTCTGATCTGAAACTGAACTTGCAGTTTCTTATTTGAAACTGAAACTTGCAGTTTCTTCTCGTCTGCACTTTTATACTCCTATGAAACTACATTTTTTTAAGTGCTAAAAATAGATCTCTAGAATTCATAAAATTCTTCATATGCTCAATACTGCAAATCTAAAATTCAAAAGACATTCATATCTGAAAGTACTCTCAAAATACACAACACAAAACACAATTCACAACCTGCAAATACTAACAACCCTAAGCTCCTCCTGACAATTCACAACCTGCCCGACTATTGGGCTGGGTGGCAGTCCCCTCCTATTCCTCAGCGGCAGACAGCCGCCCCGTGAGACGATGTGAACAGCGAGGGAGATGATGGCGGGGAAGTGTCGTCGGGCCAACTGCTTTTCTCCTCTTTTAGTTGGGTTCGGTCGACGAAGACTCCACTGGCTCGCTCTGGCAGGACACCCTCACAAATGGCACCCTGTAGATGCTCGATCCATCAATCTCTGGTGGATGCTCCATCTGGGATCGATACTCCCACCACCGCTCCCTCACAATCGGATTCGGTGAATCTGTTTGCTCCATGGCCGAGAGGATCAGCTCTATGTACTCCGGCGCGACTCCCTCTAGGAGTATCACCGCCTTTTCGCTCTGTTGCAGATATTTGGCCATGGATGTCGCCGTCGCCGCTAGTTGGTCCTTGGTGTCAAACCAAGACTGTATCTCCAACATCCTAGCTAGCTTGACAGGGTCACCGTCTGCGATCCTCACATATCGGTTGTACTCCTCCATCGATCTACTTCTCCACAGCACCTTCACTTGCCGGTGGTGGTTTTTGAATGGAAGAGGAGAGGAGCGGCGCTGGTTTTGTATTAGAACAGGAGAGGAGCGACGCTGGTTTTGGACTGGAACAGGAGAGGAGGGGCGGTGGTTTTGAAATGGAAGTGGAGAGGAGCGGCGCTGGATTTAGATTGGAACAGGAGAGGAGCGGTGGTGGATTTAGATTGGAATAGGAGAAGAGCGGAAGAGCGGCGCTGGTCTTGGAATATTTTTTTGTTGTTTTGCGTATTTTGGGTCAAAGTTTGACCACGTACTGTATGTGACAAGCAAATGTGAATGCATGTCACCAAAAATTGTGTTGTTTGGTTTGTATCTGAATGTACTTTCAAATTATATTATTTTTGCAACGTATAACATATATTTTATGTGCGAAAATCATGGTCAATTATGACCTAGAATAAAATGGAGACTAGTTAATGTGGGGTCGCTTTCTTAATGGAAGGGTAAATTGATTTTGATTTTGATCCATTCACAGCGCGCCGGCCCTCTCGCCCAATCCTCAATTGCTGCCGCACGCTCCTCTCCCTCTTCTCCATTGCAAAACCACCTCCTCTACTCTCCATCATCTCCATTCCAAAACCACCGTCTCGCCTCTCCCTCTTCTGATCTTCTCCATTGCAAAACCACCTCCTCTCCTCTCCATCATCTCCATTCCAAAACCACCGTCTCGCCTCTCCCTCTTCTGATCTTCTCCATTGCAAAACCACCTCCTCTCCTCTCCATCATCTCCATTCCAAAACCACCTCCTCTCCTCTCCATCATCTCCATTCCAAAACCACCTTCTCGCCTCTCCCTCTTCTGATCTTCTCTCCATTGCAAAACCACCTCCTCTCCTCTCCATCATCTCCATTCCAAAACCACCTCCTCTCCTCTCCCTCTTCTCTATTGCAAGACCACCGTCTCTCCTCCCATCTTCCAAAGCTAGCACCGGACCACTCAGAACGACATCTATGGAGAGGATGCAGCAGCGAATCAGGCAGATCACCGGCGGTGACCGGGCAAAGTTAGCCAGGTTGAAGGAGATCCTTAGTTGGTTTGACAATGAGTGGGAGATTTCGAGGACGGTGCAGGCCATGTGGCAATGTATGCGAAAGAGCGAGAAGGCGGCGATGAGGGCGGTGATGTACATGTACTCCTCGGCGGCAGTCACGCCGCAGTCCTTCGAGTTCATCGAGTATCTCCTATGGGCGATGGAGCATACAGATTCGCCCGAGGCGACAGTCAGGCAGAGGTGGTGGGCGTACAGGTCGAAGGTCGAGCACCCAGTGGATAATGAATCAATCGAGTATGGTGTGCCGTTGGTGAGGGTGCAGAGCCAGCCGGAGCCACAGGAGTATTCGTTCTCCCACCGCAAGAGGAGGCCGGATGGCATGACGTCGCTTCCCCGACGTTCTCCACGGTTCCCTCGACGCTCGCCTCATTTCAACGGTGGTGGTAGGGTTTAAGGTAAGCTTCGCACTAACCTAATCTTCCACCTGCTCATGCTTACAATCAGTGTGACAGCTAATGAAAATCATGCTTACAATCAGTCTCCGAGTACTACGCCAATCACCCTAAAATAGCTCTGGACCTTTGGGTCAAAGTTGTGACACAATGTACAAATAAAGAAAAATAGATTGGTGCTTCTTTCAGAAAAGAGTACTCCCTAGAAAACTGCCAATATAAGCTACTAGTATTTGGTTAGAGGATTTGCTGCCGAGAAAGATCCATCCACAAAGAGCGCCACACATCCCACTAGTTGTGGTGGATGCCAATGCGTTCATGCAGCATGGTTGGTGTCGGTAATTTTTACTTGGCACACCTTGCACTCTGCATATATGCCAGTTCCATACGTACATTTGTGCAGTTCCACCAAAATGCTGCTGAATAACCCTGTTTGCATAGATAATGAAAAAGCATGATTACATTATAGTGGCACTAGTTGATGAAACACACAAAATAAATAGAAGAAAATATTGCGATAGTATCATATTATGCCATGCTGCGAGGGCGAGATGGGCCCTGTGACGCCTCATACGGTACGCCTCATACTGGACATCGTCCTAAGTCTCCCAGATACACCTTCTGCCAGTGATGAACATCAGTGTACAGCAGTAGTACAAGGAGGCGCCTTGAGACATTCAAATCTCTATTTTTGTACATATCAACTAAAATTAAGCACCCCAGTTTGTAGAAACGCTTAAACATTAACAATGGGACTAGTTGATGAAACATACTTTAACAAAGAGAAGCACTTTCTTTATCTACATTGGAAATGAAATGATAGAGATGACACTCGCTCTATTTTAACTGTATTATTACTTCATTTTATCAGTGACACTAGGGTCGAGCAGGTGGCAAAGGAGGTGTACCGTGCGTCGCAAGGATTGAGGCCGGGAGTGCTTAGACTGGGATGCTGAAGCTGACTCTTTCAGTCACCAACATGGATGATTCAATTCATGGGACCTTTTGGTGCAGTTCACCTAAAATGAAGCAATGTCTCGTGAGCTAGCAGCTTCTTCATCAATTTTTTTAAGAAATGGGCTCCAGCCCCAGTTCCATTTCCATCAGAAAATGAAACCCACAGAGCTTCTTCTTCATTAGTTGCAATAAAATTGAGCAACATCAAGGTTGGTTGTGAAGCTCCTGGAATGCTCAACTATAATTTGGATATCATTTGTGCAGTTCAACTAAGATCGAGCGTGAAATGTATATCTCTGTTTGCACAAAAAAGGTGGAAAGGAGGGTGACTAACAAGTAACAAGTGATGAAACATGCATCAAATGAAAAGCAGCACGTTCCTTATCTGAATGGCAATCCTACAAAGACAGTAGCAATTTCTAAAGCAGTGGCATTTCTAGATATTAGTGTGGCATCAGGATTAACTATGACAACCGTTAAATACGATATTACTTTGGGCACGAGAGAGTAGACGGACCAGGACAGTTGCATTTCTAACGAAAAGAACCAACTTATCTTAATGGGAAATGTTAGCAGGACATGTAAAGAAGTGCCATTGATTCATATTACTGGAGGCATTACATTGAAAACAACATTGGTTTAACGTTTCCTTACTTTTAACAGTGCGACTGCTACATTTTACCAGTGGCATTACATAAGAGTGGCTCGGGGCAACAAACATCAGAACAGGATATCTGGGTTGGTCCAATTTTTGTTCGGTATAGCCACCTTATACTGTGTGAGGCTAGCAAATCTAGTGCCGGACTTACTCTGTTGACTTGTCCCCCAGTCCCCACTTTCTTTCCTTTTTCAACCAATAGATCGGGTTTATATTGAGTTTGTACTGCGTTTCCCTTTATTTCCCTTTTAGACCTAGAGACTAGTTGGATAGCCAGTCTCTGCTACTTTTCGCCCCCATTATTTCCTCTTTCGACCAAGTCCTAGATTCAGGTAACAAATCCTCCCCCACCCCCACCCCCTCTTACTTGTTTGAACCAAGTAGTACTAGATTCGAGATCATGAACTAGTTTTACCTCTTAAACATAAACAAATTAGGTGGTTTTCGAACAGCCGATCGATCCTATCTACGAGGGGCCTAAGAAATAGTAAAAGTTACAAATGCAGCAATGTTAGGAGCTTGGGAAGTAGAGCCAGGCTGGTTTCGAAGGAAGTTATACCTGATGGTCGCCGGGATGTCGCTAGGTGGGCGGCGGGAGGCCGGATCTGCCCACACTACGGCAGCAAGGAAGAAGAGGTCGGAGGCCCTCCCTCGCTAGCGGTGCTTGGGAGAGAACGGCAAGGCAGGCTGATAGGGATGCGCCCAGCAGTGGGTAAGAGCCGTCGCCGAGGACGACCGCATGAACGTTGCACCTTCTCACCTTCCCCGGCGGAGAGGATCCGGCTGGATCTATGACCAGCTGTGAGCAGAGAGAGAGAGAGTGTGGCCACCGCTGTCGTGTTTAGATCTGGAGAGGCCGAGACGGTGTGAAGAGAGCAACACTAGCAAGCAAGCGCGAAGGCTCCTGCCTATATAGTGGAGTAGTACTTAGTGCTCTTTTGTCTACCGGAGCCGGCTTGACCTCGTCAATGACTGTCGAGAAGTCTTCATGCACGTGGCCCGGAGGCGTAGTTGTCGTCATTTTGATCTGAAGCGCCGGATTATAACATATAACACAAAAAAATGCCACATGACAAGAAATCATAACCTCACTACCCAAAGGAGACAACATGAATCTCAACGGATAAACTAGACGAGGAACAAAGCTCAAATTAAAGATAAACTCGTAGAAAAGGGGTCCGTCGATAGATGTCCTAATTAACATAGACGAATTGACCTAGATGGCAGCCGAGTAGTCACTATTCGTGCATGTGCCCCCAATCACTAGCCCAACTCAGTTGTCGCTGTTTAACCCTCGCAGTGATCTGAAGCACATGACACATGATTTTGCGAGATGAAAAGAAACCTTTTTATAGATTTCTCACCACAACTACAGCCATGTACAACATAGCCTGCACGATATGTAGACGATAGCCAATCCAGGCTTGTCTGCTGGAGTCTGGTCACATGCATGGACGAACTGATCTTCCGTGTCTTGCAGGATCGTCCAGGCACCAACGTAGTACAACACTTCTCTAGTACCATCGCTCGTCTCCCTCTTCTATTAAGCCACCCGACTTGCGGTGCCGGGCAGTGTGCCTATGGTCGGTTCTCAATTGCCGTCCCACATGTGTGTGCGAACGCAACATGACGCGTGTTCCATTCGGAGAGCAGCGTGCAAGACCGACCGACCATCTGGGGTGTGACGCGAATGCGACGTGCATGCTGTATACTCTATACATGTGTACCACCGTTTTCTAGACGCTTTGCTCCATGGTGCGGGCGTAATCCATGGATACAAAATTAGTATACTGTATACTATTTAAAAGTCGAGGGCAGGGCTTTTCCTTCCCGATAGGCGGCAGGACAGTTCCGCCTAGTCGGTTTGACAGAGAGCAAGAAGACGAGGGAGTAGGATGCTGCAAACGTAGGGCTGTGTGATTTGACAGCGAGTTACTGCTGGACAGGTGGGGCCCCATGATTTGACTTTCCATTATCGTTTTAACTGCGGCGCTACGACCGGCGTCAGTCTCCTGATTCCTGACCACCTCCATATAGGTGCCTCTCCCAATGCTCCACCATGTAGTAGTAGAGGTTGGCTCTCGCATGAGAGCCCACTTCTCCACTTTTTCCTTGCCTCTCTTTCCTCCACATATGCAAAAATGCCATGTAAAGCGCACTATTGTACTTACTTGCTCCTATAGGTGCTTAAGCTTGCCACATAGGCATAACGTCTGATGTGGCAAGTTAATCAAGAAGAGAGAGACTAGTTTGGTGACCCAAGGAAGAAACGGTGCTAAGCACGTGTACCTAGGTGAAAAGACAATTTTGAGTCTATAGCTAATTAAATGAAGCAAACTTAGCAACACCATTTCATTGGAAGAGGTCACTCCTTGGAAAATGCAATAAATACTAGTACTCCCTGTGTCCCATTATATCAGAACGTTTTTGACACTACACTAGCTAGTGTCAAAAACATTCTTATATTATGGGACGGAGGGAGTACGAATAGAGAGATAGAGAGGAGTAAAAAAATACACTTATAGCCAACCTTGTTGTAGTATGAGTGACTAAGTGATGACTATGTATGAGATGCCAACATCAGATAGCCTAACGCACCGTGTTAAATCTCCAAGGGCGCGACCACGCAAGCGACGCGGCGGTCGTGGTAGGCGCGACCATGATACGGGCTGCTGGCTGCCCTTGGATCAGAGATCAAACGGTCGCATGCTAAATTGCTGAAAATTTTAAGAATAACCCTCCAGGATAGGATATTCACCCATAGGTCTAGAATCACGCCATGCAACCGTTTGATCTCAGATCCAAGGGCTCTCGGAAGCCCGTATCATGGGAGAATGGAAAGCCACTACCCTGCCATTATCACGCTGGCAGTTCGCTCCTAGTCTTTCCCGCACGTCCTTTAATACTACGGCAGTTCGCTCCTAGTCGTCCCGATAATTCACATTACGGCAGTTCCACTAATTCTAACCCTCCTCCCAAATCCATGTTGTCCCAAATCTCCCCGATCGGCGGTGAGTACGAGGTTAGAACCATCACCGGTGATGAGTTCGACGTCATCTACACCCGTACTTCCGCGACTGTGAAAGGATGCCTTTCTCGCTTCAGACGTATGTTCGAAAACTCACATGGTGAGTAGGTCGCTGGGCTAGATGTTGAGTACACCACAGTCGTGGGACAAGAGAAGGATCTAAAGAACAAAGAGAGGAAGAAGCCCGTCGTGATCCTGGTTTGCATACATAAAGTTTGCTTGGTCTACCACATATGCCATGCCGACATTGAGTGCCGGGATTTTAAGAACTTCCTCGAGGACAAAACAGTCAAATTCGTTACTGTAGACTTTAAGAACGACAAAGAAGTCCTGCGTCGGATAGGCCTCGTTGTAGGCAACCCCTTCGACCTCTAGAAGAATTGGCTGGTGCCCTCTCGTCAGCCCTCGATGCGGACCCTGGTAGGAGCCATGGGTCATCCTTTGTACCGCAAACTGGAGAAACCTCATTACACGTTTCATCGTCATGCATGGCAGCGGAATGTACTAGATATAGACCACATCCACTATGCTGCAATGGATGGCTACCTTTGTCTCAATATCTACAAGGGTTTGATGAAGAGCAACAGCCAAGTTGGCAGTTTAAGCAAAGAAGTATCGGCCAAGAGGAAGAGGGACAAGGACGAAGTCGAGGACGTGGACGAGGATCCGAGGAAGGTGGCAGTGTCGATGCTCATGGCGGTTCTAAGAATCTAATGTAGTGTATACCGGATTAGTTGCATAGTTTAATTTCAGGTGTGCTTAGTTTAATTTGAGGGGTGTGTTGTGCTGAGCCCCCAGCAGAACTATGTTATGTTTCTTCTTGTTACTTTAACTCTTCAGTATGTACATACTAGTACTAGTATTTCTTTAATAGAATTTAGCACCCCAATTAAGCACGTACTAGCCTTTTTAATAGTACTATATGCATAATTTGGTGACGAGCGCTCTCTATATGTACCACCTTTTTTTCAAATTTCAATTTTTGCTCCATGGTGCAATCCATCGATAGTGGAGTACTACTGTACAAAAGTATACATTTTTTAAAAGGCTAGCATACTGTTCATCACATATATATATAGCCAGTTAAATTCTCAACCTAGAACGACGTGCATGCCATGTAGTAAACGGATCCGGAGGAAGTATAATAAAAATGAGGTGATTTTACCCAGCGATCGGCGGGGGAGCATGGCCTGTCATGCGGTCCCACGTGTCATGATGTACCAAGACGATGCGCGTGCCCCTCTTGAGGCAGAAGCAATACTAGTACGTGGTTTGAGATGATGTCGAACCGAAGTGTGAAATAATGGTTGCTTCGTCCGTCTGGAAAGGTGCGGCATTGGGATTTGACGTCTCATTGCTCATTACTAACACTGGGCCGGTACGAGTGGGGTGCGTCCACCCTGCTGTTCTGCACTGTTATTTGGTGCTTGACACGTCGACCCGGTTGCACATGAGATGACCCCCACCTCCTTTGTCAAATAAACAACACCCCGATTAATGCATTTCACTCTTCCGTGCAATGGACGGGCACCTTACTTGCTCCTACAGGTGCTTAAGCTTGCCACATAGGCATAAAGTCTGATGTGGCAAGTTAATCAAGAAGAGAGAGACTAGTTTGGTGACCTAAGAAAGAAATGGTGCTAAGCGTGTGTACCTAGGTGAAAAGACAATTTTGAGTCTATAGCTAATTAAATGAAGAAAACTTAGCAACACCATTTCATTGGAAGAGGTCAATCCTTGGCAAATGCAATAAATACTAGTACTCCCTGTGTGCCATAATATAAGAACGTTTTTGGCACTACACTAGTGTAAAAACCGTTCTTATATTATGGGACGGAGGGAGTATGAAGAAAGAGATAGAGAGGAGTAAAAAAATACACTTATAGCCAACCTTGTTGTGAGTGACTAAGTGATGACTATGTATGACATGCCAACATCAGATAGCCTAACGCACCGTGTTAAATCTCCAAGGGCGCGACCGCGTGAGAGACGCGACGGTCGTGGTAGGCGCGACCATGATACGGGCTGCTGGCAGCCCTTGGATCTGAGATCAAACGGTCGCATGCTAAGTTGCTGAAAATTTGCAGAATAACCCTCCAGGATAGGATATTCACCCATTGGTCTAGAATCACGCCATGCAACCGTTCGATCTCCGATCCAAGGGCTCTCGGAAGCCCATATCATGGGAGAATGGAAAGCCACTACCCTGTCGTTCGCACGCTGGCAGTTCGCTCCTACTCGGCCCCGCATGTCCTTTATTACTACGGCGGTTCGCTCCTAGTCGTCCCGTCCATTCACATTACGGCAGTTCCACTAATCCTAACCCTCCTCCCAAATCCATGGCGTCCCAAATCTCCCCGATCGGCAATGAGTACAAGGTTGGAACCATCACCGGCGATGAGTTCGACGTCATCTACACCCGTTCTTCCGCAACAATGAAAGGATGCCTTTCTCGCTTCAGACGCATGTTCGAAGACTCACATGATGAGTGGGTTGCCGGGCTAGATGTTGAGTACACCAAAATCGTGGGATGAGAGAAGGATCTAAAGGACGAAGAGAGGAAGAAGCCCGCCGTGATCCAGGTTTGCGTGCATGACTTATGCTTGGTCTACCACATATGCCATGCCGATGTTGAGTGCCACGATTTTAAGGACTTCCTCGAGAGCAACCTAGTCAAATTCGTTACTGTAGACTTTGGTAACGACAAAGTAGTCCTGCGTCGGATAGGCCTCGTTGTAGGCATCACCTTCGACCTCCAAAAGAATCGGCTGGTGTCCTCTCGTCAGCCTTCAATGCTGACCCTGGCAGGAGCCATGGTTCATCCTTCGTACGGTAAACTGGAGAAACCTCCATACACGTTTCATCGTCATGCATGGCAACGGAATGTACTAGATATAGACCACATCCAGTACGCTGCAATGGATGGCTACCTTTGTTTCAATATCTACAAGGGTTGGATGAAGAGCAACAACCAAGTTGGCGGTTCAAGCAAAGAAGTATCGGCCAAGAGGAAGAGGGACAAGGATGAAGTTGAGGACGTGGACGAGGACTCCGAGTAAGGTGGCAGTGTCGTTGCTCATGGTGGTTCTAATGCAGTGTCTACCGGAATAGTTGCAAAGTTTAATTTCGTGCACTGGGCTGCTAACAATAAAAAATGATCTAATTTGCTAGTCATCTCATTGTTAGCATTGTTCTATTCATCCCCTCAAAAAACAAAAACCATTGTTCTATTAATGCCTCGCAGAGAACGTGACACGTGCGGCGAAACACCCGAAGCAAAAGATGAAACACAGCAGCAAAAGAAGAAGGAAGATTATCATCCCAAATGATCTAATTCGCCGCGGAGTCGTAACTTCTTCTTCATCGCCTCCACGACCTCCATCTCCTTGCGCGTCTCCTCCGCCATCTTCTTCATTCTGTCCATGATGTGGGATTTCTCGACGCGAGCCTTCATCATCTGTTCCATGGCCGCATTACGTACCTTGACAGCAGCCGGGTGCTCGATGCGGAGCTTCGCCAACTTCTTCTTTTCCATGACGAGGGCCTGCAGCATCTTCATCGAGGAACTACTATTCTCATGCAGCTTCTTCCAGCCGGTGTTCTACTCCTTCAACAGGTCGATCTCGTGGCAGAGCTTCGCCTTGTCCTCCTGAAGTCGCAAGATTTTGCCGGTCGCCCTTCTTCTCCGACGCAATGCTCTTCTTCAGTAGCATCACCAAGCCGGCGGTCAACTCCCCCTGCTGATTGAGCTCATCGGGCATGTCGTCGAGGCTCTCCTTCAGCAACTCCGTCAAGCCTTGGATGAACTCCTTCTGCTTATTGAGGTGCTTATTGAGCTTATCAGGCATGCAGTCGAGGGATAATGACTCCAGCTCCGCCGGCTTGGCATGTTCGCCTCCGCGGCTAGGGCGCTTCTGGGAGCCATCGCCTGCTCGTGAGAGATCTTTCGAGGTCTCTGCGAGGCAGCGAGCCCTCTTTTTTTCTGTAGCCTAGGTTGTCGCTCCCTTGTTATGAGTAGTTCTCGACCTAGAGCTCTGCTCACCAGCAATGGCAACGACGAACGAAGAAGAAGCACTTATGAGGAGGAAAGTTAGAGTAAATTTTGGTTAGGTAGTTCTCCTGCATAGTGGGAATAGGTTCAGGTTTGGTACATAGTACTAGTAGGTGTGAGCAAGCTTTCGAATGTTTTTGGAACAAGGTAAAGATTAATTGATGGTTTTGATTTCGAGGCCCAAAACGGCTCCCGATGAGTTTAGTGGAACATAAATTTCAAGTAGACTACACTCTTCAAATGCATAAATATTATGTTACTGTAAAAAATTGGCACAAAATACGGAGACCAATGGAAGTACTACTAGCAACCCACGATTTAACTACTCGCATGCGCACAGTGGAGTAATAATGTCTTTCTCCACCCTCACGTCCACTCAATTTGCATGCGCTGTATTAATTGACCATCAATGAAGTGAACGACTTTACACGCGTCAAATTATCACATGGAGTTGATCTTGGTACAAAATTACGTTCGCCCGTGTACCCGCGTGTGCATGCGAGGGAATGAGTGCGTGCATGGCGTGCGTGCACATCTTCGCTTCGTGCATGTACCGCCAGTATGGCTCCGGGAGGACGAGTACATTCTTCTGGAACCAGAAGCACGTCACTGTGTTCAATCCACACAAGGAGGTCGCGACAACGCCTCCACATGTGCCATGTGGCTTCATGAACTATAAGAGAGACACTGTGTAGCGTGCCATTGGTATTCTAATTTACGTGTTTTGCACATACTCGAAGTACTAGTAATTTACACGTGCATTGCACGCATCAGATTTTGCAACCAAATTATGAATAAATACCACACTATAGCATGTTAGCTCTTAGTCTTATATGCGTGATGTAGCCCTTCGTTTAATTCTTATAGTTCATCTCATTCAAAATTCAAATTAGTTTTTATAAAAAAGCTAAGAACGCGTGAATAGGAAAAACATGGGATTATAGTGGAATGTCGTATTGAATCCTACAGGATTGTACGAGTGTTTGATTGTGCATAGAAAAAATGCAGAATTCTTTCAAAGAGGTTTGAGTGGATGGGATGTTTCCTATGAAATCTAGTGCAAATGAATCATATGGAAAAATTCCTATGGTTTACAATCCTACGAATCAAACAACCAAGATAAGAAAAATTCCTAATGATTAGAATCCTCCAAAATTCCTTTGAGAATCCTTTGAATCAAAGAAGCCCTTAATCTATTTTATGATTCATGGAATTGTGCATTGTAAAGCATAAAGTAAAAACAAATAATGGCAATTCAACTAGAAAAAAAGTTTGGGCAGTTATGATACGAAAGATTCTAGAACAAAAGAGAACCACTGTTGTTTTGAGGTTTGTGCATTATGCTTAAGTTCAACCATGCATGGAGTCTGCTAGATTGTACATGTGGCAAAATCTAGTGGGGGGCTAGAAGATGGTGCGAGGGGCCGAGTGGAGGGAGACTGTGAAGGAATGCACAAGTGCGAGATCGATATTTAGTGAGAGGGGGCGAACATGTGCGCTGTTGCACGCAGTGGCGGAGCCATGAAAAATAAATGAGCTAGGGGGCCAAGCATTGCTAATCCTTTACGAGGAGGGTCAATTCATGAAATTAAACCTTTTTAGCAGCAATTTTCTAATGATCACATTCATATTAGCCTCGATATATAGTGATGTTAGGGGGGGGCAGGGCCCTTACTGCCCCATGTCTTCGCCATTGTGCACGCATCTGAGAGATGAAGCGGAAGGCATGGATGATGAGAAGGGGACGTTGGATATATAATTAATGTGGGTGTATTAGCTATTTATGTTAATCCTATATAGAGAGGTATAGATTGATTGATGTGGACGTGGGAGAGGTATAGATTTATTGATGTGGACGTGGGAAAGAGGGTGAGACCTCACTGGATATATCGATTGATCGGTTTGTGTGGAAAACTATGAAAGACCTAGCTATATACACACATACATAGAGGAACATCGATCGTTGCGCCTGCACGCGTGAGAGATAAAGAATGCCCGGTATGAGGGAGAGGGGGATGTGTGTGGGTGTATTCCTTCATGGGAGACCAACCTGATGAAAAAGATTGCATGCGTGCGATAGATAATGCCGACTGGTAGTGTGTGTGCATGCATGCACGAGAGAAAGTTAGTGGTACAATTATAAAGACAAGACTATTGTGTGGGTGTAAAAGAATAGGTGAGGTCATAATCAATGTAAAGTTGAATTCAAATATTTGAATAAGAGATCCTGATGTTTGAAACCCATGCATGCATGAATATAACGAAGATCTGCGCGGTGTGCTTTGGAAACGAGCATGTTGTAATGTATACACATTGAACAAGGTCAGACTGATTTGAATTTGAGATACCCATGGCATACATCATTTGCCGATGTCGCATATGTGCATGTAATTAGAGATGATGGGCGGCTTTCGCATCACATATCTATATCTATACCCCTATATATATATTATATTATATTATATATTTTTATAGGGATAATTAGATTTATGCCCCTAGTTGTGTCCCACTCGTCTGTTTTACCCCTAATTCCCAAAAGTCACCAGTTATGTCCAAGTCAATTTGCTCCTCTTATGCTTTTGCCCTTTGACCATTTGACCGTCAGTTTGATAACTTCATAACTAATCCATACTAAATCAGAAAAATGCAAATAAGATACCAAAATGTTCAGAAAAACATCACCTATATGTCAGTGTCATTTGGATTCATGACAAAAGTGTTGGAAAGTGCACATCCGAGTTTTAGCTCTTTTGATACCACCATGAATAGTGAACTCTAAAAGAATTCAAAAAAATTCAAAAAAAATTCAAAAAACATATGGTGGAGAAGAACAACAAATGTTCTAAGTGCTTGCCAAGTTTCATTAGGGAACGACATTTGTGGAAGTCATGGCAAAAAAATAATCTATTTTGGAGTGCTGATTGTTTTTTTTTGCCGCGGCACCCACAAATGTTATTCCCTGATGAAACTTGGTAGGCACTTAAAACATTTGTCATTCTTTGTCGCCAATTTTTTTTGAATTTTTTTGAACTTTTTTAGATTTTACTATTCATGGTGGTAGCATAAGAGCTAAAACTCGG
Organism: Triticum dicoccoides; assembly: GCF_002162155.2. Lineage (NCBI taxonomy): Eukaryota > Viridiplantae > Streptophyta > Magnoliopsida > Poales > Poaceae > Triticum > Triticum dicoccoides. Next base: position 378,167,995 of record NC_041393.1, read on the forward strand.
ATGGGCACTTTCCAACACTTTTTTCATGAATGCAAATGACACTAACATATAGGTGATGTTTTTCTAAACATTTTGGTATCTTATTTGCATTTTTCTGATTTAGTATGAATTAGTTATGAAGTTTTCAAACTGACGGTCAAACGTTCAAAGGGCAAAAGCATAATAGGAGCAAAGTGACTTGGACAGAACCAGTGACTTTTGGGAATTAGGGGTAAAACAGACGAGTGGGACACTACTAGGGGCATAAATCTAATTATCCCATTTTTATATTGTGAGCGGGTAACTTTAAATTTGAAAGATGGTCGTTGGATGAGATGAATCCAAGGGTCCAAAGATGGCAAATTTGAGCACTATTGGCCGTTGGATATCATCTAGATTCCACCAGATTTCGCCACATGTATAATCTAGAAGACTCCATGGTTGAACTTAAGCATAATGCACAAACATCAAAACACAAGCACTTTTTATTTGTTCTAGAATCTTCCGTATCATAATTGCCCAAATGTTTTTCTACATGATTTGCCATTATTTGTTTTTACTTTATGTCTTACAACGCACAATTCCATGAATCTTAAAATAGATTAGCTTTCCTATAAAAACTAGATGATTTTGAATGAAATGAACTATAGGAATTAAATGAACATCTACATCATGCATATATGACTCACAGCTTGCATGCTATAATGTGGTATTTATTCATAATTTGGTTGCCAAATCTCATGCGTGCAATGCACGTGTACCTTACTCTAGTCTAAATGGTGTTTGTGTGTGTGTGTTGTGCGTGTTGAGGTGCAAATTGTCTTTTTTTTGGTTACATGTTAAGCTTGTTCTTCCGAAATTTCAAGCTGCGCCTTGTTATGCTGAAAATTGAAGCTAGCATCTCTGTCTATCGTGCTGCGAAACTCCCGCCTCTTCAACCCGCGCCTTGTTAGCCCGAAATATTTAAGATATATCTTTGTCTCGTTGTGCTCCGACAACTCCCTCCATCTCAACCGGTGCCTTGCTATTCCGAAATTACAACGCGCGCGAAAACTCCCACCTCCTGTGAAATCCCTACACGTGAAATGTCCGTGGTACCCCTGAACCGAAAGAACCGCCTCAAATCGGTGGGGGGTACTTTCGTAACTTACCCCACATTTCGGACAAGCGCGTCTCTAAGCCATGGTTCCCCACTGCCATCCCAAACGCCCACCCATTCATACACCGAGGCCGCGAAAACCCGCAACGAAACCCCACACCCTGCTCCGTCCACCACCCAGCCGGAGCTTCTTCCCCGACGACGTCGTCCACAGCAAAACCTCGATGTCCCTCATCCACCGTACCGGATGAGGATCTGTCGTCGATCTCATCGTCCCGCCGGTTCAGCCACCCCGTCCTCCACCTCCAAGGAGCTGCCCCGATGTTCCCCTCATCTTTTGCGCCACCTCCATTCCCACACCGCCGTCTTCACCAGCACCACCGGAAGAGCATCATCATCACTGTTTCCTCGGATGAAGCTGCGGACTAATCGGGCGCCACCAAAGAGGTTGTACACTAATTGCCGCATTTTCTTCTTGATTCGATCTCACGATGCTGCCGGCGCTCGGTCCCGAGCCGACACGGCGCGTCTCCATCCACGACGGCATCGCCGACCACCTCCTCCACGACGTCGCTCCCTCGGTGGCGATGTCCACATCAGTAGGAGCTGCTGCTGCTTTAGCTCTCGCTCGCGCTGCTGCTCTGCTCTTGCTCTCGGTCCCCTATCTGGTCTGCTCTTGCTCGCGCTGCTACTCTCGCTCTTGCTCTTGCTTGCGATGCTGCTCCGATTTGGCTACACTTCAGTCGACTGAATCGACTTTTGGGTAAGTCGATTTCCAAGGGGTGGGCTCGCCGGGGTGAAGGAAGAACCAGCCGCAGCGGGGAGGGGGGCTCGCCGGAGAGGTACCCCACTATCTATCTTAGGGTTTAGGATGGGAGCGGTGGTCGCCG
>NC_041393.1:378170066-378265012 GCF_002162155.2 Triticum dicoccoides
GGGGGGCTAGACGGATGGCCGGGGCGGCGGCGGACCGGCGGTGGGGAGTGTTTTCGTGGCGGGCGGGGTGGCGCACCACCGGCCGCGGGCGGCGGGGAGCTGCTGTTTGGCCGGTGGTGGCTGGCAGCTCAGGGGGGTGGACGTTGAAGATGAACCGCAGGCCCTTGATTTCGTATCCAATGTCTGCAAAATCGACTGACCAGAGATGAATAAGTCAGTCGACCGACGTGTAGCCTCACCTTGCTAGTGCATTCGGTTTTGACAGCAAAATTCAGTTTCGATAGCAAAATTCAGTTTCAACTGTTAGGTTCAGTTTTGACAGTTAAGTTCAGTTTAGACTGTTAAGTTCAGAGATGAGCGACCGATGTATTTTACATCTAGCACTTTGTGGTTATATATTTGTCGGCGTTCTGGGAACGGGGGTACCCAGACTTGCCTGCCTGCGGCCTGTGGCGTGGCTCAAGGAGTGGCCCAGTATGGCCCATCTTCGTCAACACATGCCCAAGACCCTCGCGAGGGGCCAAGCCTCGCGGGGCGGACAACAGGAGGCTTCCTCAGGCACAACCTTGTCAGGCTGGCTCGCGAGGAGGCGGAGAGATCAAGGCGGGGTACCTCACAAGGTGCCCGTGACGCAAGCCATGACGACCAAGGCGCAGGCGGGCGCCAGGCGGGCGCCCGCCCGCGCAGAGTCCTTGTTTCCCCTTTGGTGCAACGGGGGCAAGCGCAGGCAAGGGTATCAAGCAAAGGCAACCATTTAGGTGCAACAAGACCAAGACCAGCAGGACGGCAGAACGGAGGCCATCGTGGGGCCCAAGCCGGCGTCATCGTCAGGGTCTTTTGGCAGGCGAGGACCAACTTTAGTCAGGATAAGTGTACTAGATGTTCCCCATCAAAATGGCCAATTGTTGGCGCCCTTCCCGCTCAGTATTTGGGAAGAGGCCCGGGGCCTTCGCTTATAAATAGGACTAGCCACCCACAGGGTAGGAGATAGAGAGAACAAGGATAGAAAGACACACACACACATAGAAAGATAGAGAGAGGTGATTGAACCCTCCTAGCAGTTCATCGCGCCAAGTGAGAACAGACCCTCGCGAGGCTGTTCTTCCTTTGTATTGTTCCTCACCAGCCCCAGAGGCAATCCACACACCACAAACTAGAGTAGGGTATTACACCACAATGGTGGCCTGAACCAGTATAAATCTTGTGTCCCTTGTGTAGTTCTTCGTGTAGTTTAGATCCTTGCGAGGCGGTGAAACATGGGTAGGCTGGAGGTGTGATTTCCGCGCGCACCCCAGTGTTCGAACCTCAAGGGTCTGCCAGAACCCGAAATCCGGCATTTGGCGCACCAGGTAGGGGCGTGCCGGAGTCTGCTCTCCTCCGCCTCGTGTTTTGCCGCCCGTCGCCTCATCATCATCATGTCCGGCGACCCCCACGGGCAACCCAGATCCCTGGGCGGCCTGGCCCGCCCATGCAGAGCCACTTGACCAGGGCGACCTCAACCCCGTGCCCCAGGCAGCCCGCGGTCTGCAGGGCGCTGCGGGCCGCGGGCGACGCGGCCAGGCGACACTAGCCCTCACACCGCGGCAGGTGCGGTCGCCGGTGAGGGCCTCGAGCCACGCCGCGGCCGCGACGCCGTACTCACAGCGAGAGCAGGCGAACTCAAGGGCCGCGCTCACGGTGGCTCGAGAACTACTACACTGCAGGCTACTAGAGGGCGGCTGCGACGTACTACTGGAGCGGGTGGCAGAGCTCCTGGGCTCCGCAGCGTCGGGGGCTCCCCCCTTCTGCACCCAGCTGCTGCCTCAGGCCCAAGGTGGACCGCATGGAGGCCCTACACGCGCCCGCACAGCTCCCAGCGGATTCAAGGGCCACTCCAACACCAACCTGGTCCTCAGCGCCTGGCCGCCAACGGTGCCGCCTCCGCCTCCGACATGCGAAGGGGGGTCCACTACAGCCCACGGTCCCAGTGAGCCGCCACGCTACCACACCCAGGTTGGCATCGTGAGCAGAACTGCGTGGCGCATGGGGCACTACGGGGAGGCTTTCGGGGCGGCGGCCCCGGAGGCGTATGTGCCACACATGATGGATCAAGGGCACGCGCGGAGGAAGACCATTGCCAGTTCCTCAGCCCAGGCTGGGGAGAGGAAGCACCCGAGGTTGAGCTCTTTCAGGAGCCAAGGGAAGGCCCCGACGACCGCACCGGAGGCAGCGACTATCGGCTACCGCTAATCCCTCAGGAACAGGCATATGCTAACCATGGATCGCAGGAGGTACAGGTCATCGCAGCAGGTGGCTGCCCCAATCCAGTGGCTCCCCACCCCTTAGGGGGAGGGCACCGGGGGCTGCAGGAGAGGGGCCGTGATCCGGCCTCGCCCACACGACTCTCGGTGCAAGGCACCCTCAGGAGGTAGGCCCTCTGCTAGGGAGGTGCCCCAGGGCCTGCCCCCGGCAAAGGACCCGTGGTCATCGGGGGAATCGCTAGTGACCGCTCTATCCCATCGGCGGTTTCCTCAGTCTTCGGCCGTCGTCGGTGGCAATAGAGTGTGGCGCGTTTGGCGATATGAAGCAAGGTCGGTACCTGTGAAGAAGGCCCAGTGCCTGTGAAGCTCGCCGCAACGTGACACTCTCACGTAATAATGAGTGGGGCTGTACACACCCCGGAGTCTCTGGAGAGCCACCCTCGGGCCTCGGGGGCTCCCGCCCACACCCAGTGGCAGCACTTAGCTCCGCGCTGGTGAGAAGATGTCGAAGACTAGACTAGGTGCCGGACACGGCTTTTTCTGCTTTTCCTTCTTTTCCCCTTGGTTGTTGCTTTTCCATATTTGGATTTAAGTTGGATTTGAGCTTAAAACTTGCGTGTGTCTGGGGAAGGGGTGTTTAGTCTCGTTCTAGCAATCTCTTGCATTCAAGTTGCCGCTTTGCGTCGATCCAATCTTCAGCTGCCTCCTCTCGCGAGCCCCTCACGAGCCGGGCCAGGCCCAGCATGAACGCAGCCCAAACTGCCATCCGCATGCCCTCTCAGGAGGATCTACTTGCAGGATCAACAGGCTCATTCGGGAGATGCTCGGGGCACCACAGCCCTCCGCGGGCTAGCTCAGGGCCCACACGGGTCAAAGGTAAACAAGCCGGTCGGCTCGCCATAAACCAGTCGCCAGGCGCAGGCACACGGGCGATATCATGTCTACAAATACGCTAACTGCAAGTTTTTACACGAGGGGATCCCCCTCCCAAAATGCTCTTACAATCTCTTGGGCCAAGCCCAAACTCTCTCTGCACAGGGTAAAAACAGGAACGACACGTGGTTAATCGAATAAATCCCCCAATGCATCCTCAGGGACACCTCCGGAGCCACCGCTGGCGTCGCTGGCTTCACCATCACCTCCTACGTCACCGCCGATAGCACCTAGGTCATTCATCATTCCGCCCTCACCAGCGCCCGGGCCATTCACCACTCCGCCCTCGTCGGCGGCTACGACCATGCCGTCGTCGTCAGCGGTGAAGGCCCAAACCAGGGCATCCACGTTGTCTTCCACCCAGCTTGCCAGATCGCCCCGCACGGCCAAGGGCACCAGTGCGATGGCGGCGTCGAAGTCGAAGTGGGGATCCATGTGCTGAAGATGACTGAAGACACGAGAGAAAGCACGCCCAAGCAGGGCACGGCTCCTCTCCTCCACCAACCTGTCGGCTTTAACCGAATGGACCTCCAGCTGCATCACCACGTCGGTGAAGAACTGAAGGTTATCAGATTAGTTGACCACATGAGGATCCCCAACAGCTGCCTCGCAGATGATACCTGTCGGTGTCAAAACCGGCGGATCTCGGGTAGGGGGTTCTGAACTGTGCATCTAGGCTGATGGTAACAGGAGACAAGGGACACGATGTTTTCCCAGGTTCGGGTCCTCTTGATGGAGGTAAAACCCTACGTCCTGCTTGATTAATATTGATGATGTGTGTTACAAGAGTAGATCTACCACGAGATCAAGGAGGCTAAACCCTAGAAGCTAGCTTAATGTATGATTGTTCTTAGTCCTACGGACTAAAGCCATCCGGTTTATATAGACACCGGAGAGGTCTAGGGTTACATAGAGTCGGTTACAATGGTAGGAGATCTACATATCCGTATCGCCAAGCTTGCCTTCCACGCCAAGGAAAGTCCCATCCGGACACGGAACGAAGTCTTCAATCATGTATCTTCATAGTCTTGGATTCCGGCCGATGATGATAGTTCGGCTATCCGGACACCCCCTAGTTATCACATCCCCAGTTCAGGCCTTGCTTGTTTTGGCTTTAGCATCCATGCATCACGTTTAAATTTTATGAAACTTGAAATGGGGATTGCCTAAACCCTAGCATCTAAGCAATCCACTAGGTTCAACTAAAATATTCTGAGTGAATCCAAATGACTTTCAAAAATGTTCACGATTTCTGGAAAATGCTGGAAGCAGTAACCAGAGGTGTTGCACATTTTTCCATGGCATATTTGGACTCTGAATTAAATCATATGGTATTTTCATTTGGGCATTTAAATACTATAAAATATTTTAAATGCTCAAATAATCATAAACTAAAATGTTTACTGTTGGATATATTCTAAACAGTAGCCATGATTAGTTTCATGATTTTTGGATCTGTTTAAGTATTTTAAATAAAGCCCAGAAGTTATAGAATAATAGAAAACAGAAACAAAAGAGGAAGTCTCACCTGGCGCCACCAAGCAGGCCCACCTGTCGGCCCAGCCCAGCCACCGCTCCAGCGAGCTGCTTGGCTTGGCCAGGCAGGCAGGCAGCTGCTCGATGGCGAGCACGGCATGCGTGCCACGCAGCTGCCCGCCGCCTCGCCGCTCCCCTCGTCCAGCTGTTGATGTGGGACGAACCCTCTCCCTCTCCCCGACCCCGCAGACACCCACTCCTCCCCCTGGCTCCTCTCTCTCGCCCTCCCCGACATCGCCCGAGACGTTGTCATCGCCGCCGCTCGCCACGACCACGTCCAACACCGTCCCCGCGCCCTCTCACCGTGTCCGGACGGTTCGTCGTTGTCGGCTACGTCGACTAGCCAAGCCGCACGACACTGGAGCCCCTGCATCATCCCCGCCGCCGTCGTCTTCAACCTCGGGCCGCCTAGATCGCTGCCGCCGTTCCGACCACACCGAGCCCTCCCCGAGCATGCTGACCATCCCTGCGGTTTCTCCGTGAGCTGCTGAACCTCCCCGTGCTTTCCGTTTCGCCCCTAGAGTACCATAAACGCCGCGTCTCCTGTGCCCGAATGCGCCGCCGCCTAACCTCGTCGCCGGTGCTGCTCCCGTGACCATTTGGTCACGGGCTTGTGCCCGTCACACTCCTCGCGCCGCGTAGAGGCCGTAGGTGCTAGCGCCACACCGCCTAGGACACTTCAGCCACGCGCACGAGCTGGCCCGAGCTTCGGCCTCCGCCAAACTCGTCGCCGGCGATGCTCTGGCCACTCCCCGGCTAAGCCATCACCACGGCTGGATGCGAGCGAGCACCAGCTGCCCCTAGCTGCTCTCCGCGTAGCAAATGAAGCCATGTGGGCAAAACACGAGCCCTTCCTCCGCGTCTGGCCTCGCCGGCGTCATGTCGCCGGTGGGTTTGACCCCACTAACCGTTGACCGGGTGGGCCCAGTTTGACCCCCTGGGTCACTGATGTGTGGGCCACCCTTGTTAATTATTAGTTAGGTTAGTTTAGCGCTAATTAACCTAGATTAGTGCTTAACCTAACACTAACTAACTCTGTATAGTTAGTTTAAATTACTGCTGACACGCGGGACCCACTGGTCAGGTTGACCTGGACGTCCCGTTTGACCACTGACGTCAACCTGACGCACTGCTGATGCAATAACTAATTTTTGGATTTATTTTTATATAGAAAATTCCAGAATTTGTTGCAAACTTCTAAAAATCATAGTAAATCAACCGTAGCTCCAAATCAAACAAATTATATATGAAAAATTAGAAAAATCCAAAGAATCTGTTTATGGCATTTTCATGCATGTTAGAGCAACTTAACCCTACTGTTTAGATGAAACAAGTTAATGCACTAATATGACCTCTTAAAATGGATTTGCATTTGAATCTTTGGTTCAAATGGACTCATCTCAATCTGTTCTAGCTTGAATTAGCCCAAAACACATTCATATTACCATGTCATGATCATGCATCATATTGTGGCATTGCATTGATTGTGTTCTTTCTCAGTTGCCGGTGTTTGTCCCCTCTCGATAGACGTGGTTCCGACGACGAGTTCGATGACACCGATGACGAACTATATTATCTTCAGAAGTGCCAGGAAAGCAAAACCCCCTTGTTCATTCCGACACAATCCTACTCTCTCGCCCTACTCTCTTTTACTGCATTAGGACAACAACAATTCATTTGTTACTTGCTGCGGTAGCTGAACCCCTTTATCCTCTGCATGACCTGTCATTGCCATAGTAAATAGATGAAACCCACTAGCATGAGTAGGAGTTGTTTGAGCCCTGTTGTGCCTACTCATTCATGTTTGTTTGTCATGCCTGCTATTGCTTAGAGTTGAGTCAGGACTGATTCATCGGGGATGAATCAGAGGTGTGTGAACATGTCCTTCTGTGTGTGAGCTAAGTGGTGAACACGATTTGGTAAAGGTATCGGTGAGAGGCCATGTAGGAGTACATGGTGGGTTGTCTCATTGAAGCCGTCCTCAGGAACTGAGTTCTGTGTTTGTGATCCATGATTCAGCTACTACCATGCATTGGGCCCTGAAATATGACCCCGCTCGACTTCTTATTCACCCTTGTCCTCTGTCCAGGAGTTGCAAGTAGTTTCTGGTGTTTGTAGTATGCTGGAGGCCGTGGGCAGCGCTGACCCGAGGGGTGGGCTGTGATGCGTTAGGCACGTGGCCGGGTATACCGGGTGCCCGTTTGGTGTCGTGGAACCCTGTACACATCGTTCGGGGCCGTATGTGGAAACCTCGGCCGGACTCCCTGCGGATGGAACCTGAATAGGCGATAAACCTGGACTAGAGACTTGAGTGTTTAGATAGGTCGTGGTCTACACCCACGTCGGCTTTCGCTTGAAGTCTACCGAGCACATGTCGTGTGCAGACGCTAAGTGGTGGAAACATGTATGAAGAAGTACACCCCTGCAGGGTTAACATCATCTATTCGAATAGTCGTGTCCGCGGTAAAGGACTTCTGGGTTGCCTGTACAGTTCATAGACAAGTGAAAGTGGATACTTTAAAATGCTCAAGATAAGCGTGAGTGCTATGGATGGCATTCTCGTAGGGAGACGGGAGCCGATCCATAGTGGTGTATTGATATGATGAATATGTGGACTCGTGTGCGCCACCTCAAAGAGTCGCTTGCAGTCGTAGTTCTGGATAGCCACTGAGTCAAAGCTGGCTTGCTGCAGTTAAACTCCACCATCCCCTTTGTTGATAATGATGCATATGTAGTTAGTTCTGATGTAAGTCTTGCTGGGTACATTTGTACTCATGTTTGCCTATTTTATGTTTTTGCAGAGAGACTTCAGTCTCACTAGTAGTTCCACGTGGACTTCGACGTTTAGCTTGTTACCTCAGCTATGATCTTGTGCCCTCGGCAGGATCTGGTAGATAGTCAGGCTTTTCATCCTTTTTCATTTGTAGATGTCTGCACTCAGACATGCTAAGCTTCCGCATGTGCTTTGACTTGTATGCTCTGAATGTTGGGTCATGAGACCTATGTTTGTAATATCTCGCTCCTTGGAGCCTATTGAATAAAATACTTGAGTTGTAGAGTCATGTTGTGATGCCATGTTGTATTTGCACATATCGAGCATATTGTGTGTATGTTATTGGAATGCTTGGTATGTGTGGGATCTGACTATCTAGTTGTTTATCCTTAGTAGCCTCTCTCACCGGGAAATGTCTCCTAGTGCTTCCACTGAGCCATGGTAGCTTGCTACTGCTCCGGAACACTTAGGCTGGCCGGCATGTGTCCTTCTTCGTTCCTGTGTCTGTCCCTTCGGGGAAATGTCACGCGATACCGGAGTCCTGTTAGCCCGCTACAGCCCGGTTCACCGGAGTCCTGCTAGCCCAGTGCTACAGCCCGGATTCACTCGCTGATGACCGACACGTTCGATGCTGGGTCATGGATGCCTGTCCCTGTAAGTCTGTGCCACTTTGGGTTTACGACTAGCCATGTCAGCCTGGGCTCCTTATCATATGGATGCTAGCGACACTATCATATACGTGTGCCAAAAGGCGCAAACGGTCTCGGGCAAAGGTAAGGCGACACCCGTGGGAATACCGTGCGTGAGGCCGCAAAGTGATATGAGGTGTTACATGCTAGATCGATGTGGCATTGAGTCGGGGTCCTGACAGCTTTGGTATCAGAGCCTGACTGCCTGTAGGATTACCAAGCCAAACTGGTCGAAGTTGTGTCTAGAAATGCTTTAGTTATGTAAGGGAATTGATTGTGGGAGGGAACGTAAGGCTCTTTTTACTCCTTATACCTCATGGCCTTCTGATCTGAGTCAACCTCTTATCTTCTACGGGGATTAAGAACTAGGCCTTCTCATCTATCTATCAGGATGACGTGTTACTAATCCATAGACTTATAGGATTGTTGGTTTCAAGCCCCAGTTCAGTTCCTACTACTTCCGTGTGTTGTTAGTTGATCTCAGAACCTTGTTATTGTGATGTTGAGTGGTCATGCCACTATTTTACAGGATGTCTCAAATCATTTTGAGCATTTACAGTCGTTATGCTGTCCGAGTCATCCCAGGTTTCTAAATAGTCTGATGCACATGCAAATCCTTTTCCTCTGGTTTTTATGTTCTTTTGGGCCAGGTTAATCACACTAATTGCTGAGTTGAGGTATTCTATTGCCTCGACATATATGTTGGAATTATTATTATGACCCTAGGTGTCCTAGGGGATCATCTAGTAATCTAGCCATGATTTGTGCCCCAGTGTGATGATTCTGGCCATTATTCTCGAAAGCACCCCGTGATGCCACTTAGCATGTAGGTATTCTACTTCTGGGTTTCTGAACCCGAGATTCACCCTACTTACTTAATGTTGATAGTGTTTGCTAGTTCCTTTAGGTTATTAGTAACCTTTGCATTACTTCTCAAGGTCCGTGGTATTTCCTTCTTCCAAATACTATGAACCACTTATGGTAGAAGTTTGTTGGATCAAAAGATCACAACAGGAGTGCCCTCAATGAGTTCTCCATTCATAATTGTGATTCTGCCAGTTCTACCTTTCTGCATGGGTTATCTGGAAGAAACCTGTTGAACTTGGTTCGACATATTAATCTATGCATCCACAACTCAAAAGGATATATGTCCCCTTGAGTTGTCCCTCTTCATCTGTATTCCGACCATCGTCTATCAATTGATAGTCAGGAGTAATGGTGCATCCGTGTTATCGATGCTTATTACTCTTGTGGTTCGTCAAGCCATTCTATTCTGGAATGACTAGGAGAAACAAACTCCAGTACCTTGTCCATTTCCAGGATTGGGTCAGAGCAGTCGTACTCCGCAGATCAAATTGCTAATCTAGCTTTTTCTCTGTTCTACCTTGGAGTATTACCATCTTTATATCAAGAATGTCATGGGAATTGCACACCATCCTATGAACTCTTGATACAGTGATACTTCTTGCCATCATTGTTCATTCCTCGGTTTCCGTGTTATTGTAACCAGAATGCCGACAAGTGAATCATGGTGTGTGAAATCAATATTGCTAGCAACTCCGTTACTTGGTAGTTAAATGGACGATAACCTCAATCTTAGTGTGTTGATTATTGAATCGTCACCCTAAGGTTGATTGTGCTACCTAGTCCCTATTTCCGGTGCCCTCTTCGGTCGTTGAGTTTGGATTTTGTCAATCCCTCACTCATTCGATCATATTGTCTTGCCTTGAAAAGCAAGATTGTTCTCGAGCTTAGTGACATACCGGTGGTTCATGATTTTCTGAATATCTTCTCGGAAGTATCACCAGGTCGTCACCTGACCGCTATGTTGAGTTCGTGATCAAGTTGGTTTATTCCTGTAAACCACCCTTTCTCCAAGAATCCATGTTGGATACCCCTGAGCTAGTTGGTTAAGCCAAACAACAACTTGGAGAGTTGGAAGATAAAAGATTGCCTGGCTTAGTTCATTTTAAGGGATACCTTTTTGTGTGTGTTGAAGAAAGATGATATCTTCATCAATTGATCCTCGAGACCAGTTGCTGGAGCTATTGTTTTGTCAAAACTTTGATTTGAGTGTGGGCTATTCTCAAATCAAATCAGAACCAACGATGTTCGTAATGTTGTCTTACTCGTGGATTTTCCTCGAGCATACACCATTATGTCTTTTGGGTCTGACCAATACTATCACCTTGTTCACATAGTTATGGAATTCCATCTCCATGGGAATTTGGATAAATTGTTGTTGAGCCCATCGACAACACCCTTATGTCCTCCATGATTTTGTTGAACATTAAGCTAGTGTTGGAAACTTCTATAGGCATTATCTTCATGTCCCATTCATGAAGTATATGTTCAGATGTAAGAAGTGACTTCCTTAGATTCACGTGCATTTAATGTAAGTTGCCGCCGTGAATTCGATAGTCAATGTTGCTTCCTTGGAATCATCCCAAGTTAGTCACACATGTGCAAAGTATACTATGGTTTGGTAGATTAATTACCTCCACTCCATATGTATTCCGTAGCACACCAAGCCACTGATTGATTTGTTCAAGGAGAAGAAGTTCCTTCTTAAGAGCAAGACTTATGCAAGGACTTCAATATCCTCGATGATGGTTCCCCTCCTGAACTCGGTAGTGCTTTATTATAAGTCTACTATGTGGTCATGCTTGTCTCGGATAGTGTGTTCACATGTTGTAGCAGAACCAGCTCATGTTTTGGAGCTTGCTATCGTAGTTCATTTCCCGAGAATCTCGCAACGTCATCTCGTCGATTTGTGTTGCAAACCTTCATTTTTCTTTCTAGACTCGATGAGTCAGAATTATTATGACACCAACCAGATCTGAATCTCAGGCAGATGTGATGGTTGGAACATTTCCCAAGAACTATAATATTGGTCTCGCGATAACCAGTAAAGTGGATGTCGTGGCCAACACACCCCGTCGGAAGACCTATTATTGTAGTATCTTGATTGAAGAAGTTGGCCACCTCCCCATAAGGATTTCGCAGGATTTACCTCCGTAATTATTCCTTAAGGGTCCTTGAGCTTCCGAAGTCCGACCTTTTACTCGATGTTCTGGGAACCAAACCATTTTAATTAATGGGTTGCACTAGAACATCAAGGAGAACATTAGGAGCAGAGTGCTAAATGTCTCTCGGTTGATCATCCAGATTTAGTCCCCTTGGCCCCGCTAAGGTGAAATCTGAGAAAGTGTTATCTTCCTTTGTATCTGCATCCTCCACTGGTATTCGTCATGGTAGTATGTTGTGTTGCCAGGATCCCTGACACGGATATTGGTAAAACCTTGATGAATATGGAAATGCTCAAGCTCTTGAAAGCATGCACAAGCATTAGGTTCTATCATAGTTACTAACCGAGATTGTTCCCAGTTTTCCTCGGCTATGCTATAACTTTTCAAACAGTGCAGTCACTTTCTACTGTTGAGCTTCTCCCCAGTTACTAAAATCATCCCTTGTGTTGTTTTCAACAAGGTAATCCACATCATCCATTCTAATCCGGTTATGCCATTCTATTGAACCCCTCTAAACAATCGCTCGAGAATTGCCTTAGGCTGGTATAAAGAGTTTCTATGATTTCTAAATCAAAGGTAATTCTTTTTGCCACTTAAGGTAATAATTCTATGAATCACCCTCCTCCAAGGTGTCTTGTTATGGTATCATGGTAACCTAACTCCTCGCCACGTTGACAACCATTCACCAACCTCTTAAGTGTGAAATTGTTGTCTACCTGGTGAACCTCCATCATTTGTTCCACTCCATTCCTCTAGATGTGTGCTTCGTGTCCCAGCTCGAGAGATGTTGCCATGACTCACCCCGTGAGCCGATCCTAAGTTGTTTGATCTTCGAGAAGAACGATTCTTTTAGAGTTTTTCCTTTCCTCTTGTTGTCATGTTAGTTGGAGTTCTCAGAGCAAGACTTCGAGACAACGATGGTGAATGAAGCAACGTTCCTTTGAAGTGCAACCTGGATCGTGAAGATTGTTTTAGTTTGCGCTCCCCTTTCTACTTACCCTACGCATGAATCTCGGGTCGAGATTCTTGTTTAGTGGGGGTGAGTTGTCACATCCCCAGTTCAGGCCTTGCTTGTTTTTGCTTTAGCATCCATGCATCATGTTTAAATTTTATGAAACTTGAAATGGGGATTGCCTAAATCCTAGCATCTAAGGAATCCACTAGGTTCAACTAAAATATTCTCAGTGAATCCAAATGACTTTCAAAAATGTTCATCATTTCTGGAAAATGCTGGAAGCAGTAACCAGAGGTGTTGCACATTTTTCCATGGCATATTTGGGCTCTGAATTAAATCATATGGTATTTTCATTTGGGCATTTAAATACTATAAAATATTTTAAATGCTCAAATAATCATAAACTAAAATGTTTACTGTTGGGTATATTCTAAACAGCAGCCATGATTAGTTTCATGATTTTTGGATCTGTTTAAGTATTTTAAATAAAGCCCAGAAGTTACAGAATAATAGAAAACAGAAACAAAAGAGAAAGTCTCACCTGGCGCCACCCAGCAGGCCCACCTACCGGCCCAGCCCAGCCACTGCTCCAACGAGCTGCTTGGCTTGGCCAGGCAGGCAGGCAGCTGCTCGACGGCGAGCACAGCATGCATGCCACGCAGCTGCCCGCCGCCTCGCCGCTCCCCTCGTCCAGTTGTTGACGTGGGACGAACCCTCTCCCTCTCCCCGACCCCGCAGACACCCGCTCCTCCCCCTGGCTCCTCTCTCTCGCCCTCCCCGACGTTGCCCGAGACGTCATCGTCGCCGCCGCTCGCCACTACCGCGTCCAACACTGTCCCCGCGCCCTCTCACCGTGTCCGGATGGTTCATCGTCGTCGGCTACGTCGACTAGCCAAGCCGCACGACACCGGAGCCCCTGCATCATCCCCGCCGCCGTCGTCTTTAACCTCGAGCCGCCCAGATCGCCGCCGCCGTTCCGACCACACCGAGCCCTCCCAGAGCACACTGACCATCCCTGCGGTTTCTCTGTGAGCTGCTGAACCTCCCCGTGCTTTCCGTTTCGCCCCTAGAGTACCGTAGACTCCGCGTCTCCTCTGCCCGAACGCGCCGCTGCCAAACCTCGTCGCCGGTGCTGCTCCGGTGACCATTTGGTCATGGGCTTGTGCCTGTCACACTCCTCGCGCCGCGTAGAGGCCGTAGGTGCTAGCGCCACACCGCCTAGGCCACTGAAGCCACGCGCACGAGTTGGCCCGAGCTTCGGCCTCCGCCAAACTCGTCGCTGGCGATGCTCCGGCCACTCCCCGGCCAAGCCATCACAACGGCTGGATGCGGGCGAGCACCAGCTGCCCGTAGCTGCTCTCCACGTAGCAAATGAAGCCCTGTGGGCAAAACCCGAGCCCCTCCTCCGCGTCTGGCCTCGCCGGCGTCATGTCGCCGGTGGGTTTGACCCTACTGACCGTTGACTGGGTGGGCCCAGTTTGACCCCCTGGGTCACTGACGTGTGGGCCACCCTTGTTAATTATTAGTTAGGTTAGTTTAGCGCTAATTAACCTAGATTAGTGCTTAACCTAACACTAACTAACTCTGTATAGTTAGTTTAAATTACTGCTGACACGCGGGACCCACTGGTCAGGTTGACCTGGACGTCCCCTTTGACCACTGACGTCACCCTGATGCACTGCTGATGCAATAACTAATTTCTGGATTTATTTTTATATAGAAAATTCCAGAAATTGTTCCAAACTTCTAATAATCATAGTAAATCAAACGTAGCTCCAAATCAAACAAATTATATATGAAAAATTATCAGAAAAATCTAAAGAATCTATTTATGGCATTTTCATGCATGTTAGAGCAACTTAACCCTACTGTTTAGATGAAACAAGTTAATGCACTAATATGACCTCTTAAAATGGATTTGCATTTGCATCTTTGGTTCAAATGGACTCATCTCAATCTGTTCTAGCTTGCATTAGCCCAAAACACATTCATATTACCATGTCATGATCATGCATCATATTGTGGCATTGCATTGATTGTGTTCTTTCTCAGTTGCCGGTGTTTGTCCCCTCTCGATAGACGTGGTTCCGACGACGAGTTCGATGACACCGATGAAGAACTATATTATCTTCAGAAGTGCCAGGCAAGCAAAACCCCCTTATTCATTCCGATACAATCCTACTCTCTCACCCTGCTCTCTTTTACTGCATTAGGACAACAACGATTCATTTGTTACTTGTTGCCGTAGCTGAACCCCTTTATCCTCTGCATGACCTGTCATTGCCACAGTAAATAGATGAAACCCACTAGCATGAGTAGGAGTTGTTTGAGCCCTGTTGTGCCTACTCATTCATGTTTGTTTGTCATGCCTGCTATTGCTTAGAGTTGAGTTAGGATTGATTCATCGGGGATGAATCAGAGGTGTGTGAACATGTCCTGCTGTGTGTGAGCTAAGTGGTGAACACGATTTGGTAAAGGTATCGGTGAGAGGCCATGTAGGAGAACATGGTGGGTTGTATCATTGAAGCCGTCCTCAGGAACTGAGTTCTGTGTTTGTGATCCATGATTCAGCTACTACCATGCATTGGGCCCTGAAATATGACCCCGCTCGACTTCTTATTCACCCTTGTCCTCTGTCCAGGAGTTGCAAGTAGTTTCTGGTGTTTGTAGTATGCTGGAGGCCGTGGGCAGCGCTTACCCGAGGGGTGGGTTGTGATGCGGTAGGCACGTGGCCGGGTATACCGGGTGCCCGTTTGGTGTCGCGAAACCCTGTACACATCGTTCGGGGCCGTATGTGGAAACCTCGGCCGGACTCCCTGCGGATGGAACCTGAATAGGCGATAAACCTGGACTAGAGACTTGAGTGTTTAGGTAGGTCGTGGTCTACACCCACGTCGGCTTTCGCTTGAAGTCTGCCGAGCACATGTCGTGTGCAGACGCTAAGTGGTGGCAACATGTATGAAGAAGTACACCCCTGCAGGGTTAACATCATCTATTCGAATAGCTGTCTCCGCGGTAAAGGACTTCTGGGTTGTCTGTACAGTTCATAGACAAGTGAAAGTGGATACTTTAAAATGCGGAAGATAAGCGTGAGTGCTATGGATGGCGTTCTCGTAGGGAGACGGGAGCGGGTCCATAGTGGTGTATTGATATGGTGAATATGTGGACTCGTGTGCGCCACCTCAAAGAGTCGCTTGCAGTCATAGTTCAGGATAGCCACTGAGTCAAAGCTGGCTTGCTGCAGTTAAACTCCACCATCCCCTTTGTTGATAATGATGCATATGTAGTTAGTTCTGATGTAAGTCTTGCTGGGTACATTTTTACTCACGTTTGCCTATTTTATGTTTTTGCAGAGAGACTTCAGTCTCACCAGTAGTTCCACGTGGACTTAGACGTTTAGCTTGTTACCTCAGCTACGATCTTGTGCCCTCGGCAGGATCTGGTAGATAGTCAGGCTTTTCAGCCTTTTTCATTTGTAGATGTCTGTACTCGGACATGCTAAGCTTCTGCATGTGCTTTGACTTGTATGCTCTGAATGTTGGGTCATGAGACCTATGTTTGTAATATCTCGCTCCTTGGAGCCTATTGAATAAAATACTTGAGTTGTAGAGTCATGTTGTGATGCCATGTTGTATTTGCACATATCAAGCATATTGTGTGTATGTTATTGGAATGCTTGGTATGTGTGGGATCTGACTACTAGTTGTTTATCCTTAGTAGCCTCTCTTACCGGGAAATGTCTCCTAGAGCTACCACTGAGCCATGGTAGCTTGCTACTGCTCCGGAACACTTAGGCTGGCCGGCATGTGTCCTTCTTCGTTCCTGTGTCTGTCCCTTTGGGGAAATGTCACGCGATGAATACTGGAGTCCTGTTAGCCCGCTACAGCCCGGTTCACTGGAGTCCTGCTAGCCCAGTGCTACAGCCCGGATTCACTCGCTGATGACCGACACGTTCGATGCTGGGTCAATGATGCCTGTCCCTGTAAGTCTGTGCCACTTTGGGTTTACGACTAGCCATGTCAGCCTCGGCTCCTTATCATATGGATGCTAGAGACACTATCATATACGTGTGCCAAAAGGTGCAAACGGTCCCGGGCAAAGGTAAGGCGACACCCGTGGGAATACCGTGCGTGAGGCCGCAAAGTGATATGAGGTGTTACATGCTAGATCGATGTGGCATTGAGTCGGGGTCCTGACACTAGTCCAGGACTCCCTCAGTAGCCCCTGAACCAGGCTTCAATGACAACAAGTCCGGCGCGCATATTGTCTTCGGAATTGCAAGGCGGGTTCCTCCTCCGAATAATTTATGGAAGATCGTGAACACCAGGATAGTGTCCGGCTCTGCAAAATAAATTCCACGCACCACCGTAGAGAGAATAATATTTACACAAGTTCAATCTACTGACGTATTTGGTGGCGTGACGTCACACCACTACCAAGCCTTTACTTGAATCGTTTTTATTGTAGCACCTCAGCATGTTTAGCGAAGCGGTTTCCTTGGCACGTCTTGTCGAAGCAGAGATCGTGTTCCCCTTATTCCGGGATTCTCTTAAATACGGACATGGGTAACCCAACCGCGCCCGTTGCCACGCCCCCTCCATCGAAGGCGGGTTCCAAACGGTCACGGGGACGGCTCTTGGTATTCTTCCTCTTTATAATGAGACCAAGGCCCGTTCTTTTTCTTCAATCCTCAATCGAATCCGCCCCTCGCCCCGAGTTCCAACACCTGGGGCTCCAGATTCGTGTACCTTCGACCTTCGACAATGTCCGGCTCCGACCTACGATGCCGGTGGATGCCCTCTTCCATCGGAAGAAGACGTACTAAAGCTGAGAGACGCCAGGTACTTGACCTACGAGATTTCGCATAGGTTGCCTGCCCGAGGGCAAGTTATTCCTACTCCCGAGCCCGGCGAGAGCGTCGTGTTCGTGTCTCACCTCCGTCGGGGTTTAGGCTTCCCGATGGATCCCTTCGTGAGGGGGCTCATGTTTTACTATGGCCTGGAATTCCATGACTTGGCTCCGGAGTCCATCCTCCACATCTCATCATTCATTGTTGTCTGCGAAGCCTTCCTCCGCACTACCCCTCACTTCGGCTTGTGGCTCAAAACCTTCAACGTGGGGCCGAAGATGATTGAGGGGCGTCAGGCAGAGTGCGGCGGGGCAGATATAAGCAAGAGGGCCGATGCTCCATGGCCTGAGGGCTCTTTTCACGAGGAGCTCAGCTTGTGGCAACAGGAGTGGTTCTATATCACCGCTCCCAGGGGCAGTAGGCAGAGGCCGCCGCCCGTCTTCCGCTCGGGCCCTCCACAACGGCTGACGTCATGGGTCAACAAGGGGCTTAACTGGGGGCCGTCCAAAGACGTACCCCTATTGCAGGACTGGATTCGAGGCCTCCAAGAAAGGGAGATTAATCTGGTCGTAGTGGCACAGGTTATGTTGATCCGGCACCTTCTGCCCTGCAAACGTCGCCCCTTCCGCCTGTGGGAATTTAATCCGGAGGGGCCACGATCTCTCCAACACTTCATGGGTTTGACACCCGCGGAGATGTACAAACTGTTCTTCGGATCGCAAGAGATGCGTCCGGACTTGACCGAGGACGCTGGCCTAAGCTGCAATCACCCGGATACTCAAGTAAGTAGCCTTGTGTCCGGACATATTGTCCATTTATTTATCATGGGTTTGCCTTTTAACCAGCTATCCTTGGACAGGAGTGGGTAGCACAAGCAAAACTGATACGGTGTCCGGCCCCCCTCCCTGAGACCACGCCGGATCCCGTGTTAATCAAAATGTTGGAGTTTGCGCCTTCGGAGGAGAGCGAAGGGGGCACAGGGAAACTACCACCTCTGCCAAGGAGGCCTTCAATAAGGGGGGAATTGAGAATTCCTCCTTCCAGGGGGAGAAGAGGACCACTTCCAAAGACCCGGAGGCCAAGGCCTCAAAGCGGGGAAGGAAATCTGCGTCGGAAGGTCCTGCGCCGGGAAGAGCCCCGGCCGCACAATCTCCCCAGAGGAGTCAGCCCTCCAGCGAATCGTAAGTAAAAAGGGGGAATTTTGTAATAGGGGATGCTCCTGTATTATTTCCAAAGGTAACCGAACTTTTCACCTTGTAGTTCGGATCTCAGCCCATCTCAGCAGAGCTCATCTTCGGGGGACCTTTGTCCGCAGATGATGGAGAGCGAGACGCCTCCATCTGCCGCCCCGTCGGGTGGGGCGGACGATCCTGAGGTGTCGTCACGGAGGGTCTCCCCAAGTCTAGCGGGGACGGAGAGTTCGGCACCCATTGGAGTACGGCTGGTGGAGCTGCAGGATTTGCTCAAGAGGGCGTCTATCTCAGAAGATCACCGCTCATTAATGAGTATGGTGATTGAGAGGATCTCATCCGCTGAAAGCGGGTTGTATGAGGCCATCGGAAGTTTGCTCACTGGGTTTGAGGTACGCAAAAAATGACATACCTTTTGACAGTTTTGCACATGGAGTGCGCTCTATATAGATAGTAGCCCCTGAGACTTGGTATGCTGTCGAAAGCGACAGCGTGGCAAGGATCATAATCTCAGTTATAGAATTCCGCCTTTCCTATGCAGGTGGCGGAATGTTCGGTGGCCAGCTGGACTGATGGAGTTGCCGAACTGAAGAGGCAACTCGATGTTGCGGATGCGGACATCGCGCTGGTTAATAAACGACTTAACGAGTCGCAAGGTAGGTGGTTGCTCCGCGGTTGCCTAGTAAGGGAGCTGATGCCCGTTCCTTACAATTTGTATGCTTGATGCAGATAGCACCGCTGGTGTGGAAGACCTTCGAGCAGAGCTTGCTCGAGCCAAGGAGCAAGCCAGGAAAAGTGATGTGGCTGCCTCGAAGGCAGCAGAAGAGCTAAAAGCCGAAAAGGCTGCTCACTGCCGAAGCAGAGAGGAGATGGCCGGAATGGCTGCGAAATTAAAAGATGCTGCCGACCGCTATGAGGTTCTTGAAAGAGAACGCCGAGCGGAGCAAGAGGACCTGAAGAAGGCCGCCGCCAAAGCCAAGGATGCCCGTGGTGCAATGCGGGCTATGAAGGAGGAACTGCGTCAGGCCGGAGACATTGCGGCTGGAAAGCCCTTTCTACTGCATAGGTAGTTTACGGATCCGAAGTATGCTCAGTTGGGCCAATTGTGTGGTGCAGAGGATCCTTATCTGGATTTGGCGGCGAGTGCAGCAGACGCAGTCGTGCACTTCCGAAGCCAGAAGGATCACGAAATGGAAGAGCTTTTCTGGTCTCAATTCCATAGTCCGGAGCGTCCACTCCCGTTGGCTGATTGGCTGGCTGAGTAGGCTGAGCTGAATAGATTGTCCGGACTTGCCATGACGGATGTGGTCGCTCATCTGTGGCCGGAAAGGCCCAAGCCGAAGAGTTATTTTGGCTTGTTGCAGCAATTCCTTGGGGCAGTGCCGCATATCAAGGCGATGAAGCGGTCGGCATGCATAGAAGGTGCACGGATGGCTCTTGCCCGTGTGAAAACATACTGGGCGGAGATGGATGCCACCGCTGTTGCATCCTGGGGTTCGGACAAAAGCCGATTACCCGCCGAGCACTATTTTGTGGAAGTCCTGCAGGGCGCTCGTTTAATAGAGTCGTAGTGCTCGAAAGATGTTATGTTTAAATGACGTGTATGATTTCTGAGATCATGTTTATAATGCAACGGCTTTTTATACTTGTGCGTTCAAGTATTGAACTATCTCCTGTGCGGCCGTATATGTATGAATAACCTGAAAGTTGCAGTCTTTGGCTTCAGCCCCCACGCACATGGTGCATGGGTGTTTGCAAAAAGAAAAGCGCTTTTTCACACTTAATCCAACGTCTTGGTCCTTTGAAGGAGGTGATAGCATAGCAAACAAGGCAACCGGACTATAATGCTTTATCACTTTCACTTAGCCATAGGAGCTCGATGGTGGGGCTACTATATAGCCCCTAGAGGCACCGCGATCTCCGAACTCGGGGCGCGTATGTGCCTGACCGGGAAGCGGTCCTTCATCAAAGCGGAGGAATTCTAAACATTCCAATAGTCGATCGAGTGGTTGACCAGTCTCTCGCTATATCATGACAGTCAGTTTTCGGCTTTCTCTACTGAGGTGCTCACCCGGCCGAACCGGGGCACAATCGCAGTAGTTCTCCTGGTACCGCGTTAGCCGATGGAGCGGAACGTAAGGCAGCAAAACAAAGGAGCCGGGCAAACCCAACATTTGACCAAAGACATGATTCAGAGCTGATGCATATAAGGCCTAACTCGAGACGTCGAACACTCCCTAAGGTGTTCGGTCTTTATGATACCGGGCAGAACAATGCCCTAAGCCCCTAGTGTCCAGGTACAGGCGGGAACTTCTGACGCGGCCGATGCCAAAACGCCAGCCTCCTCCTCGGTTATGGTAGAAAACCGGGGGATGTGTATCAACAAGAGACAGTAAGAAAGGTTTACGCAGGGTCTTAATCTGAAAAGAATCCTTGCAACGGGTCCCTGCTGCACGTCTGCGCCTGTGTCTCCATTGTGCTGTATCCTGGACGGGTGTAGCACGTGCTTCATCTGTAAAAGAGAAGGACTTAGTTTGGAAGAAATATCGTGCGAAAGTTGTATTTAAAATAAAGTATAATTTGGAAGATGAATAAAGTTGAGCTTTATTGGCTGTCATTGTTTATACGCGTGGCCCCTTGTAAAGGGGTATGCGGCTGGGAAGCCCCTTGTTTATTTACGCCTGACTCGCCTAACCGTGTCCGAGGTCAGAATGACCTGTTTTTAGGGGCTTTGACCTGCAAGGTCGGATTAGTGTGTGGCTGTCAAGGCGGCCTCACGTTCTCCGTAGTCGAGGAACACTCGGAGTTACTCTTTAATGAGATTATGCCGCGTGGACCGGGCATTTGAAGCGTAAGAGACGCGTGATGTGGTATTGCGTTAAAGAGGGCGAAAGCTTCGCGTCCCAGTAGTGTTTGAGGGCTACTGTTAGGTGGGGCGATATGGAGAGTGAGCTTTTCGCGACGAAGGTTGTCGGATGAACCGAACAAAACTTCTAGTGGTATAGAGCCTGTACAATTGGCTTAAAGGCCTGGCATCACTCCTTTGAAGGAAGTGCTGCTACGGGAAATTTTGGTAGGGTCTATCCCCATTCTGCGAATGGTGTCCTGATATGGCAGGTGCCGCACTGTGTTTTTGTGTTATCACATGAAGTGAGTTCACTGTTTTGACTTCTAGTGGGAAAGTCTTCTGTTTTCCGGCGTGCTGCTTGTGGGGTTCGTCGTCGTCTTCGCTTGGTGTGTCGAGCCCCTTGCGTTCGGCGTTAAGTCGGCCGGACTGCTTGAAGACCCAACAATCTCTGTGGGTATGGTTTGCAGGCTTCCCAGAGGTACTATGTATTTTACATAGCCTATCCAGAATTTTGTTTAGGTTGGATAGCTCATCGCTGTTGTCCTTGAGGGGCAGTGTTTTATTATTCGGCCGAGAGCTTTTGAATCCAGCATTGACCGCTGTGCTATTTGGGCCATTTTCCTTATTCCGACGCTGATCTTTTCTGTGTCGTGATTTCCCATTTCCATCCCTTACTTCGGATGTACTCGGGTCGCTGGTGCTGCATCTAGCCAGCCAGCTGTCTTCCCCCACGCAAAAGCGGGTCATGAGGCTTGTTAGTGCGGCCATTGTTCTTAGTTTTTCTTGGCCGAGGTGTCTGGCGAGCCATTCGTCTCGGACGTTGTGCTTCAAGGATGCTAAGGCTTCGGCGTCCGGACAGTCGACTATTTGGTTATTTTTGGTGAGGAACCTGTTCCAGAATTTGCGTGCTGACTCTCCGGGCTGTTGAGTTATGTGACTTAAATCGTCTGCATCCGGAGGGCGGACATTAGTCCCCTGAAAATTTGCTCGAAACGCATCCTCGAGCTCTTCCCAACTTCCAATGGTATTTTCTGGGAGGCTTTTGAGCCAATGCCGAGCTGGCCCTTAGAGCTTGAGGGGTAGGTATTTCATGGCATGGAGATCGTTTCCTCTGGCCATATGTATGTGTAGGATATAATCCTCAATCCAGACTCCGGGGTCTGTTGTTCCATCATATGCCTCTATGTTTACGGGTTTGAATCCCGCTAGAAATTCATGATCCAGTACCTCGTCAGTGAAACATAGTGGGTGTGCGGCACCCCTGTATTTGGGTGTGCCGTTGTCTTCAAACGCTCGGCGGGTTGTGTTGCTTCCTGGAGTCTTCTTTTTTGGCCCATAGATAGACCTGACCGGGTCATCCTTTTTCCGAGGATCTTTATGCTGATCGTGTGCCGGCTTGTGTGCGGCGCCCCTTGCTACTCTTAGCCTGTCATCTGGTCGTCTATTCGGCCAGGCGGCCTCTTTCTTTTTTGACTGCGGGGATGGGTTGCTTGTCCAGTTTGTCATATTCGGATGATTGCTAGGTGGCATGTTCGCCATCCACTGCTTCGCCCTGCTCTAGGGCCGGGTCCGTATGGGTGCTGTTATTATCGAGGCAGGACTTCGGGCGGTGCTTGCATCACCGTTTTGGTTGTTTGTTGGGGGAGTTGTCCTTCGCCATGTCCCGTTGTTCCTCATTATCGCTTCCTTTCGGTGTATCCACCATGTATACGTCGTGAGTTGGGGTGGTTTTCCAGTGCCCGATAGGCGCTGGTTCTTGGTCGTCTCTAGCATCATCGTCCATACCGTCGATGTCTTCGGAGTCAAAGTCTAGCATGTCGGTTAGATTGTTGACAGTGGCTACTAAGTGGGTGGTGGGTGGGCGTTGAATTTCTTCGTTGTCCGCATCCCAACTGTCCTGACCGCAGTCCGGCCAAGGCTCTCCTGATAACGAGAGATACTTTAGCGAACTCAAGATGTCGCCAAAAGGTGAATGTTGAAAGATGTCCGCAGCGGTGAACTCCGTGATCGACGCCCAGCCGGATTCGATTGGAGGGGGCGCGGGAGGCTCGGAGTCCGGCGAGGAGTCCGGCTCCTCGGAGTCACGGGCTTCATGAGGGACAAGATCAGTGTTCGGCTCTATCGCCGTAGAGGTTGCAGCCATCCGTCCTCGATCTGCGCAGCCGGCTCCGAATTGAAGATCGGAGCGGGCTCGAGTGCGGCCTACAGGGTATTGTCCGGCTGCAGAGCTAAATCATGCCCGTCGTGACAGTGCGGCGCGCTTGGCTGTGGCTCGAATCCATCGAAGATCAAGTCCCCGCAGATGTCAGCCGCAAAGTTCAAACTTCCAAATCTAACCTGACGGCCAGGGGTGTAGCTTTCGAACTGCTCCTGATGGCCAAGCGAATTGGCTCGCAGTGCAAAGCCACCGAATACGAAGATCTATCTGGGGAGGAAGGTCTCACCCTGGACTGCGTCGTTGTTGATGATCGAAGAAGCCATCGAGCCTATCGGTGACGACACAGAGGAACTCTCAATGAAAGCACCAATGTCGGTGTCAAAACCGGCGGATCTCGGGTAGGGGGTCCCGAACTGTGCATCTAGGCGGATGGTAACAGGAGACAAGGGACACGATGTTTTACCCAGGTTCGGGCCCTCTTGATGGAGGTAAAACCCTACGTCCTGCTTGATTAATATTGATGATGTGTGTTACAAGAGTAGATCTACCACGAGATCAAGGAGGCTAAACCCTAGAAGCTAGCCTATGGTATGATTGTTCTTCGTCCTACGGACTAAAGCCATCCGGTTTATATAGACACCGGAGAGGGCTAGGGTTACACAGAGTCGGTTACAATGGTAGGAGATCTACATATCCGTACCGCCAAGCTTGCCTTCCACGCCAAGGAAAGTCCCATCCGGACACGGAACGAAGTCTTCAATCTTGTATCTTCATAGTCTTGGAGTCCGGCCGATGAAGATAGTTCGGCTATACGGACACCCACTAGTCCAGGACTCCCTCAATACCCAAGGCCGTGTTGGCTCTTTCCCAGAGCTCGTGGAGCATGGGGCTATGCACGTGCTCCAAGGTCTGCTGCTGCCGTATCTCGTCCTCGTTCTGCCGCGCGACGGCCTTGGCCGCATCCACCCTTTGGTGGATAAGAAGCACCTCGGCTCGGGAGGAAGCCAGTTCCGCCTGGGCCGCGCCAAGGGCGGCCCCGGTAGCATCCGCACATCGCATCACTTCATCCAGCTTGGCCTTCAGGGCGGCGGTCCTGCCCTCTGCTTCGACCCGGATCAGCTCAAGCCTTTCCTCGAACTTGCGCTTGAGGTTCGAGCGAGCCGCCGCCACCCGGAGATCAATTTCTTCTGAGGCTCGGGATTACCTCACGGAGATATCATCCTCCGCCTGCGCCACCATGCGCTCCCTCGTCTCTAATCGCTCAAGTTCCAGGGCGCGCTCGGTGGCCTCCAGCCTCAGTGCCTCCTCACGCTTCTGAAGCTCTGCCCGATCAACCGAGCCCCCCTCCATCGAGGCAAGGGCCGCCTCGTGCAACTCCACCTGTTGCTCCAGGGAGCTGCTCAGGGCCCGGAGCTCCCACGCCCGCTCTTCCGCGGCCCTGCGCCTATGGTTGGCCTCTTGAGCCTCCTCGACGGCCTAGGAGCAGGCCTCCCAAGAAGCTTGTCGGATTTCGGGTTTCGGCAGACCCTTGAGGTTCGAACACTGGGGTGCGCGCGGAGATTCAACCCTCTACCGGCTCGCTCCTCGCCGAATCGCTGGGACCTAAACTACCAAACTGAACAGCACAAGGGACACAAGATTTATACTGGTTCAGGCCACCATTGTGGTGTAATACCCTACTCCAGTGTGTGGTGTGGTGGATTGCCTCTTGGGCTTGATGATGAACAATACAAGGCAGAACAGCCTCGCGAGGGTCTGTTCTTGGCTGGTGCGATGAACTGCTGGGAGGAGTTCAATCGCTCTATCTACTGGTTTCTTGGTGAGGATCCCGATTGCTAGGTCAAGTCCCGATGTCTCTACCCTGGGGGTGGCTAGTCCTATTTATAGGCAAAGGCCCTGGGCCTCTTCCCAAATATTGAGTGGGAACGGCGCCAACAATTGGCCATTTTGAAGGGGAACAGCGGGTACACTTATCCTGACTAAAGTTGGTCCTCGCCTGTCAAAGGCTCTGGTGGTGACGCCGGCTTGGGCTCCACAATGACTTCCTTCCGGGCGTTGGGCTGGTCTTGGTCTTGTTGCACCGAAATGGACGCCTTTGCTTGATGCTCTCGCCTGCGCTTGCCCCCTTTGCACCAAAGAGGAAAGGAGGACACTGTGCGGGCTTGCGCCTGACTGGCGCCCTTGGTCATCGTGGCTTGCATCATGGGCACCTCGCGAGGTACCCCACCTTGAACTCTCCGCCTCCTCATGAGCCAGCCTGACGAGGCCGTGCCTGAGGAAGCTCCTTGTCGTCCGCCCCGCGAGGCTTGGCCCCTCGCGAGGGTCTTGAGCTTGTGTTGATCAAGATGGGCCGTGCTGGGCCCCCTCTGAGCCACGCCGCAGGCTGCAGGCAGGCAAGTCTGGGGACCCCCATTCCCAAAACGCCAACAGTAGCCCCCGGGCCCACGGCGCGCCCGAACTTAGCCGAGCAGAGAGGCGAAAGGGCAAGTGCGAAGCGTCGCGGGCTCTAACAGCCTGCGGCCTTGGGTGCCGCGTGGCGGTTGATTGGACGTGGGAGGCACTGTTCCCCCACGCTTCCTTATTTTGTGCCTTGCTAGGCGGACTCGCTGCCACACACAGCCGCTCCCCTTTCTGCTGCTTGAGCGCTCCCTGTCCTTTCTTCTCTCGAACTCCAGCTTTCGTATCCAATCCAATCTCGGACCTTCCCCCTCCCCTTCGTGCCGTCGTGGCTCTGCCGAGGAAGGGAAAAGGGAAGAACCCCGTGCCGCCGCCTCGCTCGTCGTCGACGGCGGCCCTCGTCGTCGACGGCGGCCCCCGCCGTCGATTGGCCGGTCATAGTAAATCAAGAAGGCCTGGGCAAGGTCGGCCCAGCCCTGGCCACCATCTTCAATGAGTGCGGGAGGACGACGGCCTGGCCCGTGTCTCGCATCTCCGTTGACAGGATTCCCACCGAGGTCCGGTATTTTGCCAACGCCCTGTGGGCGGGACTGGTTCCCCCCTTCTCTGATTTCTTCAACGTCGTGCTTTCCCATTATCAGATCCATATGATGCACCTGGGTCCTGAGTCCATCACCCTTCTCGCGGTATTTGCCTTCGTTTGCGAGGCAATGACAGGCATCCTTCCTTCGGTTGCCTTGCTGCGCCACTTCTTCTCTATGCGCCTTGTCGACCCCACCCAATGCTCAGGGTGCGTGAGCTTCATTGCTGCGCGTGAGACAACGGCTTCTGGAATTGACTTCAGTCTTCCTCCGCCCGCGCCTGGGTTTCGCGATCGGTGGCTGTATGTGGACGTAGGGGTGCCCAGCCCCCTGTTGACGGAGCCATCTTCGCCTGCTGTCCCCAACTCAGGCTGGGGCCAGGAGACGCTCATGAGCCCCCGGCTCGCCTTCGTCTGGCGTCGCTTTGAGTTCCTGAGGGAGCTTGGTGTGAAGGCACCCAAGGTGGTGAAGGAGTTCTTGCTACGTCGCGTCGCCCCTCTCCAGCGCCATTCTCACCGAATGTGGGCCTTCAGCGAACGTGGGGACCGTATGCCGCTCCAGGAAGAGGACCTGACGCCTGAAGCACTGAGGAAGGTGCTCTTGGTCTTGACTGGGGATCCTTCCCCCGGGGGCATTTGTCAAGGGGGGCCTTACTGTACCTTTGCTCGAACAGGGGTGACTTCGTGAGGCAGATGCCCATCTTCGTCGAATGGGGGCCGCGACCTGCTGACCTCCAGGGGCCTCGCGAGAACCCAGTGGTGGTGGTCGCCCTCGCAGCCGTCTAGGGCGGTTCTTCCTCAGGTGGGGAGGCAGGGAGGCATGAGCCTCCGGAGGCCGAGGGTGCTTCCGCTGAGGCGACAGCACTGGGTGGCGCGCATGAGGGAGCGGCCCCCGAGGCCCGCGCTGCCGCAGCTGAGGGTGGCGAGCGGCCGCCCGTGGTGCCTGCGGCTGAGGCCCCTGAAGCCACAGCCGCTCTTCTGGGTGAGGCGACCAGCACCGCGCCCCAGGCGGACGCCCCGGACGTGAGTTGCCTCGGAGCTTCCTCTTCGGTGCAGGCTGACCCCTGCGCTCAACTCTTGGGTCCCTTCCGAGTGGACTTTGAGGCCCTACAGAAGAGGAGGGAGGCCCTAGGGGATGACTACCCTTGTCGCCTGCTGAAGTATAGGAAGTACTACGCCATCGACGAGTAAGCCTTCTCCATTCCCTGCTCCTGACTCTTTCGTTGCTTGTTCTGATCCTTGCCCTGCAGGGCCCTTCCTTCCGAGCTCACGGGGGTGGATGAGGTGCCATCCCCCTCGCCTCCACCTCCTCCGTCGTCTTCGATCATCCCGAGCAGCTGGGCCCTTGTGGTGAGGCCGGTTGGCGAGACGAGTCATCCCGAAGCGCAACGCGGCCCTGCGCTCCCTGCGGTATTCCTTCGCGGGCCTTCTCGTGGCATAGCCAGCCTGCCGTGGGCCTCTCGCTTGGTGGTGGACAGCGATTGGTTGAGGTACTCCCTGCGCTCTTCACCCGGGGATGGACTGGCTTCAGGTCGGGCTTCTGGCAGGGCGCGCCCGGCCATCTCAAGGGCGCCAGCCCCCAGCCCCCTGCCCAAGGGGGGAATGCTGATCCGCGCCCCATGGCGCTCGCTTGGGGCGGATGGTGGTGTGGAAGACGTACTCGAGCGCGCCCGGGAGCATCACGCCCTGCGCCAAGGGTTCCTCCGGAGGGCGGCTGACGCGGTGAACTTGCTCAGTGAAGAGCTTGCTGACGAGGATGCGCGCCTTGAGGCCGAGGGCCTTCGCCTGGTGGCAGCGAGACACGAGCTGGAGGCAGCTGCCGCCCTCGCGCGCCGCCAGCGCGACCTCAACGATGAGGAGGCCAAGGCATCGCTGGTGGCCTCTCGGGAGGCCCGTTCCCAGGCCGTCGAAGATGCCCGGGAAGCTAACCGGCGACGAGAGGCCACAGAGGAGCGGGCGCAGGAACTCCTGACCCGGTGCCACTCATTGGAGGAGCAGGTGGAGCTGCGCGAGGCGGCCCTTGCATCGATGAAGGTGGTCTCCGGCGACCCTGTGGAGCTCCAGAAGCGTGAGGAGGCGCTGATGCTGGAAGCCGCCGAACACGTGCGTGAGCACGAGCGCCTGGAGACGAGGGAGCGCTCGGTGACGCGGGCGGAGGACGATGTCGCTGCGCGGGAGACCCATGTCTCGGAGGAGGTCGGACGTCGGGTGGCGATGGCGCGCCTCAACCTCGAGCGTGAGTTCAAGGAGAGGCTAGAGTTGGTCCGGACCGAGGCTGAAGGTAGGACCAACACCCTCAGGGCCAAACTGGAGGAAGCAACGTAGCGGGACGATGCCTTGCGTGCCGCACTTGAGGCGACACAGGGGGAGTCAGCTACTTCCCATGCCGAGGTGCTTCTTCTTTGCCAACAGGTGGTTGAGGCTGAGACCATCGCTCGCCAAAACATGGACGAGATGCGTCAGCGGCGGCTCTTGTAGCATGAGCACGCCCCCATGCTCACCACGCATGGAGAGAGGGCCAACACGGCCTTGGGTAACATCTGTGAGGTGGCCGTCGGCGAGCCGCGTGCCATTAACTACGCTAGCAACCTTCAGTTCTTCACCGACATTGTGACGCAGCTGGAGGCATGGTCGGTTCGCGCCAACAGGTTGGTGGAGGAGAGGAGCCGGGCCCTGCTCAGGCATGCCTTTTCCCGCGTCTTCAGCCACCTCTGGAATATGGATCCTCATTTTGATTTTGACGCCGCCATCGCCCCAGTCCCCTAGGCCGTCCGAGGCGACCTGGCGTATTGGGTGGAAGACAACGTGGACGCCCTTGTCAGGGCCTTCGCTTCAGACAACGATTGCGTGATTGTGGCCGCCGACGAGGGCGGCGTGGTGAACGGCCCTGACGCCGCTGGCGCAACGCGGAGGGCGATGGCGAGGCCAGCGGCGCCAGCGACAGCTCGGGCGGTGCTCTTGAAGATGCATTGGGGGATTTGTCTGAATGACAGCGCGTTGTTCTTGTTTCCTTATCCTGCATGAATAGAACTCGGCTTTTGTCCCGAAAGTTGTAAGAGCATTTTGGGGAGGGGGGGGCCCTCATGTAAAACTTATGTTCAGCGTACTAGAGAATGCTACTCCGCTCACATGCCCGTGCCAAGCGGTTGGCCATGTGACGAGCCTGCTGACTAGTTTACCTTTGCCTCGAGTGGGCCTCGAAATAACTCGTTGGAGGCCGTGGCGCCCCGCACGCCTCCTGGTTGAATCTGTGGGATCTGCAGCGAAAAACCTCCTGAGAGGGTACGTCAGTGGCAGTATGGGCTGCACGCAAGCTAGGCCAGACCCGGCTCGCGAGGGGCTCGCGAGGGGAGGCAGCTGAGGTGAGGTCATAACCGAAATGCGAGAGATTGCTCGAACGAGACTAAGCACCCCTTCCCCAAACACACACAAATCTCAAATTCGAGTCCAACTTAAATCCAGCGGGGGAAAGCAACAGCCAAGAGAAAAGCAATGAAAGCAGAAAAAGGCCGCGTCCGGCACCTAGTCTAGTCTTGGACGTCTTCTCACCAGCGCGGAGCTAAGTGCTGCCACTGGGCGTGGGAGGGAGCCCCAGGGCCTGAGGCCGACACCCCTGAGACTCCGGGGTGTGTACAGCCCCACTCATTATTACGTGAGAGTGACACGGGGCGGCGAGCTTCACAGGCACTGGGCCTTCTTCACAGGTACCGGCCTTGTGCCACACTCTAGTGTCATCAACGACGACCGACAATCAGGACGCCGCCGATGGGGTAGAGCGGTCGCCAGCGGTTCCCCCGACGACCACGGGTCCTCCGCCAGGGGCAGGCCCTGAGGCACCTCCCCAGCGAAGGGCCTACCTCCTAGGAACGCCTTTCTCCGAACGCCGCGGTGGTGATGCCGGATCTCGACCCCTCTCCTGCAGCCCCCGACGCCCTCCTCCTGAGGGGTAAGAGTCCGCTGGAGCGGGCCAGCTGCTCGCTGTGGCGACCTGCACCTCCTGCGACCCATGATTAGTGTATGTCTGCTCCTGAGGGATTAGTGGTACCCGATAATTGTCACTTCTAGCGTGGCCGGTGGGGCCGTCCCTGGGTTCCTGGAAGATTTTAGCTTCTGGCGCCTCGTCCCCCCAGCTCGGGCTGAGAAGTGAGCCCTGTTCGCCTTCGCGCGGGTGCCCTTGATCCATCATGTGGGGCACGTACTCTTTTGGGGCCGTTATCCCGAAGGCCGCGCCATAGGGCTCCGGGCGCCATGCAGCTCTACCTGATGTGCCTACTTGGGGTGGTAGCGCGGCGGCCCACAGGGGCCGTGGGTCGCGACGAGTCCTTCTTCGCTGGCGGGGAGTGGAGTCAGTGCTACCGTCGGTTTGGTGTTGACAGCTTCGCTGGTGTTGGAGTAGCCGTGGGGCCCGCGGGTGCGCGCGGGGCCCCCGCGCGGGCCGCCCTGAGCCTGCGGCGGAAGCTGGGTGCAGAAGGGGTGAGCCCCCGAGGCGGCGTAGCCTAGGAGCTCCGCCACCCGTTCTAGCAACACGTCGCGGCCGCCCTCCATCAACCTGCACTGCAGCAGCTCTCGGGCCACCGTGAGCATGGCCCTTGAGTTCGCCTGCTCCCGGCGGGTGTACGGCGCCGTGGTCGCGGCGTGGTTGGAGGCTCTTGCTGCTGACCGCGTCTGTCGCGGTGTTAGAGCCATCGAAGCCTGTCCGCATCGCCCACGGCCCGCAGCGCTCTGCGGACCGCGAGCTGCCTGGGGCATGGGGTCACCCGGGGCAAGCGGCTCTGCGCGGGCGGGCCAAGCCGCCCAGGGATCTGGGTTGCCCGCCTGGTCGCCGGACATGGTGATGACGATGCGACGGGGCGCGGAGCGGCGGAAGGTGGATCCCGGCGCACCCCTACCTGGAGCGCCAAATGTCGGATTTCGGGTTCCAGCAGACCCTTGAGGTTCGAACACTGGGGTGTGCGCGAATATTCAACCCTCTACCGGCTCGCTCCTCGCCGAATCGGTAGGACCTAAACTACCAAACTGAACAGCACAAGAGACACAAGATTTATGCTAGTTCAGGCCACCATTGTGGTGTAATACCCTACTCCAGTGTGTGGTGTGATGGATTGCCTCTTGGGCTTGATGATGAACAATACAAGGCAGAACAGCCTCGCGAGGGTCTGTTCTTGGCTGGTGCGACGAACTGCTGGGAGGAGTTCAATCGCTCTATCTACTGGTTTCTTGGTGAGGATCCTGATTGCTAGGTCAGGTCCCGATGTCTCTACCCTGGGGGTGGCTAGTCCTATTTATAGGCAAAGGCCCTGGGCCTCTTCCCAAATATTGAGCGGGAAGGGCGCCAACAATTGGCCATTTTGAAGGGGAACAGCGGGTACACTTATCCTGACTAAAGTTGGTCCTCGCCTGTCAAAGGCTCTGGTGGTGACGCCGGCTTGGGCTCCACAATGACTTCCTTCCGGCCTTTGGGCTGGTCTTGGTCTTGTTGCACCGAAATGGACGCCTTTGCTTGATGCTCTCGCCTGCGCTTGCCCCCTTTGCACCAAAGAGGAAAGGAGGACACTGCGCGGGCTTGCGCCCGACTGGCGCCCTTGGTCATCATGGCTTGCGACATGGGCACCTCGCGAGGTACCCCGCTTTGAACTCTCCGCCTCCTCATGAGCCAGCCTGACGAGGCCGTGCCTGAGGAAGCTCCTTGTCGTCCGCCCTGCGAGGCTTGGCCCCTCGCGAGGGTCTTGAGCTTGTGTTGATGAAGATGGGCCGTGCTGGGCCCCCTCTGAGCCACGCCGCAGGCCGCAGGCAGGCAAGTCTGGGGACCCCCGTTCCAGAACACCGACAAAGCTGCCAGCGACGCCTCAGCCTTCTCATTGTCGAGGTCACGCTGGTGGCGCGCAAGGGCAACGACCACCTTCAGCTTGCGCCTCTTCTCAGCTAGGCGCAAGCCCTCGGCCTCAAGGCGCGCGTCCTTTTCAGCGAGCTCTATACCAAGCTGGCTCACCGCGTCCGCCACCCTCCGGAGGAACCCTTGGCGGAGGGCACGGCGCTCCCGAGCACTCTCAAGCACGTCTTCCGCATCTCCTTCCGCCTCGGATGCGCGAGGAGGGCCATGGATCAGCACTCCCCCGCTGGGCAGGGGGCTGGCGGATGGCGCCCTCGTGATGGCCGGGCGCACCTCGCCAAAAGCCTGGACTAGAGCCAGTTCGCCCTCCGAGGAAGATCGCAAGGCCAACCTCAACCAGTCGCCGTCTGCAACCAGTCGAGGAGCCCAGGGCAGGCCGGCTATGCCCCGGGAGGGCTCGCGAAGGATGGTCAAGAGGGGTGCAGAACCAAGACACACCGCAAGATGGCCCGCCTCTCCAACCGGCCTCACCACAAGGGCAGTGCTGGAGCCCGGGACGCTTGGGGAAGGTGGAGAGGGCGAGGCCTGGAGGGATGTCTCCTCAGTCACCTCCGCGAACTCGGTAGGAAGGGCCCTACAGGGTAATGATCAGCTAAAGCACAGGAGAATAAGGAACAGATGAAGGGAAAGGCTTACTCATCGGTGGCGAAGTACTTCCGGCGCTTCAATAAGCGGCAAGGGTAATCATCACCCAAGTCCTCCCTTCTCTTTCTGAGAGCCTCGAAATCCACACGGAAGCGACCCAGAAGCTCGGCGTAGGGGTCAGCTTGCAACAAGGAAGAAGCGTCAAGGTGCCCGGCATCGGGGGCTTCGCCCAGAGACACGTCGCCTGATGCCACGCCAAGAAGGGTGGCCGGGGCCTCGGGGGCCTCTTCCACGGGAGCTGCAGGCCGTGTCTCTGTGCCTTCAGCCGCCGCAGGGTGGGCCTCAGGAGCTGCCACCTCAGGAGTACCACGTGGCATCATCATCTCGAAGGCGGCCCCCTCAGCCCTCGGCGCCCCTTGCCTCCCAGCTCCACCACTCGAGGAAGGACCGTCATGGGCAACCGGAAGGGCGACCACCACAACTGGTTTCTTGCGGGGTACCCTAAGGCCTGCAGGACGCAGCACCCATTCATCGAAGCTGGGCATCTGCTTCACGAAATCGCCCCTGTTTGAGCAAAGGTACAGCAGGGCACCCCCATGCCGGATGCCGCCAGGAGAGGGGTCCCCAGTCAGGATCAAGAGAACCTTCCTCAGAACTTCGGGCGTCTGACCTACTGTTGACCCTGTGAATAGTTATAGATGAGATAGAATGGATGAGCATCACAAAATGCAGAGATTTTTGCAAAAGAATGATTCAAAAACTCAGTTTTAGTTTTCCATAGA
Organism: Triticum dicoccoides; assembly: GCF_002162155.2. Classification (NCBI taxonomy): domain Eukaryota; kingdom Viridiplantae; phylum Streptophyta; class Magnoliopsida; order Poales; family Poaceae; genus Triticum; species Triticum dicoccoides. The sequence goes on from NC_041393.1 coordinate 378,203,501, forward strand.
AAGCATTTCGGATCAACTGATTTTCAAACTTGGTGATACTGAAGCAGTTTTGGAACCTAAACTGGTGAACTCGGCAGGACTGAGTCACAGTTCGGTGGCACCGAGGCTGCTAGGGTTTCACAAAGTTTTAAAATCAGTCACACCGATTAGCAAATCTCGATCAGACCGAGAGTTACTAGTGCAATGGCGTTAGCCAAATCGGTGGGACCGAGTTTTTCAACTCGGTGGGTCCGAGATGGTTTTGGCGGAAACCTAACCCTAAATTTTCAAATCGCATTTGATCTAAGGATTGTATTGACTGGATTGGAGTGTTTCAATCATGGCAAGAATCATAATGAACACAATGTGGTAGGAATCAGACGAGGATAGCACTGTGATCGAGTCCATAGCCTAGCTTGGCGATGAACTCGCTACGGCGGCAACGGCGGTGGTGAATTCTGTTGACGGCGGTGGAGACCAGCAATAGGAGGCGGCTGGCGATGAGGAAACGATCCTGAGACCCTGGAGGCAGAGCGAGCTATGCGCGGGCGAAGAGGTTCGGAGAAATTTCCAAATTTTGGCCCGTGAGTATATATAGCCCGACCATGTCGGTGTGACCGAGTGGAACAACTCGGTGGCACCGAGATGCATAACTGTATATAGTTACAGCAACTCGGTTTGACCGAAAGTTCAAATCGGTTTCACCGAGATTGAAAACCTAGATCGACTTAGTGATCTCGATAGGACCGAAATGGAGGAATCGGTAAGACCGAGAATCACAAAGAAGTTTTGGAAGTTTAAGTCTATGACGAATCGGGGACTCTGAGTGCTCCTCACACAGAGTGGTTCGAATCTGACTTGATCAAATTTTGTGATGTAGCATGAATAGAGTTTGAGACGAGAAAAGCATAGATAGCTAGAGAAGGTTCTTAGGCATTCTTGTCCATCCACTTGGCAGAAAGAAAAAGAACCCAAACAATCAAAGCAACAAGTGGATGTCCTCGAATGAGTAAAATATGCAACCAACATGCTCACACAATAGAATGGCAAATAAAATATGCCGCAAAGCATGCACAGCCAATTCTAGCATCTATCAAACAATTGGCAATGACTAGGTCATCTATATATGAGTATATTGACTTGGGAGTCAAATGAGAACATTTGATCATAGGTCATACTCATCGTTTAAGCTGAAGTGGGGTTACCACTTTTACATAATGCATTGATGTGTTCACACCATTAGAGTTGCTTTGATTCAATTCTTAGAGTTAAGCTCCCCCTAGATGTGATATCCCCTTTTAGAGGTATGAACTAACCTTGGATTTTGTCGATGATGACTTCATGTAGGTGTTGAAGATGTGGATGCTCAATGTTGAGATCATTTGGAGCAATCCTTTGGAGTGAGTTGCACTTTCAACATACCTACATGGGTTAGTCCCACAAGGAACAAACAAGAATATCCATAGACATATAGTGACGCACACACAAAATGATGTCTCATTAGGTTACCTTGTCCCTTGCCTTACCAACATGAGGGTTTGTGACTCCTTGAACTAGTGCAAGATGTGGAAGTTGATTGCACTTGTCCTTGCCATAATGATACGAGTGAAGAATTTTGGCAGAGTCACCCTCAAGAACTCTCTAGTTCTTCTTCTTCGGGATTCACATCATCTTGATGGGAATCCTTGGAGTTGTAGTTGTACTTGATGAAGTAGAACTTGACGTAGTCTTGGGAACCCACTTGACCAAGGCCTTGGGTGCTTCTTCAAATGCATCAATCTCCACTTGAAGCTTGTCCTTGCCTTTGTTCTTGTGGTCTTGTGGTGGAAGATCATCTTGTGCTTGTGTTCCCTTGATGGAAGTAGGATCATACTTCTCTTGTTGAGGAACGAACTTTGTCTTGGGGTATTGATCTTCTTCCCACTCAACTCCATTGCCATTGAACTTTCGTTCAAAACCAACACCTTGATTCTTCCGGTGCCATCCTTGCTTGCGTACAATTTCCTCGAATTGCTTACTCCCAGCAAGGCTCTTGTATACACCTTTCTCTATAATTCCCTTCAATAAGATATTTTCTTGCTCAAGTGTAACTTGGCTAAGAGAATCATTATTGGAATCAAGAGAACTACTAGAAGCAACAATATTGGATTTGGCATTATTATTGTTCCTACTAGAGGAAGGATCTTTCTTGTACTTGTTACTAGACTTGACTTGAGGCATGTAAGTAGATAAGAGTAAACGCTTGGCAATGTAAGAAGAACTTTTCTTACGGAGATCATCATTGATTGCTTTTAAGAACTCATGCTCTTTCTCAAGATTGAGCTTTTCAAAGCGTAACTTCTCATGAGCCTTAAAAGTTCTCGATGATCTTCGAAGATAGTTTCATGAGCTAACTTAAGAGTGTTTAGTTATTTAGTTAGAAGCTCAATCTTCTCCTTATCATTGTCATTCGTTTTATCTTGATTAGCATGAATAATTGACGTTTCATCATAGTATTCATAACTAGAGTTGTCAACAAGTAAATCATCATCACCTAGCAAGTCATCTTAATCACTATTGAAATCAACATACTCGGATCTGTTACCTTTGGACCTTTGGCCATGAAGCATCTTCCAATTCCTTCATTTGGTGAATCAAATATGTCGTAGGAGTTGGTTGACACAAGTGCTAGACCGGCAACACCTTCATCTTTGGTATATTCGGAGTCGGAGTGATAGCTTCTCTCGGAGTGATTGTCGGAGTCGGAGCCGGATACCCATTCACCAACATGAGCTTGATGTCTTTGTTTTGTGTAGCTCCTTAATGACCTATCCTTCCTTTCTGAATCCTTGCTTCTCCGTGAGGGTCTTCGTTCATAACGATCATCTCTACTCCTCCTCTCTCTTGGTGGTGATTCTTCTCTTTTGCTTCTTCTTTTTGGAGAATCTTATCTTCTTTTGTAGGGTGTCATACACTCATTGGAATAGTGTCCGGGTCTCCCACAATTGTGGCAATTGTGCTCTCGACTAGAAGATCTTTTGTCATTGTAGGACCTTGACTTAGAGCTTCTTTGTTTGCTTATACTCTTGTAGAATTTGTTGAAGTTCTTCACCATTAAGCTCAATTCTTCATCGAAGGTTTGTTTCTCACTTCATGATGTGGGGGCTTCACATGAGGCTTTGTAAGCACCACTTGACTTGTTGTGAAGTTCCTCCTTATCCTTGAGTGACATCTCATGAGCAACAATTCTTTCAATGACTTCCGTTGGCTTGAGATCTTTGTAGTTTGGCATCATTTGGATCAATGTGCACACGATATCATACTTTCCATCCAATGCTCTTAGGATCTTCTTGATGATGAATCTGTCAGTCATCTCTTCACCCCCTAAGCTGGCAATCTCATTTGTGATAAGAGCAAGCCTAGAGTACATTTCAGCGACACCTTCACCATCCTTCATTTTGAACTTGTCAAGCTGACTTTGGAGCACATCCAACTTGGATTCCTTGACGGGGTCGGTACCTTCATGCATATCAGTCAAAGTATCCCAAATTTCCTTTGCATTCTCAAGACGACTGATTTTGTTGAATTCTTCCGGGCACAAGCCATTGAAGAGGATATCGCAAGCTTGAGCGTTGTATCGCCACATATTTAATGCATCCGCGCTAGCTTCACGGTTTGGCTCTCTCCCATCAAAGAATTCACCTTGCAAGCCAATACACACAATAGCCCAAACGGCGGGGTTATGTCCAAGAATATGCATTTTCATCTTATGCTTCCAACTAGCAAAATTAGAACCATCAAAGTAAGGACCTCTACGGTGATAATTTCCCTCGCTAGACGCCATACTCTCCTAGGTTGTGAAACCAAGGCTATGACCACCAAAAGCAATGGAAATCAAAGCAAATGGAGACCAAAGCTCTGATACGACCTGTAGGACCTTTAAGTATGTCTAGAGGGGGGGATTGGACTACTTGACCAATTAAAAACTTTAACGTTTCCCAATTTTAGAGTTTGGCAGATTTTAGCTATCTTTGGACAAGTCAAGCAATCATCACACAATTCAAGCAAGCATGCAAAGAGTATATGAGCAGCGGAAATTAAAGCATGCAACTTGCAAGAAAGTAAAGGGAAGGGTTTGGAGGATTCAAACGCAATTGGAGACACAGATGTATTTGTCGTGGTTCCGATAGGTGGTGCCATCGTACATCCACGTTGATGGAGACATCAACCCACGAAGGGTAACGGTTGTGCGAGTCCACGGAGGGCTCCACCCACGAAGGGTCCACGAAGAAGCAACCTTGTCTATCCCACCATGGTGGTGGCGAACTTTGATGCCCAGTGGATGTAATATGTGTAATAGCTGTGATAGCCTAGTGTAAGTTGCTTGCTTATTTATTTCCTTGTTGTCTTGTTTATTTGTTTGCTTGTAGTCAGTGCAGTTCTTTTTTTGCGGTTTGCTAGTGGCTGCAGCAACCTATTTTTTAAAACTAGGCCACAATAACCATGGGCTAATATTTACTGTAGTGACACTGCACCTACGGGCCATAGAAACAGTGGGCCTTATACGGGCCATATAAACAGTGGGCCTTCCACGGGCCCTAGAAACAATGGGCCTTCTACGGGCCGCAGAAACAATGGGCATTCTACGGGCCGTATCATCAATGGGCCTTATACGGGGAGTATGATCGATTGGCCAAACATGGGCCAATAACAGGCCACATTATGGCCGTAAACGGGCTAGAGTTGGAATCGTCCGTTCATGGGTTGACCATAACAGGCCATCATTAATAGGCAGTATTTCATGACGCTATGAAAACGGCCCAACATGTTAATGGACCACAAACGGGCCGACTGTAATCACGGGCTGAATTTGGCCCATAAGGAGAAAATGATAGTAACGGGCCGTAAGTAAACGAATGCTGGAAATGAGCCCAAGAATAAATGGGCTCTGAGAAGGTCGAAAGGTAACATGGGCTGGAAACGGCCCAACGAAATAATGGGCCCTTAATGGGTATAAAGTGATACACTGTTCATTACGGGCCAGTTTCACCACGGGCAGTTAATGGGTGTAAAGTAATACACTGTTCATTACGAGCCAGCTTCACCACGGGCCGTTAATAGGCCAGGAGTTACATAGGGCCTCATATGGGCCGAAAGACGTCATGGGCCATACATGGGCCAGAAGTGAAAACAGGCTGGAATCATATTGGGTGGCCCAGATGACGCTACTGGGCCTAATTCGGATAGGGCGTAACGGGCCTTGGGTTAGCGGGCTGTAAATGGGCTATATGCGAACAGGCCGTTAACAGGCTTTACATGGGCCGGCCCGCCACCTTTTGACCAAGTCAAATGGGTCGGCCTTTTCACAGGAATGGGCCTCTGTTGGGCCGTGCCACGTGTCGACATATCATAGGCGCCTTCTGTCCAATGAGTGGATGATATCGGTCCCAACGGTGAGCCGACACATGTTTCCTCAAGCCAATGATGATTTTACATGTGGAAAATCCCCATTGGTCAGGGCTGTTAACGGGTTATCGGATCCAAAACCCGACCCGATAGCTTAATGGCGTTCCGTTACGGTGGATGCCACGTGTCGGTCACCCTTGACGAAAGCACTTCTGTGACGCACGATTTATCATCATGGAAGTGGACACTTCCGTGATGATAATTTTGGTAATGTCATGGAACACTTCTATGACAACACAGGTATGACTATCTTGATTCTATCATAAATTTGTCATGGATGTACATGCATGACAAAAAACGCGACCTACTATGACAAACACGTATCATCACGGAAGTGTATTTTTTGTAGTGATTTGATCCTGAGATGATCGTGTGATGTCCGAGGTTGGTAAGTGATGCATGTGTTGGTTATGAGGTAACCGAGCAGCATAAGTGGTGCATATAGAGGTTACATGTTGCATGCTAGTATTGTCAGATTAATATGTTCATGCTATGTTCAGGTTGAGTTAGCTGTATCATGTTTATGTTGGTTATGCCATGTTATTTTGATGATATAATGTTAAATTTTGCTTAACCTATAATTGCCATGCTGTTGTTTGTCTTGAATGCTTCTGGTTTGTTGTGAGCTTGCAAGTACATTCAATGTACTGACCTGGCGTGTCATGCCAGCTTGCAGGTCATGCCGGATTTGATTGCTTGCTTGTCGTGGTTTCCGTTCGTGCGAGCTAGGATAAGCGTTCCAGCCAGAGTCCCTGCGAAATGGAGTTCACCACCGTCTTCGTTGTTCCGCTGCTAGAGTTATTCCGCTGCTTCGAGTTGTTCTGCTGCTTGCATAGAGCAACCGAGGATGGCGTAGTGTCACCGTACCGATGTTATTCATTGTAATATTGGAGACCTTGTATTCATATTCGTGTAATAATAGAAGGCTGGTTTGTTCTATGTTAAGCAGTGCCGTATTCTAGAAGACTTCTCCTCGATCTCTGGGCTGGAATACGGGGTGTTTCGGTTTTCTCTGAGCCGGGGTGCCACACGGACGTCTTTTAATTCTACGTCCAGCCGGACATTGGCATCTTGAAGATTGTTCTTCTCCTTCCTAACTTGCGTAAGAATGCGCTCGCCAGCCTTTAGCTGCCTTTTGAGATGCGAGTCGTCATCTCTTACGCCCTCCGGATTCACCCCGGGATTGTCTGCAGAATTCTTTGTTAGACTTGTTATACCAACCATTTACTAACTGGTGCATCTTCGTACAATTGAGACAAATGTTACCAGATGAGGCCTTCTGGGATTCCTCTAACTTGGCAACCGTGTCCCTCAGCTGGGCCTTGCATTGCTCCAGCTCCCGAGCCAATTGCTCATTCTTATCTATAAGGACCTGTGCATAAATTGATCCTTAAAACAGTTGTTCCAACCATTTCAAGTCTCAGGGGCTACTACTATACATGCTTATCAAATTTTCTTACCCGTATATCTTTGGTATACTGGTCCGTCGCTCGGGCAAGCCCGCCTTGAGCAGCTCGGATGTATGCGTCTCCCGAATTGAAGGCATTAAATGCCTATTCGGAAAAGATGTTGTTCTGAAGCACGGCCCGTCGGTGCCGGTGATTCATGGTGCTGTCTACTTCGGAGTTCGTGGTCGAGAGCATATTCGCGTCCTCTGTCAGAGAACTATGCGGCATCGGCCCCGCGTCCACCTCCGCTCTCGAAGTCGGTTCTGTAATCCGGCTGGTGGTGGCGTGATTGGCGGGATCCCCGGATATAGTCCGGCTACTCCTCTTCCTGCCAGGATACAAAGGGCGTTGTTATGCTTCAAATACCATAATCACAGGACAGGTTTTTGCCTTACTCTGCAGCGGCGTGTCGACCCTTACCGCCTTCCTCTTGAGCCTGCCCGATCCGGACGCCCGTGGTCGACGAGTCCCTAGGGGCTCGGCACCGCGCTCCGGCCGTCGTCTCTACAAAAATCACGACACTTCAAGGGTAAGTCATGACATTTGAAGGGAGTCCTCTTTGGAGGATAGGGTTTTTCGGCTTGGCTTACATGCTACGTAGGTAGCAGTCCGGGATAGTCGGCAATAATGGCCACTGAGGCGCCATCACAGCTCGCTTGATAAAATATCCCGTTGACAAGCTCCACGGTAATATCCGGATCTTCTTCGAGTCCTGGATCTAGGGCCCTTTTGGGGTCCTCCGGCTGCGGGGAGAAGCTGGAGATTCCTTATACAGCCCTCCTCGATTCCTGCTCGGAAATATCGAAGCAGATAATCTTAGTGAATAACGCCGCAATAAGTGAAGCAGGGAAAGAAATAACGAATTACCCAGTTTGGGGAGTTGTACATGGAGAATCCATCCCGCGGTTTAATGTGAAGGAATTCCTCCTCTTCTCCTTTGTATAAATTGGACAATATCCTTGCCAGAGCAGTGGCAGAGTCCGGGCCCTTACGGCCACAGCGGGTGACATCATCTTCCCCGTTAAAGTGCCACATGGGCTTCCCTCAATATTGAAGCGGTTGCACTCCCCGTATTATGCATATTGCCATAACCTCGACTATCGTCAGTCCGGATTTGACCAGTAACTTTATCCTGCTCATCAGGAAATGTATTTCCCTGGTATCCTCCTCTTGGGGGCCCTGGGGGCGCCAGCTTAGACGTGTCCTTGGTGGAGCATTACTGAACTTGGGGAGACCTGTCCAGACTGGATCCGGAAGGGGAACATCATCAATATAAAACCACTCTGAAGGTCCGTTCTCTAGTGCCTTCTTGGGAGTGCCGGATAGGTATCCGGTCTTGGCAATGCGCCATACTTCAGCCCTGCACACTTGACATAGGGATTCTCCCTGGTTGCGGGGGACAAGGCAGAACAGCTTCTTCCATAACCCGAAGTGAGCCTCGCAGCCTAGAAATAGCTCACAAACGGCAACGTACCCTGCTATGTGTAGTACAAAGGCAAGGGTAAAGCTGTGCAACTAGAGGCCGTAGAACTCCAGGAGCCCACGAAGGAACGGGTGGATGGGAAACCCGACGCCCCTTAGCAGATGCGGGATGAGGAATATCCGCTCCTCTGGAGATGGATTGGGAGATCCCTCCACCTGTTCCCCGCCATTATAGATGGCTATTCCGGCTCGGACGGGGACCATGAACGCCGGTGGGAGAAACCCTTGGGTTTGTAACTCTATCAATGGCTATGAGGAACTGAACACTCTTCCCAGTCCCCCGACTTGGAGCGAGGAGAGCGAGCAGAAGAGCTGCGACGACCGGCCATGTTGGAATGGTTTTTCCGAAGTGCTCTGTTGGATGCTTGCTCAAGGGGGGAGAGTGAGGTTTGGATCAGAGAATCCCCGTCTCTTCAAATAGGCGGTCAGCCTGAAGGATTGAGGGTGGCAAATACAAAAATGCCTCGGCTCCTCGCATTCGCTCGACACGTGGAGATGGTCATTATTGAGGCACTGAAGCTGAGGAGTACAACATTGATGGTAAGCCAGACACTATTCATCATAGCAGGTACAATCGAGTATTCGGAGAAGGAACTCGCCTTGCAATGCCGAAGACAAGACTGCGCGCCGGACTCATCGTCATTGAAGCCTGGTTCACGGGCTACTGAGGGAGTCCTAGATTAGGGGGTATCCGAACAGCCGGACTATATACATCGTCCAGACTATTGGAGCGTGAAGATACAAGACTCAAGACTCCGTCCCGTGTCCGGATGGGACTCTCCTTTGCGTGTGAGACAAGCTTGGCAATCCGGATATTGAATTTCCTTCCTTGTAACTGACTCCGTATAAACCCTAGCCCTCTCTGGTGTCTATATAAACCAGAGGGTTGGTCCTTAGAAGGCCGATCACAATTACAATCATAATCATCATAGGCTAGCTTCTAGGGTTTAGCCTCTATGATCTCGTCGTAGATCTACTCTTGTACTACTCATATCGTCAATATTAATCAAGCAGGCAGTAGGGTTTTACCTCCAGCGAGAGGGCCCGAACCTGGGTAAACATTGTGTCCCTTGCTTCTTGTTACCATCAGCCTCAGACGCACAGATCGGGACCCCCTACCCGAGATCCGCCGGTTTTGACACCGACACCAACTACAACCCATCTAACCGCAACCCCAGCGGATAGTAACCCACTTATAGTTGACAAAGCACCATGTCAACCACAGAGTACCCCCACACGAGCAGTTTGTAAAGCTACTGCAGTGCCCAAAGGACGAAGACCACCACAGCTAACCCAAACTCCACGTTTAAAGCAGAAGAGCAACTGTTCTCAAGTCAGATTTCATAGCTATGGTCCATACTCCTTTGCTGTTGCATCACTATATTTACTCATACCAACTACTTTCAAATTTGAAGGATCCAACTGAAACTCCAATGGCGCAACAGGTATGTTTTAAACCTATTTCTTTAACTGGATTGCTGTTCTAGCTTCTTGCTCTATGTTGATTTAATTTTAAGTTGTATAAACAGTTATGTTCTCATGTGATGCACATTACAAGTGCTGCCAATGCTATGTAGTTTCTCACAATTATATTCTGTCTATGCTGTTGTGTCTTAAAAATATATGAGTTGAACTGTGTCTCTATCTTGATTAGGGAACATAAACTAGAATGATATGGACAATACAGTGACCATAGTACATAGATATATGTTTGTTTTGTGATGTTATCCTGTCCACCTTACTACTAAACCGGTTTACCAAAATGAGTTTGGTATACTACAAGCTAAACCTGTGATGTGTCTGCTTGTTTCTCTTGTAGTATGCAAACAGAATATTGGAGAAGAGCACCCCACTATGCAATGGTAGAGAAAGTAATGCAGGTAAGGTTCAAGATAGTGAGACAACCCTGTTGGTCTCCAAGAAAGGTGATTAAAACAATCTTGTAGACAGTGAGAAAACCCCACAGTCCTGCGTTGATGTAGTGTTCGAGTTACTGGCCAGTATCGCTGGCACAAGCTATTCGAACTCGCTACCTGAATCACTTCGGCTTCTTCAGTCTCAGCTACAAGATGAAAGGCATCAGTCAGCTGTGCTGCAGCAAGAAGCCGAAGGAATGAGGAAGTCCCTGCAGAATTTAGATGCGTACTTTCTTGTGCAACAGCAAGCGCTGGAGGATTTAAGCGCCAACCAAGAGAAAGTTATTAAGCTTGCTAAGCATCTTGCCAGCATTATGGGTACCTAGGATATTGTTTCTTGAACTCTTGTGAAGTGGTTTCAGTTCTAGACTTGTTTTGCTACGACGTTTATATGCTGCTGTGTTCCTTATATTTGCACTGGTGGAGAACTTTGATACCCAGTGGATGTAATATGTGTAATAGCCGTGATAGCCTAGCATAAGTTTCTTGCTTATTTATTTCCTTGTTGTCTTGTTTATTTGTTTGCTTGTAGTTAGTGTAGTTCTTTTTCCGCGGTTTGCCAGTGGCTGCAATAACCTATTTTTTAGAACTAGGCCACAATAACCATGGGCTAATATTTACTGTAGTGACAGTAGGCCTTCTACGGGCCGTAGAAACATTGGGCCTTCTACGGGTCGTAGAAACAATGGGCCTTCTACGGGCCGTATCATCAATGGGCCAATAACAGGCCGCATTATGGCTGTAAACGGGCTAGAGTTGGAATCGTCCGTTCATGGGCCGACCATAACGGGCCATCGTTAATAGGCCGTATTTGATGACGCTATGAAAACGGCCCAACGTATTAACGGACCACAAACGGGCCGACTGTAACCACGGGCTGAATTTGGCCAACAAGGAGAAAATGACAGTAACGGGCTGTAAGTAAACGAATGCTGGAAATGAGCCCAAGAATAAATGGGCTCTGAGAAGGCCGAAAGATAACATGGGCTAGAAACGGCCCAACTGAATAACGGGCCCTTAATGGGTATAAAGTGATACACTGTTCATTACGGGCCAGTTTCACCATGGGCCGTTAATGGGTGTAAAGTGATACATTGTTCATTGCGGGCCAGTTTCACCACGGGTTGTTAATAGGCCAGGAGTTACATAGGGCCTCATATGGGCCGAAAGGCGTCATGGGCCATACATGGGCCAGAAGTGAAAACGGGCTAGAATCATATTGGATGGCCCACATGACGCTACTGAGCCTAATTCGGATAGGGCGTAACGGGCCTTGGGTTAGCGGGCTGTAAATGGGCTATATGCGAACAAACCGTTAACAGTCTTTCCATGGGCCGGCCCGCCACCTTTTGACCAAGTCAAACGGGCTGGCCTTTTCACAGGAATGCGCCTCTGTTGGGCCGTGCCACGTGTCGACGTATCATAGGCGCCTTTTGTCCAATGAGTGGATGACATTTGTCCCAACGATTAGCTGACACGTGTTTCCTCCAGCCAATGATGATTTTACACGTGGAAAATCCCCATTGGTCGGGGCTATTAACGGGTTATTGGATCATAAACCCGACCCGATAGCTTAACGGCGATCCGTTATGGTGGATGCCACATGTCGGTCACCCTTGACGAAAGCACTTCTGTGACGCGCGATTTATGGTCATGGAAGTGGACACTTCCGTGATGATAATTTTGGTAATGTCATGGAACACTTCTATGACAGCACAGGTATGACTATCTTGATTCTGTCATAAAATCGTCATGGATGTACATGCATGACAAAAAAGGCGACCTACTGTGACAAACACGTATCATCACGGAAGTGTATTTTTTTGTAGTGTTTTGAGAAACAAGGTATCAGTCCAGTAGGAGGCTCCTCAAAAGTCCCACGCACCTACGCAAACAAACAAAGAACTCGCAACCAGCGCAATAAAGGGGTTGTCAATCCCTTCATGGCCACTTGCAAAAGTGAGATCTGATAGAGATAGTATGATAAGATAAATATATTTTTGGTATTTTATGATATAGATTGGAAAAGTAAAGATGCAACTAAAAGTAGATTGAAAGCTTATATGATAAAAGATAGACCCGGGGGCCATAGGTTTCACTAGTGGCTTCTCTCAAGCTAGCATAAGTACTACGGTGGGTGAACAAATTACTATCGAGCAATTGATAGAAAAGCGAATAATTATGAGATTATCTAGGCATGATCATGTATATAGGCATCACGTCCGCAACAAATAGACCGACTCCTGCCTGCATCTACTACTATTACTCCACACGTCGACCGCTATCCAGCATACATCTAGAGTATTAAGTTCATAAGAACAGAGTAACGCATTAAGAAAGATGACATGATGTAGAGGGATGAACTCATGCAATATGATATAAACCCCATCTTTTTATCCTCGATGGCAACAATACAATATGTGCCTTGCTACCCATATTGTCACTGGGTAAGGACACCACAAGATTGAATCCAAAGCTAAGCACTTCTCCCATTGCAAGAAAGATCAATCTAGTAGGCCAAACCAAAATGATAATTCGAAGAGACTTGCAAAGATAACTTTATCATACATAAAATAATTCAGAGGAGATTCAAATATTTCTCATAGATAAACTTGATCATAAACCCACAATTCATCGGATCTCGACAAAGACACCACAAAAAGAGTTACATCAAATGGATCTCCAAGAAGATCGAGGATAACATGGTATTGAGATCCAAAAAGATAGAAGAAGATGTCTAGCTAATAACTATGGACCCGAAGGTCTGTGGTAAACTACTCACAACTCATTGGAGGGGCTATGGTGTTGATGTAGAAGCCCTTCGTGGTTGATTCCCCCTCCGGCGGAGCACCGGCAAAGGCACCAAGATGGGATCTTGCGGATACAGAAGGTTACGACGGTGGAAATAGTTTTTCGTTGGCTCCCTAGATGTTTTTGGGGTACGTCGGTATATATAGGAGGAAGATGTAGGTCGGTGGCCACCCGAGGGGCCCACGAGATAGGGGGGCGTGCCCTGTAGGGGTGGGCGCGCCCTCCACTCTCGTGGCCACCTCGGCTGCTTCTTGACTAGCACTCCAAGTCCTCTGGATCACGTTCATTCCAAAAATCACGCTCCCGAAGGTTTCTGTAACATCCCAAAATTCTAAATTTTGGACTGTTATATTAAATAGATAGTTTTGATTGATTGTTTGATTGCTTGAGTGAAGTTGAGTGAAATTCGAAACTTTATGAACGTTAAATGAGAGGGAATAAAAGGACTTTCCCAAACTTTCATTTTTCATTTATGATCTCCATGAATTCAAATTCATTTCACCATAAAACCCTAGAGAGAAGATGATAGGACTTCTTCCATTTAATTAAATGAAAAAGGGGTTTTGAAAAAGATTTGAATTTCGTTTGGAAATATTTTCAAATTCAGAAACTTTAAGCAACTCAATGATTTTCATGAGAGAAGATAAATGACTTCTTCAAAACATATGAAATATTAGTTGGGAGTTTAAAAGAAATCCAATTTAAAATCGTTTTGAAATTTCAATTGGGAGTTATTTGGGTTTTATTCAAATTATTTCTCTCCAAAAATAAAATATATGGAAATTAGGGTAAAACGATTCCCTACATCAGAAAATTGGAGAGAAATAAATTTTAATTAATTTTGGTATTTTTAAAATGATTTTTATTGGATTTTTTTAGAGCAATAGCATTCTTTGCTTTATTTAAAATTTTGTGGATTTTATTTGATGCTAGAAAAATGTTCTTCTTGTAGGAAATATTTTTCTGAAAGTTTTGATATATTATATGCCAATATAATATTTTTATTTTCCTTTGTTCTATTTGTTTTCTTTGTCTGTGTTTCTTTTTTTTTAAACTTCTCTCCCGCCGAACTGGGTCGGCCCGGCTCCTGCCAGGCCAAGGCCCAGCCCAGCGCGCCGCCTCTCTCCCGTCCCCGACCGGGACTCCTCCCGAGCCGCCGCCGTGCCGCCATGGAAGCCGTGCCGCCTCCGGCCTCCTCTGCCCCCTCCTCCATGCCTCCCGAGGCCACCCCTCCCCCTATAAAGCCGCTACCCGAACCCCTCTCTCTCTCCTCGCTCGCCTCTCCTCGCAACGTGCTGCCGCCACCGGATCACACCGCCACCGCCGGACCTCACCGCCACCGCCTAGTCTGCCGCTCGCCTCCCCGCCATCGCGCCGCTGCACCGTCTCGCCCCGCCGCGTCCGCCCGTCGCCTCCGCCGTTACCCTCGGTCACCGGAGCGCCACTGGCGGCCATGCCCGACGCCGGACCTCGCCGTTCTTCACCGCCGGTTTTTGACAAAAGACTGTCTACCCTGACCGGTATAAACCACCGACCCAGATCGTTTTTTTAAAACCGTTTTGTTTTTATTTAGTGAACGTGGTCTGTTTAGGTAGTTTCAACGAACGTTTTCGTTTGTTAGGACTTCGTAATGAACATTCATCGCTTAGTCTTTTCCTTTTCTGTTTTATTTACGTCAGCGACCTATCCGTGAATGTTTTTGACAATTTAAAAATTGTGTTTAGTTCAGATTAGTATTCGATCTTGTTTCGTCTGTAACTTGAGTTTCGTAACTCCAATTTGAGTGACTGTTTTTGCATATCGAAGCTCTCAACCTAAACTTTCTGATAAGGCCAAATTCATATAATTTTGGTACTGTTAGAAATTGTTCTATGTTGCAAGATATATTTGCTTGGTTTTGATGTTTTCCGATTTGTTTTCTTCATTCTTTCCGATCTTTTGAGTGATTGCTTATGTGTGGTTACTATTGCTTGCTCACGATAGATTGACCGGAGTGAGACGAATAGAACTATCAGGAGTTATGAGTGCTAATCATCTTCAGCAACAGTGTAGGCAAGTTCACATGTGGGTATTGGGAAGTAGTTGATGAGGTAGAACTTATTGCCCTGTTTATTACCAAACCCTTGGGAGTTACTTCAACGTTATTCTTATATTGCTATGCTATGCTCGTAGACGTGGATTTGGGTTTGAGTGTATCCATGACCGATGTGAAATAGTTAATTAATGGTTCAACTTAAGGTGGAAACTTTAATACACATCTGGGTGGATTGAGGCACCTGTAGAATCCAGTGTTGCCTATTTTTTTGGAAATCCTGGGGTTCTATGTGATTTTCCTATGGACCGCCACCCAGGCTCAAAGGGATCATAAGATTATTCATGCTAGAAACTTCCGTGTGCAGCCACAAGCTATTATGGGCTCTAGCATAGTTGATTAAGTCGTGTGAACTCTTACATTTCTAGACTACCAGATGTAGGGGAAAGTAGGTGTAACTGTCTGCCCATCTTAAGGTGCTAACGCTTCTGAAAGACTGTGTCTCGGTCATCCGTTTCTCAAACACCATGTAGTGCGAGAAATCCAACGGATGAGATCAGGTCTTGTGGGGAAAAGTGCGCAAACCTCTGCAGAGTGTACAAACTAATCATGGTTTGCCGTGTCCGCAGTTATGGACATTTTGAGTATCTAGTCCTTGGATTATCATGTTGATCTCATCATGTTACTTAATTAATTTATTTGGTTGTTAACTTTTAATTGGGATTGAGTTGGGGTTTACCTTCTCAATATTTCCAACAAACTTTGTAGTTAAATAAAATATATTCCTTTGTTGTAGGGAAAAACTGGCTTTATGCCAAAACAAACTTAGAGCTTTCCATCAACCAAATATGCATGTACTGATAGCGTTTATTCATCATTCATCCTATGGTGTGAATTTTCCAGTACATTCAATGTACTGAACCTCTATGGCTGCAACGTCTCAAGTTGCAGGAATCTTATGACGAGTAAGTGATACGTTAGGGTTATGATTTCTACACTCAACTTTGCCGTTGGTGTTGATGGGAATCCACAACCTTGTTGTTACTTTCGCTATCTGGATTGAGGTAATAGTATTTATGTTACTTTATACATGTGATTTACCTCTGTTATAAATCCTCGAGTACTGCTGTGTCAGCATACCGATCCAGGGATGACACTTAAGCACAGAGACTTGACCGTCTGAGGTCGGGTCGCTACAAGATGGTATCAGAGCAAATGTTGACTATAGGACGTCACCCTAGAAACTGGCAAGCCCATTGGAAAGATTTTCTCTACTACTTTATTTTCAAAAGGATCTCTTACCTCTCTTCTCTTCTGAGCTTATTCAAATATTCCCTTTTAGTGAGACTATAACCATTTCCCCTTTTGACCACGAAGATTCAACTGATGAGACCACTCCAAGAAGGACAAGATATCGGACATCTAAGACCACTTCGGAATGAAGAGGATTTTACTACGCATTAGAATAATGGAAACCTCAAGGATTGAAGACTCCGAATACTAGGAGAATTGAAGGCCTTGAAGAATTTCCATATAGGTATGACCAAGGAAGGCTACCCTTATGGAACTTGGGAGACTATTGAAGTTGTCAATACCCGAGATCAAGATGTATTGGAGAAAGACTGGAACATGGAGAGTTAAAAACTCAAAGATTTGTCAAGAGAACCCAAGGTAGGAGGTGTCAATTATGGAATGAAAGCTCATGGAAATGACATGGATATAAACACGGCTATCCAAGATGTTATCGTCCGCTTATGCTATTGTCATTGTGCTGAGTTAAGCATGCATTCTTCGGAATGATTGGATAGTAGAAGGCTAATGGAGCACGTATCAGCAAAAGATGAAGTTTTAACCTTAGCTGGTGTATCACCAGGATCTGGAGAATTACATCAGGAGTTTTAAGATGGACCTTCAGGAAGCTGTATTTGACAAGGAAGCATTTCGAACTCAGGACCGAGAAGCTGAAAGTAGCCAAGCTGAAGGAGCAAACCCTCGAGATACCGGAGATTTGTTAGGAACTGAAGGACAGTAGGACCATGGTTCATGCCAAGGATGTTGAAATCCAGAAGTTTGGAAGGCAACTCCAACATATTAAAGGGCGTCACAAGAGACTGCGTGTCAATAGAGATGATCTGGCAGAAGAACTTGAGAAGGAAAAGTACGATCGGAAGAAGCCCATTGGAAACATGGACTGGAAGAGCTTGGCGACTTTGAAGATTTATTGACCTTTAGAGGACAAAACCCCTGCTATATACTTACGTTAGATGCAACGTTTGTGAGCTGTCATTTGTTTGATGTTTTTCCGACAGCCACAAAATAAAATCTGTCTTTTCAAAACTATTGTTTGTATTGTGTGTATCCCTCTCTATCTCTCTTATCCCACCCCAAACCCCTGGACCCAATAGAGGATGAATGGAGATGAACTCATATTTTCTGGACTGATGAGTCAATTGGAGACGAACCGATGGATTCAAAACGTGGAGGATCACCTGAAGAATAACCCTATAGCCGGAAAGGATATGGCCCATCATGCTCTTCGGTAATTTGAAAGAGGTGCTGCTACTTGGTGGAGGTTGTACCAAACCATCAATGGATGTCCTAGAGTAACCACTTGGGAGGAATTTAAGTTGACCTTGCTAAAGTCTCGGCTAGTGTCCCAGAAGATGAAGCCTTTTGGAAATGATATACAGAAATCTTGCGCATGCAAGCTCTGTGGAGAAATAGGGCACAACCATAAAGAACAGAAGGATGAATGCCTTAATTGTGAAGGAAGTCACCCAGCTGAAGAATGCCCAACTAGGCAGATTACTTGTTTCTTGTGTGAAGGAACTACCCACTACCCTGCTTAGTGTCACGTTTACCCCATGGTACAAAGAACCATCTAGCAGAACAAAGAAGCAATGAATGGAGCCCTCAAGGAAACTTTAGAAGAACTGGTGATGAAGGAAGAGGTGGAGGACACACCCGAAGAAGACCCAATTAAACCATGCACCAAGTCATGCTATTCATGTGGAGAAGAAGGACACATCTCCCAAAATTGTCTAAATGGGGATCTAGTAGAATTCCCGATAGAGGAAGTAGAGTATGACCCACAGGAAATAGAAGCCCTGATTGGAACGGAAAAGTCTAGGAAGAGAAGTAGATTGGATACCAGGAAGGACCTGAGTCATATCACCTGTTACAGGTGCAAGGAGTCTGGGCACTACCTCAGCAGTTACCCAAAAAGGAAGCCGAGGACCCAAGGAGGCTATGTAATCATGAGGAAACCGCAAGACTTGTCAAAAGTGATATGTTTCTGTTGTAATGAAGCATGATACTTTGCTAGAGATTGTCCCAAAGAGAAGGAGGCTTGTGCTAAGTAGTGGAGTTTACAACAAAAGGAATATAGTATTAGTAGTGGGAACAATTCTCTTACATTGAGGTGATGAGTTGAGGCATGTAATAGAAAAGCAAGTGATTGTAATCATTGGAGAATCAATAAAGTTAGCATCGTTGGTAAAGATTTGGATTTTAGGAGCAGTGACTGCATGAAGGAAGATTTTGACCATTTTGGAGGATATGAGAAATATGGTCTATGGATGAATTTGTGCATTTTAAGGGTGGTAGTACCCTGTGAGGACCCTTGACCCCTGGAAAAGAAAATGATATTCCACGAAGTGGACTACGGACGAAATAAGTACGAGTTTTGTCGCGATATGTGGGATATCCCAAGAGTATGGAGAGATGTAGTACTATTGGATATAAAGGAGGTGTAATGTTGGTAATATGGAGTAATTGTAACTCCATGATGAGTCTAAGTACCCATGTTTTAGTTTGGTACCAACATAAGGAAGGGAGACCACTCCAAGAAGGACAAGATATCGGACATCTAAGACCACTTCGGAATGAAGAGGATTTTACTACGCATTAGAATAATGGAAACCTCAAGGATTGAAGACTCCGAATACTAGGAGAATTGAAGGCCTTGAAGAATTTCCATATTGGTATGACCTAGGAAGGCTACCCTTATGGAACTTGGCAGACTATTGAAGTTGTCAATACCCGAGATCAAGATGTATTGGAGAAAGACTGGAACATGGAGAGTTAAAAACTCAAAGATTTGTCAAGAGAACCCAAGGAGGAGGTGTCAATTATGGAATGAAAGCTCATGGAAATGACATGGGCATAAACACGGCTATCCAAGATGTTATCGTCCGCTTATGCTATTGTCATTGTGCTGAGTTAAGCATGCATTCTTCGGAATGATTGGATAGTAGAAGGCTAATGGAGCACGTATCAGCAAAAGATGAAGTTTTAACCTTAGCTGGTGTATCACCAGGATCTGGAGAATTACATCAGGAGTTTTAAGATGGACCTTCAGGAAGCTGTATTTGACAAGGAAGCATTTCGAACTCAGGACCGAGAAGCTGAAAGTAGCCAAGCTGAAGGAGCAAACCCTCGAGATACCGGAGATTTGTTAGGAACTGAAGGACAGTAGGACCATGGTTCATGCCAAGGATGTTGAAATCCAGAAGTTTGGAAGGCAACTCCAACATATTAAAGGGCGTCACAAGAGACTGCGTATCAATAGAGATGATCTGGCAGAAGAACTTGAGAAGGAAAAGTACGATCGGAAGAAGCCCATTGGAAACATGGACTGGAAGAGCTTGGCGACTTTGAAGATTTATTGACCTTTAGAGGACAAAACCCCTGCTATATACTTACGTTAGATGCAACGTTTGTGAGCTGTCATTTGATTGATGCTTTCCGACAGCCACAAAATAAAATCTGTCTTTTCAAAACTATTGTTTGTATTGTGTGTACCCCTCTCTATCTCTCTTATCCCACCCCAAACCCCTGGACCCAATAGAGGATGAATGGAGATGAACTCATATTTTCTGGACCGATGAGTCAATTGGAGACGAACCGATGGATTCAAAACATGGAGGATCACCTGAAGAATAACCCTATAGCCGGAAAGGATATGGCCCATCATGCTCTTCGGTAATTTGAAAGAGGTGCTGCTACTTGGTGGAGGTTGTACCAAACAATCAATGGATGTCCTAGAGTAACCACTTGGGAGGAATTTAAGTTGACCTTGGTAAAGTCTCGGCTAGTGTCCCAGAAGATGAAGCCTTTTGGAAATGATATACAGAAATCTTGCGCATGCAAGCTCTATGGAGAAATAGGGCACAACCATAAAGAACAGAAGGATGAATGCCTTAATTGTGAAGGAAGTCACCCAGCTGAAGAATGCCCAACTAGGCAGATTACTTGTTTCTTGTGTGAAGGAACTACCCACTACCCTGCTTAGTGTCACATTTACCCCATGGTACAAAGAACCATCTAGCAGAAGAAAGAAGCAATGAATGGAGCCCTCAAGGAAACTTTAGAAGAACTGGTGATGAAGGAAGAGGTGGAGGACACACCCGAAGAAGACCCAATTAAACCATGCACCAAGTCATGCTATTCACGTGGAGAAGAAGGACACATCTCCCAAAATTGTCTAAATGGGGATCTAGTAGAATTCCCGATAGAGGAAGTAGAGTATGACCCACAGGAAATAGAAGCCCTGATTGGAACGGAAAAGTCTAGGAAGAGAAGTAGATTGGATACCAGGAAGGACCTGAGTCATATCACCTGTTACGGGTGCAAGGAGTCTGGGCACTACCTCAGCAGTTACCCAAAAGGAAGCCGAGGACCCAAGGAGGCTATGTAATCATGAGGAAACCGCAAGACTTGTCAAAAGTGATATGTTTCTGTTGTAATGAAGCATGATACTTTGCTAGAGATTGTCCCAAAGAGAAGGAGGCTTGTGCTAAGTAGTGGAGTTTACAACAAAAGGAATATAGTATTAGTAGTGGGAACATTTCTCTTACATTGAGGTGATGAGTTGAGGCATGTAATAGAAAAGCAAGTGATTGTAATCATTGGAGAATCAATAAAGTTAGCATCGTTGGTAAAGATTTGGATTTTAGGAGCAGTG
Source organism: Triticum dicoccoides (assembly GCF_002162155.2). NCBI lineage: Eukaryota > Viridiplantae > Streptophyta > Magnoliopsida > Poales > Poaceae > Triticum > Triticum dicoccoides. The sequence goes on from NC_041393.1 coordinate 378,224,579, forward strand.
ACTGCATGAAGGAAGATTTTGACCATTTTCAAGGATATGAGAAATATGGTCTATGGATGAATTTGTGCATTTTAAGGGTGGTAGTACCCTGTGAGGACCCTTGACCCCTGGAAAAGAAAATGATATTCCACGAAGTGGACTACGGACGAAATAAGTACGAGTTTTGTCGCGATATGTGGGATATCCCAAGAGTATGGAGAGATGTAGTACTATTGGATATAAAGGAGGTGTAATGTTGGTAATATGGAGTAATTGTAACTCCATGATGAGTCTAAGTACCCACGTTTTAGTTTGGTACCAACATAAGGAAGGGAGACCACTCCAAGAAGGACAAGATATCGGACATCTAAGACCACTTCGGAATGAAGAGGATTTTACTACGCATTAGAATAATGGAAACCTCAAGGATTGAAGACTCCGAATACTAGGAGAATTGAAGGCCTTGAAGAATTTCCATATTGGTATGACCTAGGAAGGCTACCCTTATGGAACTTGGCAGACTATTGAAGTTGTCAATACCCGAGATCAAGATGTATTGGAGAAAGACTGGAACATGGAGAGTTAAAAACTCAAAGATTTGTCAAGAGAACCCAAGGTAGGAGGTGTCAATTATGGAATGAAAGCTCATGGAAATGACATGGGCATAAACACGGCTATCCAAGATGTTATCGTCCGCTTATGCTATTGTCATTGTGTTGAGTTAAGCATGCATTCTTCGGAATGATTGGATAGTAGAAGGCTAATGGAGCACGTATCAGCAAAAGATGAAGTTTTAACCTTAGCTGGTGTACCACCAGGATCTGGAGAATTACATCAGGAGTTTTAAGATGGACCTTCAGGAAGCTGTATTTGACAAGGAAGCATTTCGAACTCAGGACCGAGAAGCTGAAAGTAGCCAAGCTGAAGGAGCAAACCCTCGAGATACCGGAGATTTGTTTGGAACTGAAGGACAGTAGGACCATGGTTCATGCCAAGGATGTTGAAATCCAGAAGTTTGGAAGGCAACTCCAACATATTAAAGGGCGTCACAAGAGACTGTGTGTCAATAGAGATGATCTGGCAGAAGAACTTGAGAAGGAAAAGTACGATCGGAAGAAGCCCATTGGAAACATGGACTGGAAGAGCTTGGCGACTTTGAAGATTTATTGACCTTTAGAGGACAAAACCCCTGCTATATACTTACGTTAGATGCAACGTTTGTGAGCTGTCATTTGTTTGATGTTTTTCCGACAGCCACAAAATAAAATCTGTCTTTTCAAAACTATTGTTTGTATTGTGTGTATCCCTCTCTATCTCTCTTATCCCACCCCAAACCCCTGGACCCAATAGAGGATGAATGGAGATGAACTCATATTTTCTGGACCGATGAGTCAATTGGAGACGAACCGATGGATTCAAAACATGGAGGATCACCTGAAGAATAACCCTATAGCCGGAAAGGATATGGCCCATCATGCTCTTCGGTAATTTGAAAGAGGTGCTGCTACTTGGTGGAGGTTGTACCAAACCATCAATGGATGTCCTAGAGTAACCACTTGGGAGGAATTTAAGTTGACCTTGCTAAAGTCTCGGCTAGTGTCCCAGAAGATGAAGCCTTTTGGAAATGATATACAGAAATATTGTGCATGCAAGCTCTGTGGAGAAATAGGGCACAACCATAAAGAACAGAAGGATGAATGCCTTAATTGTGAAGGAAGTCACCCAGCTGAAGAATGCCCAACTAGGCAGATTACTTGTTTCTTGTGTGAAGGAACTACCCACTACCCTGCTTAGTGTCACATTTACCCCATGGTACAAATAACCATCTAGCAGAAGAAAGAAGCAATGAATGGAGCCCTCAAGGAAACTTTAGAAGAACTGGTGATGAAGGAAGAGGTGGAGGACACACCCGAAGAAGACCCAATTAAACCATGCACCAAGTCATGCTATTCATGTGGAGAAGAAGGACACATCTCCCAAAATTGTCTAAATGGGGATCTAGTAGAATTCCCGATAGAGGAAGTAGAGTATGACCCACAGGAAATAGAAGCCCTGATTGGAACGGAAAAGTCTAGGAAGAGAAGTAGATTGGATACCAGGAAGGACCTGAGTCATATCACCTGTTACAGGTGCAAGGAGTCTGGGCACTACCTCAGCAGTTACCCAAAAAGGAAGCCGAGGACCCAAGGAGGCTATGTAATCATGAGGAAACCGCAAGACTTGTCAAAAGTGATATGTTTCTGTTGTAATGAAGCATGATACTTTGCTAGAGATTGTCCCAAAGAGAAGGAGGCTTGTGCTAAGTAGTGGAGTTTACAACAAAAGGAATATAGTATTAGTAGTGGGAACAATTCTCTTACATTGAGGTGATGAGTTGAGGCATGTAATAGAAAAGCAAGTGATTGTAATCATTGGAGAATCAATAAAGTTAGCATCGTTGGTAAAGATTTGGATTTTAGGAGCAGTGACTGCATGAAGGAAGATTTTGACCATTTTCGAGGATATGAGAAATATGGTCTATGGATGAATTTGTGCATTTTAAGGGTGGTAGTACCCTGTGAGGACCCTTGACCCCTGGAAAAGAAAATGATATTCCTCGAAGTGGACTACGGACGAAATAAGTACGAGCTTTGTCGCGATATGTGGGATATCCCAAGAGTATGGAGAGATGTAGTACTATTGGATATAAAGGAGGTGTAATGTTGGTAATATGGAGTAATTGTAACTCCATGATGAGTCTAAGTACCCACGTTTTAGTTTGGTACCAACATAAGGAAGGGAGACCACTCCAAGAAGGACAAGATATCGGACATCTAAGACCACTTCGGAATGAAGAGGATTTTACTACGCATTAGAATAATGGAAACCTCAAGGATTGAAGACTCCGAATACTAGGAGAATTGAAGGCCTTGAAGAATTTCCATATTGGTATGACCTAGGAAGGCTACCCTTATGGAACTTGGCAGACTATTGAAGTTGTCAATACCCGAGATCAAGATGTATTGGAGAAAGACTGGAACATGGAGAGTTAAAAACTCAAAGATTTGTCAAGAGAACCCAAGGTAGGAGGTGTCAATTATGGAATGAAAGCTCATGGAAATGACATGGGCATAAACACGGCTATCCAAGATGTTATCGTCCGCTTATGCTATTGTCATTGTGCTGAGTTAAGCATGCATTCTTCGGAATGATTGGATAGTAGAAGGCTAATGGAGCACGTATCAGCAAAAGATGAAGTTTTAACCTTAGCTGGTGTATCACCAGGATCTGGAGAATTACATCAGGAGTTTTAAGATGGACCTTCAGGAAGCTGTATTTGACAAGGAAGCATTTCGAACTCAGGACCGAGAAGCTGAAAGTAGCCAAGCTGAAGGAGCAAACCCTCGAGATACCGGAGATTTGTTAGGAACTGAAGGACAGTAGGACCATGGTTCATGCCAAGGATGTTGAAATCCAGAAGTTTGGAAGGCAACTCCAACATATTAAAGGGCGTCACAAGAGACTGTGTGTCAATAGAGATGATCTGGCAGAAGAACTTGAGAAGGAAAAGTACGATTGGAAGAAGCCCATTGGAAACATGGACTGGAAGAGCTTGGCGACTTTGAAGATTTATTGACCTTTAGAGGACAAAACCCCTGCTATATACTTACGTTAGATGCAACGTTTGTGAGCTGTCATTTGTTTGATGCTTTTCCGACAGCCACAAAATAAAATCTGTCTTTTCAAAACTTTTGTTTGTATTGTGTGTATCCCTCTCTATCTCTCTTATCCCACCCCAAACCCCTGGACCCAATAGAGGATGAATGGAGATGAACTCATATTTTCTGGACCGATGAGTCAATTGGAGACGAACCGATGGATTCAAAACATGGAGGATCACCTGAAGAATAACCCTATAGCCGGAAAGGATATGGCCCATCATGCTCTTCGGTAATTTGAAAGAGGTGCTGCTACTTGGTGGAGGTTGTACCAAACCATCAATGGATGTCCTAGAGTAACCACTTTGGAGGAATTTAAGTTGACCTTGCTAAAGTCTCGGCTAGTGTCCCAGAAGATGAAGCCTTTTGGAAATGATATACAGAAATCTTGCGCATGCAAGCTCTATGGAGAAATAGGGCACAACCATAAAGAACAGAAGGATGAATGCCTTAATTGTGAAGGAAGTCACCCAGCTGAAGAATGCCCAACTAGGCAGATTACTTGTTTCTTGTGTGAAGGAACTACCCACTACCCTGCTTAGTGTCACATTTACCCCATGGTACAAAGAACCATCTAGCAGAAGAAAGAAGCAATGAATGGAGCCCTCAAGGAAACTTTAGAAGAACTGGTGATGAAGGAAGAGGTGGAGGACACACCCGAAGAAGACCCAATTAAACCATGCACCAAGTCATGCTATTCATGTGGAGAAGAAGGCACATCTCCCAAAATTGTCTAAATGGGGATCTAGTAGAATTCCCGATAGAGGAAGTAGAGTATGACCCACAGGAAATAGAAGCCCTGATTGGAACGGAAAAGTCTAGGAAGAGAAGTAGATTGGATACCAGGAAGGACCTGAGTCATATCACCTGTTACAGGTGCAAGGAGTCTGGGCACTACCTCAGCAGTTACCCAAAAAGGAAGCCGAGGACCCAAGGAGGCTATGTAATCATGAGGAAACCGCAAGACTTGTCAAAAGTGATATGTTTCTGTTGTAATGAAGCATGATACTTTGCTAGAGATTGTCCCAAAGAGAAGGAGGCTTGTGCTAAGTAGTGGAGTTTACAACAAAAGGAATATAGTATTAGTAGTGGGAACAATTCTCTTACATTGAGGTGATGAGTTGAGGCATGTAATAGAGAAGCAAGTGATTGTAATCATTGGAGAATCAATAAAGTTAGCATCGTTGGTAAAGATTTGGATTTTAGGAGCAGTGACTGCATGAAGGAAGATTTTGACCATTTTCGAGGATATGAGAAATATGGTCTATGGATGAATTTGTGCATTTTAAGGGTGGTAGTACCCTGTGAGGACCCTTGACCCCTGGAAAAGAAAATGATATTCCACGAAGTGGACTACGGACGAAATAAGTACGAGTTTTGTCGCGATATGTGGGATATCCCAAGAGTATGGAGAGATGTAGTACTATTGGTTATAAAGGAGGCGTAATGTTGGTAATATGGAGTAACTGTAACTCCATGATGAGTCTAAGTACCCACGTTTTAGTTTGGTACCAACATAAGGAAGGGAGACCACTCCAAGAAGGACAAGATATCGGACATCTAAGACCACTTCGGAATGAAGAGGATTTTACTACGCATTAGAATAATGGAAACCTCAAGGATTGAAGACTCCGAATACTAGGAGAATTGAAGGCCTTGAAGAATTTCCATATTGGTATGACCTAGGAAGGCTACCCTTATGGAACTTGGTAGACTATTGAAGTTGTCAATACCCGAGATCAAGATGTATTGGAGAAAGACTGGAACATGGAGAGTTAAAAACTCAAAGATTTGTCAAGAGAACCCAAGGTAGGAGGTGTCAATTATGGAATGAAAGCTCATGGAAATGACATGGGCATAAACACGGCTATCCAAGATGTTATCGTCCGCTTATGCTATTGTCATTGTGCTGAGTTAAGCATGCATTCTTCGGAATGATTGGATAGTAGAAGGCTAATGGAGCACGTATCAGCAAAAGATGAAGTTTTAACCTTAGCTGGTGTATCACCAGGATCTGGAGAATTACATCAGGAGTTTTAAGATGAAACTTCAGGAAGCTGTATTTGACAAGGAAGCATTTCGAACTCAGGACCGAGAAGCTGAAAGTAGCCAAGCTGAAGGAGCAAACCCTCGAGATACCGGAGATTTGTTAGGAACTGAAGGACAGTAGGACCATGGTTCATGCCAAGGATGTTGAAATCCAGAAGTTTGGAAGGCAACTCCAACATATTAAAGGGCGTCACAAGAGACTGCGTGTCAATAGAGATGATCTGGCAGAAGAACTTGAGAAGGAAAAGTACGATCGGAAGAAGCCCATTGGAAACATGGACTGGAAGAGCTTGGCGACTTTGAAGATTTATTGACCTTTAGAGGACAAAACCCCTGCTATATACTTACGTTAGATGCAACGTTTGTGAGCTGTCATTTGTTTGATGTTTTTCCGACAGCCACAAAATAAAATCTGTCTTTTCAAAACTATTGTTTGTATTGTGTGTATCCCTCTCTATCTCTCTTATCCCACCCCAAACCCCTGGACCCAATAGAGGATGAATGGAGATGAACTCATATTTTCTGGACCGATGAGTCAATTGGAGACGAACCGATGGATTCAAAACATGGAGGATCACCTGAAGAATAACCCTATAGCCGGAAAGGATATGGCCCATCATGCTCTTCGGTAATTTGAAAGAGGTGCTGCTACTTGGTGGAGGTTGTACCAAACCATCAATGGATGTCCTAGAGTAACCACTTGGGAGGAATTTAAGTTGACCTTGCTAAAGTCTCGGCTAGTGTCCCAGAAGATGAAGCCTTTTGGAAATGATATACAGAAATATTGTGCATGCAAGCTCTATGGAGAAATAGGGCACAACCATAAAGAACAGAAGGATGAATGCCTTAATTGTGAAGGAAGTCACCCAGCTGAAGAATGCCCAACTAGGCAGATTACTTGTTTCTTGTGTGAAGGAACTACCCACTACCCTGCTTAGTGTCACATTTACCCCATGGTACAAAGAACCATCTAGCAGAAGAAAGAAGCAATGAATGGAGCCCTCAAGGAAACTTTAGAAGAACTGGTGATGAAGGAAGAGGTGGAGGACACACCCGAAGAAGACCCAATTAAACCATGCACCAAGTCATGCTATTCATGTGGAGAAGAAGGACACATCTCCCAAAATTGTCTAAATGGGGATCTAGTAGAATTCCCGATAGAGGAAGTAGAGTATGACCCACAGGAAATAGAAGCCCTGATTGGAACAGAAAAGTCTAGGAAGAGAAGTAGATTGGATACCAGGAAGGACCTGAGTCATATCACCTGTTACAGGTGCAAGGAGTCTGGGCACTACCTCAGCAGTTACCCAAAAAGGAAGCCGAGGACCCAAGGAGGCTATGTAATCATGAGGAAACCGCAAGACTTGTCAAAAGTGATATGTTTCTGTTGTAATGAAGCATGATACTTTGCTAGAGATTGTCCCAAAGAGAAGGAGGCTTGTGCTAAGTAGTGGAGTTTACAACAAAAGGAATATAGTATTAGTAGTGGGAACAGTTCTCTTACATTGAGGTGATGAGTTGAGGCATGTAATAGAGAAGCAAGTGATTGTAATCATTGGAGAATCAATAAAGTTAGCATCGTTGGTAAAGATTTGGATTTTAGGAGCAGTGACTGCATGAAGGAAGATTTTGACCATTTTCGAGGATATGAGAAATATGGTCTATGGATGAATTTGTGCATTTTAAGGGTGGTAGTACCCTGTGAGGACCCTTGACCCCTGGAAAAGAAAATGATATTCCACGAAGTGGACTACGGACGAAATAAGTACGAGTTTTGTCGCGATATGTGGGATATCCCAAGAGTATGGAGAGATGTAGTACTATTGGTTATAAAGGAGGCGTAATGTTGGTAATATGGAGTAACTGTAACTCCATGATGAGTCTAAGTACCCACTTTTTAGTTTGGTACCAACATAAGGAAGGGAGACCACTCCAAGAAGGACAAGATATCGGACATCTAAGACCACTTCGGAATGAAGAGGATTTTACTACGCATTAGAATAATGGAAACCTCAAGGATTGAAGACTCCGAATACTAGGAGAATTGAAGGCCTTGAAGAATTTCCATATTGGTATGACCTAGGAAGGCTACCCTTATGGAACTTGGTAGACTATTGAAGTTGTCAATACCCGAGATCAAGATGTATTGGAGAAAGACTGGAACATGGAGAGTTAAAAACTCAAAGATTTGTCAAGAGAACCCAAGGTAGGAGGTGTCAATTATGGAATGAAAGCTCATGGAAATGACATGGGCATAAACACGGCTATCCAAGATGTTATCGTCCGCTTATGCTATTGTCATTGTGCTGAGTTAAGCATGCATTCTTCAGAATGATTGGATAGTAGAAGGCTAATGGAGCACGTATCAGCAAAAGATGAAGTTTTAACCTTAGCTGGTGTATCACCAGGATCTGGAGAATTACATCAGGAGTTTTAAGATGGACCTTCAGGAAGCTGTATTTGACAAGGAAGCATTTCGAACTCAGGACCGAGAAGCTGAAAGTAGCCAAGCTGAAGGAGCAAACCCTCGAGATACCGGAGATTTGTTAGGAACTGAAGGACAGTAGGACCATGGTTCATGCCAAGGATGTTGAAATCCAGAAGTTTGGAAGGCAACTCCAACATATTAAAGGGCGTCACAAGAGACTGCGTGTCAATAGAGATGATCTGGCAGAAGAACTTGAGAAGGAAAAGTACGATCGGAAGAAGCCCATTGGAAACATGGACTGGAAGAGCTTGGCGACTTTGAAGATTTATTGACCTTTAGAGGACAAAACCCCTGCTATATACTTACGTTAGATGCAACGTTTGTGAGCTGTCATTTGTTTGATGTTTTTCCGACAGCCACAAAATAAAATTTGTCTGTTGAAAACTATTGTTTGTATTGTGTGTATCCCTCTCTATCTCTCTTATCCCACCCCAAACCCCTGGACCCAATAGAGGATGAATGGAGATGAACTCATATTTTCTGGACCGATGAGTCAATTGGAGACGAACCGATGGATTCAAAACATGGAGGATCACCTGAAGAATAACCCTATAGCCCGAAAGGATATGGCCCATCATGCTCTTCGGTAATTTGAAAGAGGTGCTGCTACTTGGTGGAGGTTGTACCAAACCATCAATGGATGTCCTAGAGTAACCACTTGGGAGGAATTTAAGTTGACCTTGCTAAAGTCTTGGCTAGTGTCCCAGAAGATGAAGCCTTTTGGAAATGATATACAGAAATCTTGCGCATGCAAGCTCTGTGGAGAAATAGGGCACAACCATAAAGAACAGAAGGATGAATGCCTTAATTGTGAAGGAAGTCACCCAGCTGAAGAATGCCCAACTAGGCAGATTACTTGTTTCTTGTGTGAAGGAACTACCCACTACCCTGCTTAGTGTCACATTTACCCCATGGTACAAAGAACCATCTAGCAGAAGAAAGATGCAATGAATGGAGCCCTCAAGGAAACTTTAGAAGAACTGGTGATGAAGGAAGAGGTGGAGGACACACCCGAAGAAGACCCAATTAAACCATGCACCAAGTCATGCTATTCATGTGGAGAAGAAGGACACATCTCCCAAAATTGTCTAAATGGGGATCTAGTAGAATTCCCGATAGAGGAAGTAGAGTATGACCCACAGGAAATAGAAGCCCTGATTGGAACGGAAAAGTCTAGGAAGAGAAGTAGATTGGATACCAGGAAGGACCTGAGTCATATCACCTGTTACAGGTGCAAGGAGTCTGGGCACTACCTCAGCAGTTACCCAAAAAGGAAGCCGAGGACCCAAGGAGGCTATGTAATCATGAGGAAACCGCAAGACTTGTCAAAAGTGATATGTTTCTGTTGTAATGAAGCATGATACTTTGCTAGAGATTGTCCCAAAGAGAAGGAGGCTTGTGCTAAGTAGTGGAGTTTACAACAAAAGGAATATAGTATTAGTAGTGGGAACAATTCTCTTACATTGAGGTGATGAGTTGAGGCATGTAATAGAGAAGCAAGTGATTGTAATCATTGGAGAATCAATAAAGTTAGCATCGTTGGTAAAGATTTGGATTTTAGGAGCAGTGACTGCATGAAGGAAGATTTTGACCATTTTCGAGGATATGAGAAATATGGTCTATGGATGAATTTGTGCATTTTAAGGGTGGTAGTACCCCGTGAGGACCCTTGACCCCTGGAAAAGAAAATGATATTCCACGAAGTGGACTACGGACGAAATAAGTACGAGTTTTGTCGCGATATGTGGGATATCCCAAGAGTATGGAGAGATGTAGTACTATTGGATATAAAGGAGGCGTAATGTTGGTAATATGGAGTAACTGTAACTCCATGATGAGTCTAAGTACCCACATTTTAGTTTGGTACCAACATAAGGAAGGGAGACCACTCCAAGAAGGACAAGATATCGGACATCTAAGACCACTTCGGAATGAAGGGGATTTTACTACGCATTAGAATAATGGAAACCTCAAGGATTGAAGACTCTGAATACTAGGAGAATTGAAGGCCTTGAAGAATTTCCATATTGGTATGACCTAGGAAGGCTACCCTTATGGAACTTGGGAGACTATTGAAGTTGTCAATACCCGAGATCAAGATGTATTGGAGAAAGACTGGAATATGGAGAGTTAAAAACTCAAAGATTTGTCAAGAGAACCCAAGGTAGGAGGTGTCAATTATGGAATGAAAGCTCATGGAAATGACATGGGCATAAACACGGCTATCCAAGATGTTATCGTCCGCTTATGCTATTGTCATTGTGCTGAGTTAAGGATGCATTCTTCGGAATGATTGGATAGTAGAAGGCTAATGGAGCACGTATCAGCAAAAGATGAAGTTTTAACCTTAGCTGGTGTATCACCAGGATCTGGAGAATTACATCAGGAGTTTTAAGATGGACCTTCAGGAAGCTGTATTTGACAAGGAAGCATTTCGAACTCAGGACCGAGAAGCTGAAAGTAGCCAAGCTGAAGGAGCAAACCCTCGAGATACCGGAGATTTGTTAGGAACTGAAGGACAGTAGGACCATGGTTCATGCCAAGGATGTTGAAATCCAGAAGTTTGGAAGGCAACTCCAACATATTAAAGGGCGTCACAAGAGACTGCGTGTCAATAGAGATGATCTGGCAGAAGAACTTGAGAAGGAAAAGTACGATCGGAAGAAGCCCATTGGAAACATGGACTGGAAGAGCTTGGCGACTTTGAAGATTTATTGACCTTTAGAGGACAAAACCCCTGCTATATACTTACGTTAGATGCAACGTTTGTGAGCTGTCATTTGTTTGATGTTTTTCCGACAGCCACAAAATAAAATCTGTCTTTTCAAAACTATTGTTTGTATTGTGTGTATCCCTCTCTATCTCTCTTATCCCACCCCAAACCCCTGGACCCAATAGAGGATGAATGGAGATGAACTCATATTTTCTGGACCGATGAGTCAATTGGAGACGAACCGATGGATTCAAAACATGGAGGATCACCTGAAGAATAACCCTATAGCCGGAAAGGATATGGCCCATCATGCTCTTCGGTAATTTGAAAGAGGTGCTGCTACTTGGTGGAGGTTGTACCAAACCATCAATGGATGTCCTAGAGTAACCACTTGGGAGGAATTTAAGTTGACCTTGCTAAAGTCTCGGCTAGTGTCCCAGAAGATGAAGCCTTTTGGAAATGATATACAGAAATCTTGCGCATGCAAGCTCTGTGGAGAAATAGGGCACAACCATAAAGAACAGAAGGATGAATGCCTTAATTGTGAAGGAAGTCACCCAGCTGAAGAATGCCCAACTAGGCAGATTACTTGTTTCTTGTGTGAAGGAACTACCCACTACCCTGCTTAGTGTCACATTTACCCCATGGTACAAAGAACCATCTAGCAGAAGAAAGAAGCAATGAATGGAGCCCTCAAGGAAACTTTAGAAGAACTGGTGATGAAGGACGAGGTGGAGGACACACCCGAAGAAGACCCAATTAAACCATGCACCAAGTCATGCTATTCACGTGGAGAAGAAGGACACATCTCCCAAAATTGTCTAAATGGGGATCTAGTAGAATTCCCGATAGAGGAAGTAGAGTATGACCCACAGGAAATAGAAGCCCTGATTGGAACGGAAAAGTCTAGGAAGAGAAGTAGATTGGATACCAGGAAGGACCTGAGTCATATCACCTGTTACAGGTGCAAGGAGTCTGGGCACTACCTCAGCAGTTACCCAAAAAGGAAGCCGAGGACCCAAGGAGGCTATGTAATCATGAGGAAACCGCAAGACTTGTCAAAAGTGATATGTTTCTGTTGTAACGAAGCATGATACTTTGCTAGAGATTGTCCCAAAGAGAAGGAGGCTTGTGCTAAGTAGTGGAGTTTACAACAAAAGGAATATAGTATTAGTAGTGGGAACAATTCTCTTACATTGAGGTGATGAGTTGAGGCATGTAATAGAAAAGCAAGTGATTGTAATCATTGGAGAATCAATAAAGTTAGCATCGTTGGTAAAGATTTGGATTTTAGGAGCAGTGACTGCATGAAGGAAGATTTTGACCATTTTCGAGGATATGAGAAATATGGTCTATGGATGAATTTGTGCATTTTAAGGGTGGTAGTACCCTGTGAGGACCCTTGACCCCTGGAAAAGAAAATGATATTCCACGAAGTGGACTACGGACGAAATAAGTACGAGTTTTGTCGCGATATGTGGGATATCCCAAGAGTATGGAGAGATGTAGTACTATTGGATATAAAGGAGGTGTAATGTTGGTAATATGGAGTAACTGTAACTCCATGATGAGTCTAAGTACCCACGTTTTAGTTTGGTACCAACATAAGGAAGGGAGACAGTACAATTGGATGGATTTAAGAATGCTAGGAAGCTGGATCTTGGAATAATGATCAGTTGCCCTGATGTTGATTTCAAGATTTACAAGTGATGAGGTGGGCCATAACCCACAGGCCCCAGGACCTGCCAAGAAGCAAGCACACTCTTGCTGAAGGAAAAACCCTGGAAGAGGATATGCCTTTATCAGCAGACGTTTCTTAGGAGGATACGAAAACCCGAGAGTGGTGAAGGAACGATAGATGTTGTTTGGTTACAGAATCCATGGATGTATCCGAACTTAGTTCGCTGACAAGAGAAATTCTGCAATGCTTGTGAGGATGACCGAGTGTTAGAATACGAGATTCGCTAAAACCATATACAAGGTAATGATTTGGGTGCGGGATGGATTGATCACCATACCGACTTACTCTTATTATTCGCTTTGCTATATGGGATGGTAAATCTGAGTGACTTACCTATAGCAGAGAGACGACGATATTAAATCTTGTTTGAACCTTAGAATGGTATATGTATTTTCCCTTGTACAAGGCAGCTGTTGCCAAACGTAGGTCATACAGTGAGGTTCAACCCAGACCCATTTTCTGTAGGAGAAACCATAAATTGTTGACCAACAGGAGATATCGATAGTTGTTTAGTATTGGCGCCAGACCCATCAGCTAAGAAGACCCAGTCATAGAATAACCGTACCAAGATGAAAGGACAGAAGAATTGCCGTAAAGATTATGCCACTACCGGAAGAGCCCAGAGAAGGAATTATCTTGAAGATCTAAGAAGATTGACACTGTCAACAATAACGATGTAGTATATGAGTTTTGATGGAACAGTAACAATGTTTCTAAGGGTGGTAGCACCCCAGACCTCGGTGATGATCGATGGATTTTGAGAAGACCCCGAACCTAACCTATTTCTTTCTAGCCTCTCTAAATCTCGAGGACGAGATTCATTTTAAGGGTGGTAGGTTTGTAACATCCCAAAATTCTGAATTTTGGAATGTTATATTAAATAGATAGTTTTGATTGATTAATTGAGTGAAATTGAGTGAAATTCGAAACTTTATGAAAGTTAAATGAGAGGGAATAAAAGGACATTCTGAAACTTTCATTTTTCATTTGTGATCTAAATGAATTCAAATTCATTTCACCATAAAACCCTAGAGAGAAGATGACATAACTTCTTCCATTTAATTAAATGAAAAAGGGGTTTTGAAAAAGATTTGAATTTCATTTGGAAATATTTTCAAATTCAGAAACTTTAAGCAAATCAATGATTTTCATGAGAGAAGATAAAACGACTTCTTCAAAACATATGAAATATGAGTTGGGAGTTTAAAAGAAATCCAATTTAAAATCCTTTTGAAATTATTTTCAATTGGGAGTTATTTGGGTTTTATTCAAATTATTTCTCTCCAAAAATAAAATATATGGAAATTAGGGTAAAACGATTCCCTACATCAGAAAATTGGAGAGAAATAAATTTGAATTAATTTTGGTATTTTTAAAATGATTTTTATTGGATTTTCTTAGAGCAGTAGCACTCTTTGCTTTATTTAAAATTTTGTGGATTTTATTTGATGCTAGAAAAATGTTCTTCTTGTAGGAAATCTTTTTCTGAAAGTTTTGATATATTATATGCTTATATAATATTTTTATTTTCCTTTGTTCTATTTGCTTTGTTTGTCCATGTTTCTTTTTTTTAAACTTATCTCCCGCCGAACTGGGCCCGCCCAGCTCCTGCCAGGCCAATGCCCAGCCCAGCGCGCTGCCTCGCTCCCGTCCCCGACCGGGACTCCTCCCAAGCCGCCGCCGCGCCGCCTTGGAAGCCGTGCCGCCTTCGGCCTCCTCTGCCCCCTCCTCCACGCCTCCCGAGGCCACACCTCCCCCTATAAAGCCGCCGCCCGGACCCCTCTCTCTCTCCTTGCTCGCCTCTTCTTGCAACGCGCCGCCGCCGCCGGATCTCATCGCCGCTATCGCACCTCACTGCCACCGCCGCAAGCGCGCCGCCGCCGCCTGGTCTACCGCTCGCCTCCCCGCCCTCGCGCCGCTGCACAGTCTCGCCCCGTCGTGTCCGCCCGTCGCGTCCGCCCGTCGCCTCCGCCATTGCCCTCGGCCACCAGAGCGCCGACGGCGACCACGTCCGACGCCAGAGCTCGCCGTTCGTCACCGCTGGTTTCCGACAAAAGACCATCTACCCTGACCGGTATAAACCACCGACCCAGATCGGGTTTTTTGGAAAACCGTTTCGTTTTTATTTATCAAACGTGGTTTGTTTAGGTAGTTTCAACAAACGTTTTCGTTCGTTAGGACTTCATAAACGTTCATCGCTTAGTTTTTCCCTTTTCTGTTTATTTTACGTCAGCGACCTATCCGTGAATATATTTTTTGTAGTTTAGCCCCTGGACTTCAAACAACAACATCTTTTTACTCGTTCGTCCAAATCCAACAAAACCAACGCCCACTTCTTTGTTATGTTCCCCTCTATACAGATAAACAACTTAAACATGATTTTGACAATTTAAAAATTGTGTTTAGTTCAGATTAGTATTCGATCTTGTTTCATCTATAACTTGAGTTTTGTAACTCCGATTTGAGTGATTCTTTTTGCAAATCGAAGCTCTCGACCTAAACTTTGATCATATAATTTTGGTACTGTTAGAAATTGTTTTATGTTGCAAGAGTTATTTGCTTGGTTTTGATGTTTTCCGATTTGTTTTCTTCGTTCTTTCCGATCTTTTGAGTGATTGCTTATGTGTGGTTACTATTGCTTGCTCACGATAGATTGACCGGAGTGAGACGAATAGAACTATCAAGAGTTATGAGTGCTAATCATCTTCATCAACAGTACATGCAAGTTCACACTTTGATCATATCCCTTTCATACCCAGTTTTTATGCATTAGTTTCACCCTCAAACATTGCAAGGTTAGGAATTGATAACATGTGGGTATTGGGAAGTAGTTGATGAGGTAGAACCTATTGCCTTGTTTATTACCAAACCCTTGGGAGTTACTTCAACGTTATGCTTATATAGCTATGCTCGTAGACGTGGATTTGGGTTTGAGTGTATCCATGACCAATGTGAGATTGTTAATTAATGGTTCAACTTAAGGTGGCAACTTTAATACACATCTGGGTGGATTGAGGCACCTGGGGAATCCAGTGTTGCCTGTTTTTTTTTTTTGAAATCCCGGGGTTCAGTGTGATTTTCCTATGGACCGCCACCCAGGCTCAAATGGATCATAAGATTATTCATGCTAGAAACTTCCGTGTGCAGCCACAAGCTATTATGGGCTCTAGCATAGTTGATTAAGTCATGTGAACTCTTATAGTGTTAGACTAGAAGATGTAGGGGAAATTAGGTGTAACTGTCTACCCATCATAAGGTGCTAACGCTTTTGAAAGACTGTGTCTCGGTTATCCGTTTCTCAAACACCATGTAGCGTGAGAAATCCAACGGAAGAGATTGGGTCTTGTGGGGAAAAGTGTGCAAACCTCTACAGAGTGTACAAACTAATCATGGTTAGCCGTGTCCCCGGTTATGGACGTTTTTAGTATCTAGTCCTTGGATTATCATGTTGATCTCATCACGTTACTTAATTAATTTATTGGGTTGTTAACTTTTAATTGGGATTGAGTTGGGGTTTACCTTCTCAATATTTTTCAACAAACTTTGTAGTTAAATAAAATATATTCCTTTGTTGTAGGGAAAAACTGGCTTTATGCAAAAACAAACTTAGAGCTTTCCACCAGCCAAATATGCATGTAGTGATAGCTTTTATTCATCATTCATCCTATGGTGTGAATTTGCCAGTACATTCAATGTGCTGACCCTCTGTGGCTGCAACGTCTCATGTTGCAGGAATCTTATGACGAGTAAGTGATACGTTAGGGTTACGATTTCTACACTCAACTTTGTCGTTGGTGTTGATGGGAATCCACAACCATGTTGTTACTTCCGCTATCTGGATTGAGGTAATAGTATTTACATTACTTTATACATGTGATTTACCTCTGTTATAAATCCTCGAGTACTGCATGTGCCAGCATACCAATCCAGGGATGACACTTAAGCACAGAGACTTGACCGTCTGAGGTTGGGTCGCTATAGTTTCATTCCGTTTGGACTCTGTTTGATATTCCTTTTCTTCGAAATACTGAAATAGGCAAAAAAAACAGCAATACAGGCTGGGCCTCCGGTTAGTAGGTTAGTCCCAAAAATGATATAAATGTGTAAAATAAAACCCATAAACATCTAAAACAGGTAATATAATAGCATGGAACAATCAAAAATTATAGATACGTTGGAGACGTATCAAGCATCCCCAAGCTTAATTCCTGCTCGTCCTCGAGTAGGTAAATGATAAAAACAGAATTTTTGATGTGGAATGCTACCTAGCATAATTCTCAATGTAATTTTCTTTATTGTGGCATGAATGTTCAGATCCAAATGATTCAAAATAAAAGTTCATATTGACATAAGAAATAGTAATACTTCAAGCATACTAATCAAAGCAATCATGTCTTCTCAAAAAAACATGGCTAAATAAAGTTCATCCCTACAAAATCATATAGTTAGGCTATGCTTCATTTTCGTCACACAAAAATGTTCCCAAATTCTACACCCCCGATGACAAGCCAAGCAATTGTTTCGTACTTAAATAATCTCAAAATTTTCAACTTTCACGCAATACATCAGTTGGAGCCATGGATATAGCACTATGGGTGGAATAGAATATGATGATGGGTATTGTGTGGAGAAGACAGAAAAGGAGAAAGTCTCACATTGATGAGGATAATCAACGGGCTATGAAGATGCCCATCAATTGATGTCAACATGAGGAGTAGGGATTCCCATGCAACGGATGCACTGGAGCTATAAATGTACGAAAGCTCAACAAAAGAAAACTAGTGGGTGTGCATCCAACTTTCTTGCTCACGAAGACCTAGGGCATTTTGAGGAAGCCCATCGTAGGAATATACAAGCCAAGTTCTATAATGAAAAATTCCCACTAGTATATGAAAGTGACAACATATGAGACTCGCTATATGATGAACATGGTGCTACTTTGAAGCACAAGTGTGGAAAAGAGATAGTAACATTGCCCCCTATTTATTTATTTTCTTTTTTTCTTTCTTTTTTCTTTTTTTTGGGCCTTTCTTTTTTTGGCCTTTTTTTTCTTTGGCCTTTCCTTTTTTTGGCCTTTCTTTTTTTCTTTTTGGGGACAATGCTCTAATAATGATGATCATCACACTTTTATTGATTTACAACACATGAATTACAACTCAAAACTAGAACAAGATATGACTCTATATGAATGCCTCCGTCGGTGTAGAGGGATGGGAAATGAATCAAGAGTGACATGTATGAAAATTATGCAAAGTGGCCTTGCCAAAAATACGATGTCAACTACATGATCATGCAATGACAATATGACAATAGTAATGCGTGTCATGATGATAAATGGAACGGTGGAAAGTTCCATGGCAATATATCTCGGAATGGTTATGGAAATGCCATAATATGTAGGTATGGTGGCTGTTTTGAGGAAGATATAAGGAGGTTTATGTGTGATAGAGCGTATCATATCACGGGGTTTGGATGCACCGGCGAAGTTTGCACCAACTCTCAAGGTGAGAAAGGGCAATGCACGGTACCGAAGAGGCTAGCAATGATGGAAAGGTAAAAGTGCGTATAATCCATGGACTCAACATTAGTCAAAAGAACTCATATACTTATTGCAAAAATCTAGAAGTCATCAAAAACCAAGCACTACGCGCATGCTCCTAGAGGGATAGATTGGTAGGAAAAGACCATCGCTCGTCCCCGACCGCCACTCATAAGGATGCACAATCCAAGGACACCTCATGTTTCAAATTTGTTACACAACTTTAACCATATGTGCATGCTACGGGACTTGCTAACTTCAACACAAGCATTCCTTAAATTCATAATCACCCAACTAGCATGACTTTAATATCACTACCTCCATATCTCAAAACAATTATCAAGTATCAAATTGATCATAGCATCCAATTCACTTCCTATGCTAGTTTTTATTATACCCAACTTGGATGCCTACCATTCTAGGACCAATTTTATAACCATAGCAAATACCATGCTGTTCTGAGAGACTCTCAAAATAATATAAGTGAAGCATGAGAGACTAGCAGTTTTTACAAAATTAAGCCACCGTTGTGCTCTAAAAGATATAAGTGAAGTACTATAGCAAAAACTATCTAGCTCAAAAGATATAAGTGAAGCACATAGAGTATTCTAATAAATTCCAATCAAGTGGGCTTCTCCCAAAAGGTGTGTACAGCAAGGATGATTGTGGAAAACTAAAAATCAAATACTAATATCGTACACGACGCTCCAAGCAAAACACATATCATGTGGCGAATAAAAATATAGCTCCAAGTAAAGTTACCAATGAACGAAGACGAAAGAGGGGATGCCTTCCGGGGGCATCCCCAAGCTTAGGCTTTTGGCTATTCTTGAATATCTTGGGGTTCCATGGGAATCCCCAAGCTTAGGCTTTTGTCACTCCTTATTCCATAGTCCATCAAATCTTTACCCAAAACTTGAAAACTTCACAACACAAAACTCAACAGGAAATCTCATAAGCTCCGTCAGTGAAAGAAAGCAAAACCACCACATAAGTTACTGTAATGAACTCATTCTTTATTTATATTGGTGTTAAACCTACTGTATTCCAAGTTCTCTATGTTTATACCACTTAATACTAGCCATAGATGCATCAAAATAAGCAAACAACAAACGAAAAACAGAATCTGTTAAAAACAGAATAGTCTGTAGCAATCTGTAACCCACGAATACTTCTGGAACGCTAAAAATCCTACCAAAATAGGAAGTCCTTGTATATTTCACTATTGATCTACAGAAAAAAGAATCAACGCAAAACCATGTTTCTGTGATTTAACAAAACTAATTTCGTGCGCGCAAAGTTTCTGTTTTTCAGCAGAATCAAATTAACTATCACCATAGGTTATTCTATAGGTTCTACTTGGCACAAACACTAATTAAAACATAAAAACACATATAAATAGAAGGTAGATGCAAAATTTATTACTAAACAGAAAAAAAACAAAAAACACAAATAAAATTGGGTTGCCTCCCAACTAGCGCTATCCTTTAACGCCCCTAGCTAGGCATAAAAGCGAGGATAGATCTAAGTAGTGCCATCTTTGGCACTCAATTCATAAGTAGCTCGCATGATAGATTCATAAGGTAATTTGGATTTCTTTCTTGGAAAGTGCTCCATGCCTTTCCTTAATGGAAATTGGAATCTAATATTCCCTTTCTTCATATCAATAATCGCGCCAATCGTTCTAAGGAAAGGTCTACCAAGAATAATAGGGCAAGAAAGATTGCAATCTATATCAAGAACGATAAAATCTTCGGGCACCAAATTTCTATTTGCAACAATGAGAACATCATTGATCCTTCCCATTGGCTTTTGAATGGTGGAATCAGCAAGGTGCAAATGTAAAGAGCAATCATCAAGATCATGGAAAACTAGAATATCACATAAAGTTTTCGGAATCGTGGAAACACTAGCACCCAAATCACATAAAGCATAACACTCATGATCTTTAATTTTAATCTTTATAGTAGGTTCCCACTCATCATTAAGTTTTCTAGGTATAGAAACTTCCAAATTAAGTTTTTCATCAAAAGATTGCATCAAGGCATCAACAATATGTTTGGTAAAAGCTTTATTTTGACTATAAGCGTGAGGAGAATTCACGATGGATTGCAACAAGGAAATACAACCTAAAGAACAATTATCATAATCAAATTCCTTAAAATCCAAGATAGTGGGTTCAATGCTATTTAAAGTCTTGACATCTCCAATCCCACTTTTACCAAATTTAGCATCAAGATCTAAAAACTCCGAATTATTGGGATGCCTTTTTACTAAAGTTGAATCATCTCCAGTCACATAATTATTAAGATTCATATTGCAAAACAAATATCTAATAGGGGACACATCAATAACTTTAAGATCTTCATAATTATTTTCACGGAAACTAGAAGAACACGCCTTTACAAAGCAATCTTTCTTAGCACGCAATCTAGCGGTTCTTTCTTTGCACTCATCAATGGACACTCTCATTTCTTTGAGAGACTCATTGATATCATGATTAGGAGAAGTAGATCTAAGTTTCAACGAATCGACATCAAGCGAAAGTCTATCAACGTTCCTAGCCAAATCATCAACTTTGAGCAATTTTCTTCAAGCAAGGCATTAAAATTCTTTTGAGAGATCATAAATTCTTTTACACTATTCTCAAAATCAGAGGGCATCTTATTAAAATTACCATAAGAATTATTGTAGGAATTTCCATAATTATTAGAGGAATTACTAGGGAACGGTCTAGGATTAAATTTTCCTCTATAAGCATTGTTTCCAAAACTATTCCTACCAACAAAATTCACATCCATAGATTCATTATTATTCTCAATCAAAGTAGACAAAGGCATATCATTGGGATCAAGAGGGGTATTCTTAGTAGAAAACAATTTCATAAGTTCATCCATCTTTCCACTCAAAACATTAATTTCTTCTATAGCATGCACTTTTTTACTAGTAGAACTTTCGGTGTGCCATTGAGAAATATTACCCATAATATTATCAAGAAGTTTTGTAGCATATCCTAAAGTGATTTCCATAAATGTGCCTCCCGCGGCCGAATCTAAATGATTTCTAGAAACAAAGTTCAATCCGGCATAAAAAAATTGTATGATCATCCATAAATTCAAACCATGAGTAGGGCAATTGTGAATCATCAATTTCATTCTTTCCCAAGATTGGGCAACATGCTCATGATCAAGTTGTTTAAAATTCATAATATCTTTCCTAAGAGTGATAATCTTAGCGAGAGGAAAATATTTAGAGATAAAAGCATCTTTGCACTTATTCCATGAATCAATACTATTCTTAGGCAAAGAAGAAAACCAAACTTTAGCACGATCTCTAAGTGAAAACGGAAATAACTTCAATTTAACAATATCATTATCCATATCTTTCTTCTTTTGCACATCACACAAATCAACAAAGTTGTTTAGATGGGTAGCGGCATCTACACTAGGAAGGCCGGCGAATTGATCTTTCATAACAAGATTCAGCAAAGCAGGATTGATTTCACAAGACTCAACATCATTAAGAGGAGCAATCGGAGTACTAAGGAAATCATTATTATTGGTATTGGAGAAATCACACAATTTGGTATTATCTGGCGCCATGGCGGCAAGTAATCCAACACACAAGCAAATAGAAAAAGGCAAGCGAAAAAGAGAGGACAAGATTCGGAAAGAGAGGGCGAATAAAACGGCAAGGGTGAAGTGGGGGGGGGAGGAAAATGAGAGGCAAATGGCAAATAATGTAAATGCGAGGGAGATGAGTTTGTGATGTGTACTTGGTATGTCTTGACTTGAGAGAAGACCTCCCCGGCAATGGCGCCAGAAATCCTTCTTGCTACGTCTTGAGCTTGTGTTGGTTTTCCTTGAAGAGGAAAGGGTAATGCAGCAATAGTAGCGTAAGAATTTCCCTCAGTTTTTGAGAACCAAGGTATCAATCCAGTAGGAGGCTCCTCAAAAGTCCCACGCACCTATACTAACAAACAAAGAGCTCGCAACCAACGCAATAAAGGGGTTGTTAATCCCTTCACGGCCACTTGCGAAAGTGAGATCTGATAGAGATAGTTTGATAAGATAAATATTTTTTTGGTATTTTATGATATAGATTGGAAAAGTAAAGATGCAAATAAAAGTAGATTGAAAGCTTATATGATAAAAGATAAACCCGGGGGCCATTGGTTTCACTAGTGGCTTCTCTCAAGATAGCATAAGTATTATGGTGGGTGAACAAATTACTGTCGAGCAATTGATAGAAAATCGAATGATTATGAGATTATCTAGGAATGATCATGTATATAGGCATCATGTCCGCAACAAGTAGACCGACTCCTGCCTGCATCTACTACTATTACTCCACACATCGACCGTTATCCAGCATGCATCTAGAGTATTAAGTTCATAAAAACAGAGTAACGCATGAAGAAAGATGACATGATGTAGAGGGATAAACTCATGCAATATGATATAAACCCCATCTTTTTATCCTCGATGGCAACAATACAATACGTGCCTTGCTACCCCTATTGTCACTGGGTAAGGACACCGCAAGATTGAACCCAAAGCTAAGCACTTCTCCCATTGCAAGAAAGATCAATCTAGTAGGCCAAACCAAACTG
Source organism: Triticum dicoccoides (assembly GCF_002162155.2). Taxonomy (NCBI): domain Eukaryota; kingdom Viridiplantae; phylum Streptophyta; class Magnoliopsida; order Poales; family Poaceae; genus Triticum; species Triticum dicoccoides. The sequence continues at coordinate 378,247,398 of NC_041393.1, forward strand.
ATAATCGAAGATACTTGCAAAGATAACTCAATCATACATAAAAGAATTCAGATGAGATTCAAATATTTCTCATAGATAAACATGATCATAAACCCACAATTCATCGGATCTCGACAAACACACCACAAAAAGAGTTACATCGAATAGATCTCCAAGAAGATCGAGGAGAACATGGTATTGAGATCCAAAAAGAGAGAAGAAGCCATCTAGCTAATAACTATGGACCCGAAGGTCTGTGTTAAACTACTCACAACTCATCCGAGGGGCTATGGTGTTTATGTAGAAGCCCTCCATGGTCGATTCCCCTCCGGCGGAGCACCGACGAAGGCTCCAAGATGGTCGATGGAAATAGTTTTTCATTGGCTGCCTGGATGTTTTCGGGGTACGTGGGTATATATAGGAGGAAGAAGTAGGTCGGTGGCCGCCTGAGGGGCCCACGAGATAGGGGGCGCGCCCTGTAGGGGTGGGCGCGCCCTCCACCCTCGTGGCCACCTCGGCTGCTTCTTGACTTGCACTCCATGTCCTCTGGATCATGTTTGTTCCAAAAATCACGCTCCTGGAGGTTTCATTCCGTTTGGACTCCGTTTGATATTCCTTTTCTTCTAAATACTGAAATAGGCAAAAAAACAGCAATATGGGCTGGGTAAAATAAAGCCCATAAACATCCAAAACAGGTAATAGCATGGAACAATCAAAAATTATAGATACGTTGGAGACGTATCAACGTGGCAGCCCAAAACCCAGCTGATACTTGCTGCCCCAATGATAATAAATGATACCTGTCAGCTCCCCAGCTTTGTTGTGAATTTATCTCCTATAGTAACTACGTTGAAGCACCTAAAATGTAACTATGTTGACAAACCCGTGGGCCCCAATGTCAGTATAGCATTAGGAGGAAGTATTTTTCCGATGAGGCACTTGCTTGCGTACGGCCACAGACCTGGTGGGTCCTGACTGTCCGCCTCTCCTCATACAGTCCTCTTCAGATTCCTCTCGTTTGTTCAGCATGTTCACAACGGCAGACAGCAGCGCCACGGCAAGCGCACAAAGGCGCAGGAGGAGATCCGACCACCTGAGGAAGTGACTTATTTGTAATGAAAGTACTGAACTAGCCCGAATAGTTGTTCCGCCCGGGTTTGATTCCACCTGATGCAGGGAAAATATCTCCAAATTTTTTGCCTCTGCCATTATTGACATGTGGGTCCCCATTGTCATCTACGCACACCACATCCAACACTTGCCAAAATTTCGTCCCTCATTTCCTCTGTTTTTCGCACACTCGACATTGTGTGGGCATTTTGAAAATAGCATATCTTTTTGACTGTGCATCATATGAAGATGTGCTATGCATGAATGTTGATTATTATGATGTTAACTGGCTGGTAGTTCCATTTTCGACCATGAATAAAACTTCCAATGTGATGTTAACCCTGTTTGAAAAGGTTGTGTTAATATAAATGATCTACCTCTGGAAGTTGCAGTTTCTTATCTGAAACTGAACTTGCAGTTTCTTATCTGAAACTGAAACTTGCAGTTTCTTCTCTGAGAATCACATTGTCTACACTTTTATACTCCTATGAAACTACATTTTTTAAGGGTCTAGAATTCATAAAAATACTTCATATGGTCAATACAGCAAATCTGAAATTAAAAAGACATTCATATCTGAAAGTACTCTCAAAATACACAACACAAAACATATTTCACAACCTGCAAATACTGACAACCCTAAGCTACTCCTGACAATTCACAACCTGCCTGACTATTGGGCTGGGGGTGCAGTCCCCTCCTATTCCTTGGCGGCAGACAGCCGCCCTGGGAGACGAGTTGAACGGCGAGGGAGAGGATGGAGGGGAAGCATCGTCGGGCCAACTGATTTCTCCTCTTGTAGTTGGGTTCGGTCGACGAATACTCCACGGGCTCGCTCTGGCACGACACCCTCACAAACGGCACCCTATAGATGCTCGATCCTTCAATCTCTGGTGGATGCTCCATCTGGGATCGATACTCCCACCATCGCTCCCTCACGATCGGATTCGGTGAATCTGTTTGCTTCATGGCCCAGAGGAGCAGCTCTATGTACTCCCACGCGACTCCCCTCGGGAGTATCGCCGCCTTGTCGCTCTGTTGCAGATATTTTTCCGTGGATGTCACCGTCGCCACTAGTTGGTCCTTGTTGTCAAACAAAGACTGTATCTCGAACATCCTAGCTAGCTTCACAGGGTCGCCGTCTGCGATCCTCACGTATCGGTTGTACTCCTCCATCGATCGACTCCTCCACAGCACCTTCACTCGCCGACAGTGGTTTTTGAATGGAAGAGGAGAGGAGCAACGCTGGTTTAGGATTATAACGGGAGAGGAGCGAGACTAGTTTTGGATTGGAACAGGAGAGGAGGGGCGGTGGTTTTGAAATGGAAGAGGCGAGGAGCGACGTTGGATTTAAATTGGAATAGGAGAGGAGCGGCAGTGGTTTAAGAGGAGAGGAGCAGCGCTGGTCTTGGAAGTATTTTTTTTTGTTTTGCTTATTTTGGGTCAAAGTTTGACCACGTATTGTATTTGACAAGCAAAATGTGAAAATCATGCTTACAATCAGTCCCCGAGTAGTATGCCAATCACCCTAAGATAGCTCTAGACCTTTGGGTCAAAGTTGTGACACTGTGTACAAATAAAGAAAAATAGATTGGTGCTTCTTTCAGAAAAGAGTACTCCCTAGAAAACTTCCAATATAAGCTACTAGTATTTAGTTAGAGGATTTGTTGCCGAGAAAGATCCATCCACAGAGAGCGCCACACTTCCCACTAGTGGTGGTGGATGCCAATGTGTGCATGGAGCATGGTTGGTGTCGGTAATTTTTACTTGGCACACCTCGCACTCTGCATATATGTCGGTTCCATCCGTACATTTGTGCAGTTCCACCAATATGCAGCTGAATAACCCTGTTTGCACAGATAATGAAAAAGCGTGATTACATTATAGTGGCACTAGTTGATGAAACATACACTAATAAATAGAAGAAAATATTGCGATAGTATCATAGTACGCCATGCTGTGAGAGCGAGATGGGCCTTGTGACGCCTCATACGGTATGCCTCATACTCGAAATTGACCCAAGTCTCACCGATACACCTTCTGCCAGTGATGAACATCAGTGTACAGTGGTAGTACAAGGAGGGGCCTTGAGACATTCCACTCTCTATTTTTGTGCAGATCAACTAAATTAAGCACCCCAGTTTGTAGAAACGCTTAAACATTAACAATGGTACTAGTTGATGAAACATATACTAAAAGAGAGAAGCATTTTCCTTATCTACATTGGAAATGAAATGATAGAGAGGACACTCGCTCTATTTTAACTGTATTATTACTTCATTTTATCAGTGACACTAGGGTTGAGCAGGTGGCAAACGAGGTGTACCGTGCGTCACAAGGATGGAGGCCAGGGGTCCTTAGACTGGGATGCTGAAGCTGGCTCTTTCAGTCCCTATCTCCCCCCTTGACATTTCTATGGTAGCATTTGGGTTGTAATCCAAACTTGGTCGAGCTGGTGCTGCGTCCCCCTACCTGCCTAGCTTATGTGGATAACTTGTCTCCTGCTAGTACTCAGTCCGTTCTAGTAGTAGTTGCATAACTGCCCGTTTACACTGAGATGTTGTCGGATAATGGTTCTCTATGGTTTGGTTGCTTTAATGAAATCAGGGGAAACCCCCTGTTTCGATATATAAAAAAGATCAGTGGCACTAGTGGTGCCAAAACATTGCCTCAAATTAATAGTGTCACTAGATTAAGGTGCAAAATAATAACATTACTGCTTTATCATGGCAGTGCCAAAATAGTAGCACAAGAGCAGATTCAACATGCAGGATCTTTGGCAAACGGTCAGACCAAAAAGGAACATACCTTGTGATGGGAACCATATCTGCAGTTAACGCCATCATAGAAGGGATGACACTAGTCACCAACATGGATGATTCAATTCATGGGACCTTTTGGTGCAGTTCACCTAAAATGAAGCTATGTCCCATGAGCTAGCAGTTTCTTCTTTTTTAAAGAAAAGGGCTCCAGCCCTGGTTCCATTTCCATCAGAAAACTTAACCCACAGAGCTTCTTCTTCATTAGTTGCAATAAAATTGAGCAACATCAAGGTTGGTTGTGAAGCTCCTGGAATGTTCAACTATAATTTGGATATCATTTGTGCAGTTCAACTAAGATCAATCGTGAAATGTATATCTCTGTTTGCACAAAAAAGGTGGAAAGGAGGGTGACTAACAAGTGATGAAACATACATCAAATGAAAAGAAGCATGTTCCTTATCTGAATGGCAATCCTACAAGGACAGTAGCAATTTCTAAAGCAGCGGCATTGCTAGATATTAGTGTGGGCATTAGGATTCACTATGACAACTGTTAAATACGACATTACTTTAATGGTGCCATTGCTTCATTTTACCAGCAACATTACATTAACAGCTGCTACAGAGTCGGTATTTGGGCATGGGAGAGTAGGCGGACTAGGACAGTTGCATTTCTAACAAAAAGAAACAACTTATCTTAACGGGAAATTTAGCAGGACATGAAAAAAAGTGCCATTGATTCATATTACTGGATGCATTACATTGGAAACAACATTGGTTTAACGTGTATTTACTTTTAAAAGTGCGACTGCTACATTTTACCAGTGGCATTACATAAGAGTGGCTTGGGGAAACAAACATCAGAACAGGATATCTGGGTTGGTCCCATTTTTGTTCGTATAGCCACCTTATACTGTGTGAGGCTAGCAAACCTAGTGTTGGACTTACTGTGTTGACTGTCCCTTAGTCCCCACTTTCTTTCCTTTTTCAACCAATAGATCGGGTTTATATTGAGTTTATACTGCGTTTCCCTTTGTTTCCCTATTAGACCTAGAGACCAGTTGGATAGCCAGTCTCTGCTACTTTTTGCCCCCATTATTCCCTCTTTTGACCAAGTCCTAGATCCAGGTAACAAATCTTCCCCCACCCCCACCACCTTTCTTCCTTGTTTGAACCAAGTAGTACTAGATTCGAGTGCATGAACTAGTTTTACCTCTTAACAGTAAAAATTTAGGTGGCTTTCGAACAGCCGATCGATCCTATCTATGAGGGGGCCTGAGAAATAGTAAAAGATAAAAATGCAGCGACGTCAGGAGCTCGGGAAGTAGATCAAGGCCGGTTTCGAAGGAAATTATACCTGAGGGTCACCGGGATGTCGCTAGGTGGTCGACGGGAGGCCGGATCTGCCAACACTACGGCAGCGAGGAAGAAGGGGTCGGAGGCCCTCCCTAGCCAGCGGTGCTTGGGAGAGAACGGCAAGGCATGCTGATTGGGACGCACTGGCAGTGGGTAAGATTCGTCGCCAAGGATGACCGCGTGAACGTTGCACGTTCTCACCTTCCCCGACAGAGAGGATCCAGCTACATCTGTGACCAGCGGTGAGTATAGAGAGAGTGTGGCCACCACTGTCGTGTTTAGATCTGGAGAGGACGAGATAGTGTGAAGAGAGGAACACTAGCAAGCAAGCGCGGAGGCTCTTACCTATATAGTGGAGTACTAGTTTTATTTTTTCTATCGGAGCCGGCTTGACCTCGGCAATGACTGTCGAGAAGTCTTCATGCACGTGCCCCAGAGGCAAAGTTGTCGTCATTTTGATTTGAAGCACCGGATTATAACATATAACACGAAAAAAATGCCACATGACAAGAAACCATAACCTCACAACCCAAAGGAGACAACATGAATCCCGACCGATAAACTAGACGAGGATCAAAGCTCAAATTAAAGATAAACTCGTAGAAAAGGGGTCCATCGATAGATGTCCTAATTAACATAGCCGTCTTGACCTAGACGGCAGCCGAGTAGTCTTAGTGCATGTGCCCCCAGTGACTAGCCCCTTAGAGGAACTCAGTTGTCGTTGTTTAACCCTCACAGTGATCCGAAGCACATGACACCTAATTTTGCGAGATGACAAGAAACCTTTTTTTAGATTTTTCACCAGAAATACAGCCCTGTACAACACAGCCTGCACGATATGTAGATTATAGCCAATCCAGGCGTGTCTGCTGGAGTCTGGTCACATGCATGGACGAACTGATCTTCCGCGTCTTGCAGGGATCGTCTAGGCACCAACTTCTGTACAGCACTTGTCTAGTACTATTGCTCGTCTCTCTCTTCTATTAACTCACCCGACTTGCGGGGCCGGGGAGTGTGCCTATGGATGGTTCTCAATTGCGGTCCCACATATGTGTGAAAACGCAATATGACACGCGTTCCATTTGGAGAGCGGCGTGCCAAACTGACTGACCGTCTGGGGTGCGACGCAAACGCGACGGGCATGCTGTATACTCCGTACATGTGTACCGCCGTTTTCTTGAGGCTTTTCTCCATGGCACAATCCATGGTTACAAAATTAGTATATTGTACTATTTAAAAGTCGAGGGCGGGGCTTTTCCCACGTGGTAGGCGGGGCAGTTCCGCCTAGTTGGTTTGACAAAGACGCGAGAAGATGAGGGAGTAGGCTGCTGCAAATGTAGGGCTGTGTGATTTGACAGCGAGTTACTGCTGGACAGGTGGGGCCCCATGATTTGACTTGCCATTATGATTTTAATTGCAGCACTATGACCGGCGTGAGTCTCCTGATTCCTGACCACCTTCATACATGTGCCTCTCCCAACGCTCCACCATGTAGAGGCTGGCTCTTGCATGAGAGCCCACTCCTCCACTTTTTCCTTTCCTCTTTCCTCCACATATGCAAAAATGTCATGTAAAGCAGGCTTATAGCCCACTATTGTACTTGCTCCTATAGGTTCTAAGCCTGCCACATAGGCATAAAGTCTGATGTGGCAAGTTAATTAAGAAGAGAGAGACTAGTTTGGTGACCTCAGGAAGAAACGGTGCTAAGCGCATGTAGTTAGGTGAGAAGACAATTTTGAGTCTATAGCTAACTAAATTAAGCAAACTTAGCAACAAAAAACTAAGCACCTATGCATTGGGGACTTGAGTTGCTAAGCCATTTAATGCCCTTAGCACCTCATCTAAGCTCCATTTCATTGGAAGAGGTCACTCCTTGGCAAATGCAACAAAAACTACGAAGAAAGAGATAGAGAGAAGTAAAAAAATACTCTTATAGCCAACCTTATAGCTAACCTTGATAGTGATTAAGTGATGACTATGTATGACATGCCGACATCAGAAAGCCTAATGCATCGTGTTAAATCTCTAAGGGCGCGACTGCGCGAGCGAGGCGACGGTCGTGGTAGGCACGACCATGATACGGGCTGCTGACAGCCCTTGGATCTGAGATCGAACGATCGCATGCTAAGTTGCTGAAAATTTGCAGAATAACCCTCCAGGATAGGATATTCACCCATAGGTCTAGAATCCCGCCATGCAACCGTTCGATCTCAGATCGAAGGTCTCTCAGAAGCCCGTATCATGGGAGAATGGAAAGCTTCGTATCACCTGTAAATTTCCCGACGCTTGACATGACATCGAAAACCATTTAATTGGGCGTCGAGTAGACATGACATCTAATTGGGCCCCCATAGTACTGTGCATGAATCCGTTTATCCACCAGGAAAGCCACTACCCTGTCATTCGCACGCCCACTCAACATTTTTACAAATGAAAAACCGCTGGCAGTTTGCTCCTACTTGTCCCCGGACGTCCATTAACATTACGGTAGTTCGCTCCTAGTCATCTCGTCCTTTCACATTATGACAGTTCCACTAATCCTAACCCTCCTCCCAAATCCATGGTGTCCCAAATCTCCATGATCAGCGGTGAGTACAAGGTTAGAACCATCACCGACGATGAGTTCGACATGATCTACACTCATTCTTTCGCAACGGTGACATGATGTCTTGCTTGCTTCAGACGCATGTTAGAAAACTCAAATGATGAGTGGGTCGTTGGGCTAGATGTTGAGTACACCACAGTCCTGGGACAAGAGAAGAATCTAAAGGAGGAAGAGAAGAAGTAGCCCGCCATGATCTAGGTTTGCATGCATGACTTATGCTTGGTCTACCACATATGCCAACATTGAGTGCGAGGAATTTAAGAACTTCCTCAAGGGTGGCCTAGTCAAATTTGTTACTATAGACTTTATGAATGACAGAAGAGTCCTGGATCGGATAGGCCTCATTGTAGGCAACCCGTTCAACCTCCAAAAGAATGGGATGGTTCCCTCCGATGATCAGCCTTCAATGTTGACCCTGGCAGGAGCCATGGTTCATCCTTCATACGGTAAACTTAAGAAACCTCCGCACATGTTTCATCGTGCATGGCAGTGGAATATACTAGATACAGACCACATCCACTACACTTCAATGGATGGCTACCTTTGTTTCAATATCTACAAGGGTTGGATGAAGAGCAAGAGCCAAGTGTGCGGTTCAAGCAAAGAAGTATCGGCCAAGAGGAAGAGGGACAAGGACGAAGTCAAAGACGTGGACGAGGACTCCGAGTAAGGTGGCAGTGTCGTTGCTGATGGTGGTTCTAATGAAGTGTCTACCGGATTAGTTGCTTAGTTTAATTTCAGGTGTGCTTAGTTTTATTTGAGGTGTGCGTTGTGCTGAGCCCTCAGCAGAACTATGTTATGTTTCTTCTCGTTAATTTAACCCTTCAGCACGTACATACTAGTATTTCTTACAGTTCGTCTTTTAGTTGGTATAGTACTACCACTCGTTTCTTCACATTATATACGTACAATATATATGGCCAATATCATATAGCCAGTAGTTTAGTTGTCAAAGAATTTCAGGGTGCTTAGTTTTATTTGAGGGGTGTGTTGTGCTGGACACCATTATTGTGACTAAAATCTCTTTTGCCATGTTATAATGACATAAATGCCGATGGACCAACATGCCAGCTCTCCCTCTATCTCACTACAGTAAAATAAAGTGTGGGGTCTACTTGATCCCAACAGTGTTCTTATTTTCCTGTAAAATTATTCGCTTGGTTACTACTAACAAGCGGGGCCACATTTAGATTGTGAGAATCGGCTTATTTTTGTCATGTAACATGGTCAACGAGTTTGATGTCAAAATAACAATGTCTAATGGCATTTTTGAGCAAACATCTAACTTAACGATGGCATTTTTGAGATATCTAATTGCATTTTTGAGTAGGCATCTCACGGATCGATGGCATTTTTGAGTAGTTGTAACTTCTAATGGAAAAACTGAGTAGTGATACACAACTAGTGGCCTAAATAATAAGAACCCAAGAATTAAATAGGTATGCTAATTTATTTAATAGAATTTAGCACCCCATTTAAGCACGTACTAGGTTTTTTAATAGTACTATATGCATAATTTGGCGATGAGCGCACTCTATATGTACCACCTTTTTTCTTTAATTTCATCTTGTTAGTTTTGCTCCATGGTGCAATCCATCGATACTACTACTATACAAAAGTATACATTTTTTTAAAAGGCTAGAGGGCGGGGCAGTCTAGCTTGGTCGGTTTCATGAGAGGCAAGGGCCTTTGTGATTTGACGGCTCATTACTGCTGGAAGGCGGGGCCTTGTGATTTGACTGCTCGTATAAATGTGCTGACGACCTGAGCAGAAGCAAATAACCATGCGGTATACTCAATTTTTCCACTGGAGTAGTACTACGACGGAGGAGCATGAAACACGGCATCCCAGTGCCATATGGCGATAAAAAATGATCTAATTTGCTTGTCATCTCATTGTTAACATTGTTCTATTCATGCCTCATAGAGAACCTGACACGTGCAGCGAAACGCCCGAAGCAAAAGAAGAAACAGGGGAGCAAAAGAACAAGGAAGATTATCACCCCCCAAAAACAAGGAAGACGCACACACAAGTCTGGGGCGCTACTCTCACTACATGAAGGGTTGCTGGCCGCGGAGTCGTAACTGCTTCTTCATCACCTCCACGACCTTTATCTCCTTGCGCGTCTCCTCTGAGATCTTCTTCATTCCGTCCATGACGCGGGATTTCTTGATGCGAGCCTTCATCATCTGTTCCACGGCCGCATTATGTACCTTGACAGCAGCCGGGTGCTCGATGCGGAGCTTCGCTAACTCCTCCTTCTGTTTTATGACGAGGGCCTCCAGCATCTTCATCGAAGAACTACTATTCTCATGCAGCTTCTTCCAGCCGGCGTTCTCCTCCTTCAGCAGGTCGAGCTCGTGGCAGAGCTTCGCCATGTCCTCCTGAAGTTGCAGGATTTTGCCGGTCGCCTTCTTCTCCGAGGCAATGCTCTTCTTTAGCACCATCACCAAGCCGGCGGTCAACTCCCCCTGCTCATTGAGCTCAACGGGCATGTCATCGAGGCTCTCCTTCAGCAGCTACACCAAGCCGTGGATGAACTCCTTCTACTTATTGAGGTGCTTATTGAGCTGATCGGGCATGTCGTCGAGTGATAACAACTCTAGCGCTGCTAGTTCGGCATGTTCGCATCCGTGGCTAGGGCGCTCCTCGGAGCCATCGCTTGCCCGTGAGAGATCTTTCGAGGTCTCTGCATGGCGGCGAGCCCTCTCTTTTTTCCGCAGCCTTGGTTGCTGCTCCCTTGTTACGAGTAGTTCTCGACCTAGAGCTCTACACACCGGCCATGGCAAGGACAGACGAAGAAGGACTTATGAGGATGAAGGTAGAGTAATTTTTGGTTAGGTAGTTCCCCTTTTTATAACCTAAGTACTAGCACTAGTACTAAAACATGCATAGTGGGAACACATTCTGGTTTGGTATGTACTAGTAGGTGTGAGCAGGCTTGCACTAATTGTAGCACTAGTACTTTCGAATGTGATGGGAACAAGGTAAAGATTAATTGATGGTTTGGTCTCAAGGCCTGAAACGGCTCCCGATGAGTTTAGTGGAACATAAATTTCAAGTACTCCCTCCATCTCAGTTTACAAGGCTTGCACGTGTATCTAGGTCGTCAATGTAACATATATAAAATAAATTGTTTAACATAAAAAATATATCATTAAAAAATAGAATATTTGAAGTTTGTAATGATATTTTTTTTAATATATGCCTCTTATTAAGTTGGTCAAATTAACGACCTAGGTACACGTGGAAGACTTGCAAACTGAGATAGAGGGAGTACTACATTGCTCAAATGCAGTCGCACAAGTCAGTGATATAACTGGTCATACATGTCAAACAAGGCCAATGCGTGTCCCTTTAGTGAGACGCGGGTCCGACCGACCGTCTATTGGTGCGACCGACCGCAAAGTATCACGCGATGGAGACTTCTGGTTGTGGCTTCGGTTGATTGTCATGACCAAGCAATCTAAAACTAGTGATAAATCAATTACCATCTTTTTTCAAACGACCAAGTATTTTCACAGGAATACAATAGATATAGATGGAGTGACTGTCAAGGTTGCAAACCGACATGGCGTTGCAAGTTCACTACATCGCTGGCGGGGAAGGAGGGCAGCTCACCTCGCCTATGATGCATGCCCAGCGGGAACGCCGCAACTGGTCCCGGGATTGGCTTCTCCTACCGCCCATTTGAACAGTTGCACCGGCTGCTCATGCCAATGCGCAGGCATGCACGTTCTTTCCTCCGCATTCGACTCCGTGAATATGATCTCTGCCATTAGCCCTAGCTCAAAATCAACGTGACGTTGCCAGATGCCGACATCCCTTAGCATCTCTCCCCTGAGATCGACTTGCACCTCCGCCTTGTGCTGCGCCAGGAGCAGATCCTTGGAACTTCTCTCCAATCGATGCGACGCTTCCTCTATTTGATTTGCCCTTGCTGCCCACCACCTAAAACGCAGCCCTGACATGTCCTCCGACGCCAGCGATCTGTGATTCCAGAGCAATGGATCCCCTCTAAAACACATGTGGGTTTCACTCAAAGGTGGTAGTGCTACGGGCCGCAGCAAGAGGGCAGCCCGCGGGATCCTGGGATCTAAGGGATTATCCATGGCGGGATCTGGTGGGCGAGGCGGGGAGGCGAGCCTAGGCGCTGGGAGAGCCCTACGAGGCTAAGATAGAGACAGTACTACTCCACTCCGTTCATATTTAAATACAAAGGCCACCAATAGTACCCGTGGCAAAAATTGATCATGCTGCCTGCATCCTGGTTTAGTGGCCCCTTTTTTCTGCCACTTTTTATGACATGCATAAATATTATGTTACTTACAAATATGGTCAAAAATTGGCACAAAATACGAAGGAGACCAATGGAAGTACTCCCTCCGTTTCTTTTTTGTCTGCATATAAGATTTGGTCAAAGTCAAACTTTACAAAGTTTGACTAACATTATAGAAAAAAATATCATCATCTACAATACTAAAGTTATATGTCATGAAAATTAATTTCATCATTCATCTACTAATCTTAATTTCATATCGTGAATGTTGATATCTTTTCCTACAAAGCTAGCTAAACTTTACAAAGTTTGACTTTGACCAATTCTTATATGCGAACTAAAAAGAAACAGAGGGAGTACTAGCAACCCATGATTTAACTACTCGCATGCACGCAGTGGAGTAGTAATGTCTTTCTTCCGCCCTCACGTCCACTCAATTTGCATGCACTGTATTAATTGACCATGAATGAAGTGAAGGACTTTACGTGCATCAAATTATCACATGGGGTGGATCTTCGTAAAAAAATGCGTCCGCCCATGTACCCGCATGTGCGTGCAAGGGAATGAGTGCGTGCATGGCATGCGTGCACATTTTTGCTTTGTGCATGTACCGCCAGTGTGGCTCGGAGAGGATGAGTACATTCTTCTGGAACCAGCAGCACGTCACTGTGATCAATCCACACAAGGAGGTTGTGACAATGCCTCCGCATGTGCCACATGGCTTCATGAATTGTAAGAGAGACACTGTGTAGCATGCCATTGGAATTTTAATTTACGTGTTTTGCACATACTCGAAGTACTAGTAAGGTACACGTCCATTGCACGCATCAAATTTGGCAACCAAATTATGAATAAATACCATAGTATAGCATGTAAGCTCTGAGTCATATATGCCTGATGTAGACCTTCGTTTAATTATTATAGTTCATCTTATTCAAAATCAATTAGTTTTTATAAAAAAGCTAGGGCCTCTTTGATTCGTAGGATTTCCAAAAAGCGGGAATAGGAAAAACATGGGAGTAGAGTGGAATGTCGTCTTGAATCCTACGGGATTGTACAAGTGTTTGATTGTGCATAAAAAATGCAGGATTCTTTCAACAAGGTTTGAGTGTATGGGATGTTTCCTATGAAATCTAGTGCAAATGAATCCTATTGAAAAATTCCTATGGTTTACAATCCTACGAATCAAACAACCAAGATAGGAAAAATTCCTAAGGATTAGAATCCTCCAAAATTCCTCTAAGAATCCTTTGAATCGAAGAAGCCCTTAATCTATTTTATGATTAATGGAATTGTGCGTAATAAAGCATAAAGTAAAAACAAATAATGGCAATTCAACTAGAAAAAAAGTTTGGGCAGTTACGATACGGAAGATTCTAGAACAAAGGAGAAGCACTTGCGTTTTGAGGTTTGTGCATTATGAAGGAGTCTGCTAGATTGTACATGTGGAAAAATCCGGTGGGGGGCTAGAAGATGGTGCGAGGGGCCAAGTGGAGGGAGACTATGAAGGAGTGCACATGTGTGAGATCGATATTTAAAGAGAGGGGGCAAGAACGTGCGATGTTGGGCGCAGTGGCGGAGCCATGAAAAATAAATGAGCTAGGGGGCCAAGCATTTCTAATCCTTTACGAGGAGGGCCAATTCATCAACTTAAACCATTTTACCAGCAATTGTCTAATGATCACATTCATATTAGCCTTGATATATAGTGATGTTAGGGGGGCAGGGCCCTTGCTGCCCCCTGTCTTCACCACTATGCACGCGTCTGAGAGATGAAGCGGAAGGCATGGATGATGAGAGGCGGACGTTAGATATATAATTAATGTGGGTGTATTAGCTATGTAATCCTATATAGAGAGGTATAGATTGATCGATGTGGACGTGGGAAAGAGGGTGAGACCTCACTAGATATATAGATTGATCAGCTTGTGTGGAAAACTATGAAAGACCTAGCTATATATACACACACATAGAGGAACATCGATCGTTGCGCATGCACGTGAGAGATAAAGAATGCCCGATATGATGGAGAGGGGGAGGTGTGTGTGTGTGCCTGCATGGGAGACCGACCTGAAGAAAAAGATTGCATGTGTGCGATGGATAATGCCGACTGGTAGTGTGTGTGCATGCATGCATGAGAGAAAGTTAGTGGTACAATTATAAAGAGAAGATGACTGTGTGGGTGTAAAAGACTAGGTGAGGTCATAATCAATGTAAAGTTGAATTCGAATATTTGAATAAGAGATCATGATGTTTGAAACCCATGCATGCATGAATATAAATGTGATATGTGTGGTGTGGTTTGGAAATGAGCATGTTGTACTGTATACATATTGAACAAGGTCAGACTGATTTGAATTTGAGATACTGATGGCAGACATCGTTTGGCCACATTGCATCCGTGCATGGACACACTATTCTAATTGGAGATGATGGGTGGCTTTCGCATCACGTATCTATATCTATACCCCTATATATTACATTTTATATTTTTTATATAGTGTGCGGATAACTTTAACTATGAAAGGTGGTCGTTGGATGAGGCCAATCCAATGGTGCAGAGATGGCAAATTTGGGCACTACTGGCCGTTGGATATCATCTAGATTCCACCATATTTTGCCACATGTACAATCTAGAAGACTCCATGGTTGAACTTAAGCATAATGCACAAAACTCAAAACACAAGCACTTCTTCTTTTTTCTAGAATCTTCCGTATCAGAATTGCACAAATGTTTTTCGACATGATTTGCCATTATTTGTTTTTAATTTATGCCTTACAACGCACAATTCCATGAATCTTAAAATAGATTAGCTTTCTTATAAAAACTAGATGATTTTGAATGAAATGAACTATAAGAATTAAACGAACATCTACATCATGCATATATGACTCAAAACTTACATGTTATAATGTGGTATTTATTCATAATTTGGTTGCCCAATCTCATGCGTGCAATGCACGTGTACCTTACTAGTCTAAATGGTGTTTGTGTGTGCGTTGTGCGTGTTAAACACATTGTACGTAGTATATCATTCATGGTTTAGATTCCGAACATCTAGCTAGAGCATACATGTACTATGATTTCAATTCAACATAAAATGGATACATATATTTGAATTTGAGATCATATGTACATGTAGTCTGTATTTATATAGGAATTTACTTCTCCTATATTCATGTCATGTGTTCTGAAGATAATATTTAGATGGTTTTATAACTAACCCGAGTACAATCCCATTCAAACAGGGAAAATGTACTCAAATTTAGTCCATATGCTAGACAACACACATTGTTTTTTTATTGTTGAGGGAAGTGCAAATTGCTTTGGTACTGTACCCGAGATTAACAAGATAGTACACTAATAGTACTGATTGCTGCCCCAATATGTACCCCACAACCATTTAAAAACTCAAGTTTCAGCATTAGTTTAGACCTGACTCGGAGTATAATAGGTGAACACGACAATAAACTAGCATGTCATTATATTAAGCGATGCATAACGTAAGAAGACACGGAAGAGTGCGACCTCTCTTGCATACCCGTGTAGTCCTGAAGGTCATCTACTCAGTTGATGATGGTAATGCAGTTGCCGTGGTTGCCGGCGGCGGGGAAGAAGATCTGAGGCGGCGAAAGACAGTCTGGAGAGTGGACCCCTGCTGTGGTGTACCCTTCTGTCATTGGAGCAGCTGAGCTGGGGTGGAACACAGCGCAGCAGGAGCAGGATAAAACACACAAGGTTTTCTTTGACACATATCTGTAACAGAAGTAATTGTGTAACGGCTTGTTTGAATTTGTGGATTATAACAATGCAGCGATAGGAAATAGACAGGAATAGGATAGGAATGCACGCGCAAAACAGAGAATTCAAAAACACAGGATTTCTTCCAATCTGGGTGTTTGATTCACAAGAATTGCAAGATCACAGGATGCAAAGAAGCATGGTGAGATTAAGTCAAACCACAAGAAAACGTACGGTTATAATGCTATTATGCTACTATCCCTTAGTCTTGTGCTTCATGAATAGGAATTTGAAAAGGAGGACAAGTGGAAATTAAAATGCCTACGGGTTTTCTTTCAAGGAGACACTAAAGGAACGAATCCTACAGTTTTCCTTTGCTCTATTCCTTTGAACCAAATTCATGAATAGTAGTACCATAGGAAACTTTCCAATTCCTATGTTTTCCCTTCACTTTTCCTTTCAAGCACTGGCGATTCTAGTAGGCAGGCTTTAGCAAGGAAAAGCCTACACTAAATTTTTTTGTGCTACTTCTGTTACTTTGGACCCAGGCCACTACCCTACTAGCTCAACTCCTAGGCCCATCGACAAATGCACGGCTCAAACGCGCAGAGATAAATAATGATGGCGTTCAAGAGATGCCATCACGGATAGCTAAGTTGCCTGGTACCTCACTGCTTGTCATATAGTAGGATAAAATAATCGTATTTCACATTACTATGTGTGCTCAGTGGACAATATATATTACATGTAGAGTAAAAAAAGATGCAACAAGTGTACAACCTCTTTGGCGAAGCAATGTCGATCTCAGCGTGATTGGGTTGGTCGGTGAGGATGCTCCGGCTGACTTGGCTGTCGGAGGAGGGGAAGAAGATCTTAGGCGTCTGGAGATGGAGCCTGGGGTACTGCTCCGCTGTGATGGAGGGTTTCGTCGTTGGAGCAGCTCCGGTGAGTTGTACGACGCCGAGGCTGAAGCAGGACAAGAGAGACAACGTTAACCTGAGTGGAATTCTAATAGCATCTCCAATAGATGACGTAAAATACATAACCACAAAGTGCTAGATGTAAAATACATCAGCCGCTCATCTATGAACTTAACTATCAAAACTGTATTTAACTGTCGAAACTAAACTAAACTGTCGAAACTGAATTTTGCTGTCGAAACTGAATTGTACTGTCGAAACTGAACGCATAAGTAGCAGAAAAGCAGTAGCAGCAGCAGCGCATGCGGGAGCCGGGGCAGCTTGTCATGTAGCATCATCAGGTGAGGCTACACATCAGTCGATTGACTTTTTCATCTCTGGTCAATCGATTTTCTAGCCGTTGGATACGAATCAAGGGCCTGCAGTTCAAGGTACTGTACACACTTTCGCGCCACCTCCATTCCCACCCCACCGTCTTCACCTGCACCACCGGAAGAGCAGCATCATCACCGTTTCCTCGGATGAAGCTGCGGCCTAATCGGCGCCACCAAAGAGGTTGTATACTAATTGCTGCATTTTCTGCTTGATTCGATCTCACGGTGCTGCCGGCGCTCGGTCCCGAGCCAACACGGTGCGGCTCCATCCATGGTGGCGTTGCCGGCCACTTCCTCCACGGTGTCACTCCCTAGGCAGCGACGTCCACATCAGTAGGATCTGCTGCTGCTTTAGCTCTCGCTCGTTCTTTCTTCTCTGCTCTTGCTCTCGGTCCCCTGCCTGGTCTGCTCTTGTTTGCTATGTTGCTCCGATTAGCTACACTTTAGTCGACTGAATTGACTTTTGGGTTAGTCGATTTTCAGGGGGT
>NC_041393.1:378265662-378295048 GCF_002162155.2 Triticum dicoccoides
CGGAGAGGTACCCCACTATCTATCTTAGGGTTCAGGGTGGGGGCGGTGGTCACCGGCGGTGGTGGGGCGGTGGCGTGGGGATCGCTGGAGAAAAAGCTCGGCATGGGGAGGCCTAGACGGATGGCCGGGGCAGAGGCGGACCGGAGGTGGGGAGTGGTTTCGGGGCGGGCGGGGGCGGCTGGGGCGACTGTTTGGCCGGTGGTGGCTAGCGGCTTAGGGGGTGGAGGTTGAAGATGAACTGCAGGCCCTTGATTTCGTATTCAATGGCTGGAAAATCGACTAACCAGAGATGAAAAAGTTAGTCGACTGACGTGTAGGCTCACCTGGTGCTGCTACATGACCAGCTGCCCCGGCTCTCGTACGCGCTGCTGCTGCTGCTACTCCTACTGCTTTTCTGCTACTAGTGTGTTCAGTTTCGACAATACAATTCAGTTTCGATAGCAAAATTCAGTTTCAACAGTTAAGTTCAGTTCCGACAGTTAAATATAGTTTCGGCGGTTAAGTTCATAGATGAGCGGCTGATGTATTTTACATCTAGCACTTTGTGGTTATGTATTTTACGTCATCTATTGGAGATGCTATTAGAATTCCACTCAGGTTAACGTTGTCTCTCTTGTCCTGCTTAAGCCTCGGCGTCGGACAACTCACCGGAGCTGCTCAACGACGAAACCCTCCATCACAGTGCAGAAGTACCCCGGGCTCCATGTCCAGACACCTAAGATCTTCTTCCCCTCCTCCGACAGCCAAGTCAGTCAGAGCATCCTCACCGACCAACCAATCACGCTAAGATCGACATTGCTTTCTCGCCAGAGGTTGTACACTTGTTGCATCTCTTTTTTACTCTACATGTTATATATTGTCCACTGAGCACACGTAGTAATGTGAAATACGATTATTTTATCCGTGATGAACTCTCTTGAACGCCATCATTATTTATCTCTGCGCATTTGAGCTGTGTATTTGTCGATGGGCCTAGGAGTTGAGCTAGTAGGGCAGTGGCCTGGGTCCAAAGTAATAGAAGTAGCACAAACAAAATTTAGTGTAGGCTTTTCCTTGCTCAAGCATGCCTACTAGAATCGCCAGTGCTTGAAAGGAAAAGTGAAGGAAAAACATAGGAATTGGAAAGTTTCCTATGGTACTACTATTCATGAATTTGGTTCAAAGGAATGGAGCAAAGGAAAACTATAGGATTTGTTCCTTTAGTGTCTCCTTGACAGAAAAACTGTAGGAATTTTAATTTCCACTTGTCCTCCTTTTCAAATTCCTATTCATGAAGCACAAGACTAAGAGATAGTAGCATAATAGCATTATAACCGCATTTTCTTGTGGTTTGACTTAATCTCACCATGCTTCTTTGCATCCTGTGATCTTCCAATTCTTGTAAATCAAACACCCAGATTGGCAGAAATCCTATGTTTTTAAATTCTCTATTTTGTGCATCCATTCCTATCCTATTCTTGTCTATTTCCTATCCCTGCATTGTTAGAATCCTCAAATTCAAGCAAGCCCTTACACAATTATTTCTGTTACAAATATGTGTCAAAGAAAACCTTGTGTTGTTTTTCCTACTCCTGTTGCGCTGTGTTCCACACCAGCTCAGCTACTCCAACGACAGAAGGGTTCACCACAGCAGGGATCTGCTCTCCAGACTGTCTTTCGTTGCCTCGGATCTTCTTCCCCGCCGCCGGTAACCACGACAACTACATTACCATCATCAACTGAGCAGATGACCTTCAGGGCTACATGGGTCTACAAGAGAGGTTGCACTCTTCCGTGTCTTCTTACGTTATGCATCACTTAATATGATGACATGCTACTTTATCATCGTGTTCACCTATTAGACTCTGAGTCAGGTCCAAACTAATGCTAAAACTTGAGTTTTTAAATGGTTGTGGGGTACATATCGGGAGCAATCACTACTATTAGTCTACCATCTGGTTATTCTCGGGTGTCTACTATGAGTTTCATGTTGGGTGCAAACAAACATTAAAGGAGCCATTATCTGTATTTTTTTACTAAAGATATTATCTTCCTGCAATCATTGGTTTTGGGTCTATCCATAGTTTGCTACCATCACTTTGGATTTGTTCATGCACTCCTTACATAATCTCACTATGTTTTATTACTATGCATGTCATTGTACACAATGGAACTGAACATGTAGGGCAAAAGAGACGAGCCTTGCGTGGAAATAAAATTTCATGCAGACGTCACTCCATGGTGGGCGCAAAGGCAGCCCCCTCCACCCATTTTGGATCATAATCAAGAGGAAGATAACTGTTCTGAGGGGGATTCAGAAGGAGAAGACCACTCCTATTTACCCACTGAGGTCTTCGTTCTAACTTGGCATGCTGATGTTGGTAATATCTTGCATATGGTGCCTTGCATTGCTTACTGTATACATCAAATATGTCATCTGCTTAGTTTAGAACTTTGTGTCAATGCCATCTGTTTTGTTTGTTTATCGTATATGTGAATCATGCAATGCCATCTTGTTATGCCATGCATCATATATGTGAATTTTGCAATGCCACCCTGGTTAGCCAGTCATCTTATATGTGAATTATATCATGCCATCATTTTTTTATTACGTGTTAAATTTGTCAACAATTTTAGTACATTCAATTACTCTTCCTGTGCATCAGCCATTCGGCATGGTCATGAAAAAAATCTGGAGTGGAAACAAGGTCTTCAGAGCAGACAATGCTATCTGACGAAGCGTATGTCTTGCTAGTTATGGATAGCTCCTTAGAGAAGGAATCAGGACAGATGACCAGTCCTATCCCCCCCCCCCGAGGTGCATGCTCTAACTTGGCAGGGTTATGTTGCTCATATCGTGTGTATGGTATCTTACATTGCTATGTCATCTGCTTAGTTTAGACATGCTTTGCGTGAATGCCACCTGTTTAGTATCTAATTACTTTATATGTGAAGTATGCAATGCCATCTTGTTGCAAGACATTATATATGTGAATTATGCAATGCTATCTTGTTGCAAGGCATTATATATGTGAATTGTGCAATGCCATGTTGTTTAGCCAAGAGTCATATATGTGAATTATATCATGCCATCCTTTTTTTGTATTTCTCATTGCATTTGTCGACAATGTTTGTATATTCAACTGATCTTCCTGTGCATCAGCCATTTGAATTGGTGATGGAGAAATCTGGAGTGAAAGCAAGGTCTTCAAAGCAGACAATGCTGCCTACTGAAGCAGATATCTTGCTGGTTACAGATAGCTCATCAGAGGAGGATTCAGAGGCAGATGACCAGTCCTATTATCCCCTTGAGGTCTATGCTCAAACTTGGCACGGTTATTGTCGGTGTCAAAACCGGCGGATCTCGGGTAGGGGGTACCGAACTGTGCGTCTAGGTGGATGGTAACAGGAGACAAGGGACACGATGTTTTACGCAGGTTTGGGCCCTCTTGATGGAGGTAAAACCCTACGTCCTACTTGATTAATATTGATGACGTGTGTGTTACAAGAGTAGATCTACCATGAGATCAGGGAGGCTAAACCCTAGAAGCTAGCCTATGGTATAATTGTTGTTCATCCTACGGACTAAAGCCATCTGGTTTATATAGATACCGGAGAGGGCTAGGGTTACACAGAGTCGGTTACAATGGTAGGAGATCTACATATCCGTATCACCAAGCTTGCCTTTCATGCCAAGGAAAGTCCCATCCGGACAGGGGACGAAGTCTTCAATCTTGTATCTTCATAGTCTTGGAGTCTGGCTGATGATGATAGTTCGGCTATCCGGACACCCCCTAGTCCAGGACTCCCTCAGTACCCCCTGAACCAGGCTTCAATGACGACGAGTCCGGCGCGCATATTGTCTTCGGCATTGCAAGGCGGGTTCCTCTTCTGAATAATCTACAGAAGATTGTAAACGCCAGGATAGTGTCCGGCTCTACAAAATAAATTCCACGTACAACCGTAGAGAGAATAATATTTACACAAGTTCAATCTGCTGACGTATTTGGTGGCGTGACGTCACACCACTACCAAGCCTTTACTCGAATTGGTTTTATTGTACCACCTCAGCGTGTTTAGCGAAGCGGTTTCCCTGGCACGTCTTGTCGAAGCAGAGATCGTGTTCCCCTTATTTCGGGATTCCCATCAATACGGACGTGGGTAACCCAACCGCGCCATTGATTGTGGCGCTTGGGAGATAAGCGAGTTTTATCAGGCCGGTGGGGACACATGTTTTTGTCCGCCCATATAAGGGGATAAAGATCCAACCCTTTTACCTGCGCCTTCTTCCTCCTTGGCTTATCCATCTCTGCGAACTCAAGCTCCAGCGCCCAAGTCTGCACATCTCACCTCAACCTCCTCCAACTATGTCCGGAGCGGGAGGCAAGTGGATGGCCTCCTCCGTCACGGAGGGGCACATCCAGAAGCTGCGCAGCACCGGATATTTGTCCAGCAACATCGCGCATCAGCTCCCCGATGAGGGAGAGCTCATCCCCACCCCCAGGCCCCATGAGAGGGTAGTATTTCTTCCCCATTTCCTCCGCGGACTGGGCTTCCCACTCCATCCCTTTGTCCGGGGGCTCATGTTCTACTACGGCCTGGATTTCCATGATCTGGCCCCGAATTTCATCCTCAACATCTTGGCGTTTATCGTCGTGTGTGAGGCCTTCCTCTGCATCCAGCCCCACTTCGGCTTGTGGCTCAAGACCTTCAGTATCAAACCGAAGGTTGTGAAGGGCAGTCAAGCGGAGTGCGGAGGCGCCATGGTGGGCAGGATGTCCCACGTTACTTGGCTTGAAGGCACTTTTGTGGAAACCATTAAGGGGTGGCAATCGGGGTGGTTCTACATCACCGAGCCGCGTGACCCTGAATGGGCAGCGGTCCCCGAATTTAGATCTGGCATCCCCACATGGCTCACCTCCTGGAAAGAGAGCGGCCGGACATGGGGTGATTCGGAGGAGCTGACCGGACTCCAAGCCTGCATCCAAAAGCTAGTGGACAAGAAGCTCAAGCTTGTCAACGTAGTCCAGGTCATGCTCATCCGCCAGATTCTCCCATGCCAACGACGGGGCTTCAACATGTGGGATTTCGATCCGGCACAGCACCAGACTTTGAGCAGGCTCTTCGACACTACGTACGAAGATGTGTGGAAGATGCTGTTCAAGGGCGCCGAGGCTCCCGCATCCGCTACCAAAGATCGCGGATTCAGCTCGCAGCGTCCAGCTGACGAGGTAAGTGATTTTGTCCTTTATGGGACGTTTGTTTTCCATAGTTTGACTCTATGCGGGATCTAAACTCCCTTTCCTTTGACAGGGCTGGCTGAAGAAGGCCAAACAGACTATCTGTCCGGCCCCATTACCAGAGGACCCAGCGGACGCCGGCTTAACGGGGTTGCTGGCTCTGGCACCCCACGTGGTGCCGGAGAAGAAGGCCAAGAAGAAGGCCACGGGCACTCGGAAGAGTTCCCGTTTTCAGGTGCTATCGGATGGTGACTCCGAGGCAGACTCCTCTCACAAAGGTGAGGAGGAGAAGAAGAAAGCCCCTCCCCCAGCGGGGGGAGGGAAGAAAAGGAAGGTCTCCCCAACGAGGGGGCCGAAGGGTCCAAGAAGGGAAAAACTCTTTCCCCGGACCGCTCTGCCAACGCCAGCGACGACGACGAGGACTGGCCTCCAACGGCCAAGCCCCTGGCGAGATCGTAAGTATCCGGACTCCCGAATAACTTCATGGTTTTTCTTTTTGCCACGTAATGTCTTTCTAATGCCGCATACAACCCTGCAGTCCGCCCAAGGATGATCTTCCCGCTTCGTCGAGCAGGTCCTTGGGTGCGTCGGATATGGATTCTCTTCCGACCGCCTCCACCCCCCGTGATGCGGACGATGCCGAGGTGGGATCCCGGGAAGGGACCCGCCAGGAGGAGGAGGCCCCGGAGGTGTCGCAGAACAACCTCCCGGACTTTGCACCGGACTCGGCCCCGGAACCCATAGTGGCTCCGGAGTCCGGCGGGCGGCCCCTTCGTAAGAAGGGCAAGACCGTGACACCGGCAGCTTCCGTCCAACCAGAGGCGCCGGATAGCTTGTTGGAGGCGCTCAATGGCGCCTCTATCGAAGAGGAACACCACAGTGTTATGACTGCGGTGATTCAGAAGGTTCAGCTCGCCAAGAGCGGGATGACCGAAGCCTGCAGCAGCCTTCTAACAGGCTTTGAGGTAAGAATTTTGATATATGTAAAATAGTACCGCATAGACAGTAGCCCCTGATGCTCGGTTCGGTGTTCGGAAAGAAAAGCCGGACTGAGGATCTAAAAAGATATACGCAGGAGTCATAAAAAATATGTCAATATGGGATTGCAGGTTGCGGTGTTGACCTCTGCCGCATTGACTGCGGAGGTCAATGCTTTGAAGCAAAGCCTTGAGCTGTCCGAGAATGAGCTCGGCCGTGCCAAGAAGAAGCTCGAGGACAAGGAAGGTGAGTAACACCTTATTAAAATTGTACCTTACAGAAAAGGATTTTGGTTGCAAGAAGAATGACAAGGATAACGCGGGTATTGCAGGGGCCACTAACAAGGTGGCGGCCCTGAAGGAGGCAGTGTCCGCGGCCGAACGTAATGTGGCCGCGGAACGCACCGAGCGAGAGAAGCAGGAGGCGTGGGTGGCGGAGGTACAGCAAGAGCTCCAGGCTCTCATGGAAAAACATGAGAGTTTAGAGCATGACTCGAAGACTCGAGAGTCCGAGCTTGCGACGGCTCTTGAGAGTGCCAAAGCCGCTAAGGCCGAAGCCTATAAGGCCCTCCAGGAAGTCGAGGCGTTGAAGAAAATAGCGGTGGGTAAGGCGTTTTTCATGCAAAGTAAGCATGTGAGTGTGAATTACATATCACTTACCCGAATTCGGAGCTCTCCAGGAGCGTTTGCAGATCTGCCTCGCAGTGTGTCCGATGCTGCCGCATTCTACATGGCCGAGGAGGGGAGCTCGATGGAGAAGGTCTTCTGGTCTCAGTATGCTGAGGCCGGACATCCGGTGCCCCTTAGCTACCAGCTGAAGCAGCTGGTCGAGCTCCACAAGGTGGCCGAACAGGCCATGAAGGGCCTCATAGTTTGGCTGTGGCCTAAGGAGGCCATGCCTGGGAGCTAGTTCGGCCTGGTGCGGCGACTGGTGGATGTGTGCCCGTGGGTTGAAGTCATCAAGCACTCCACCTGTATTGAAGGTGCCCGTCGGGCCCTTGCCCGCGCAAAGGTGCACTGGGGCAAGATGGATGCCCAGAAGCTTGTGACGGACCCGCCACCGTAGAGCAAGGAGCATCGCACGCCCGAGATGTATTATAAGAGTGTCCTGAAGGGTGCCCGCATTATTGCGGGAGAGTGCTCCAAAGATGTAATATTTGAGTAGACTCGCATTTTGTTATCCTGTGCGCTGAAAACTTAGTTCATATGCGCTAAGCAACGCTTGTTAATTTAAAATATTACCTTCTATGCGGCTGTTTATCAAATCTAAGAGATGGCAAGTCGTCGGCTTCAGCCCCCATGCCACGAGTGCTGGGGTGTTCGGGATAAACTTGAGCACTCTTGTTCCCATTTTTGGGTCCATCCAGGGAGGCGCTCAACACAGCGAACAAGGCAACCGGACTTATAATGCTTGAACACTCTCACTTAGCCATAGAATTCTATAATTTTAAATTTCGGCGAAGCCCCTAGTCTTCGGAAGGCCAAATTTGGAGCGCTATCCACGCCTAGGCCGGACAAAAGCCGGCTCCTCGCTCTAAGCGGCATAAGTCTTTAGGGACTCGCAAAAAACCTCTTGAACAGCGACCGGCTCTCGCCTCATCATGACGGTCAGTTTTAGCTTTCTCCACCGAGGCGCTCGCCCAGCTCAACTGGGGCGCAATCGCAGTGGTTCTCCCAGTGCTACCTTAGCCGATACAATGGAACGTAAGGTACCAAAACATGGGAGTCGGGCAAACCCAACTATTGACCCAAGACATGATTCGGAGCCGATGCATATAATGCTATAAGTTCGGGGTGCCGCACTTGTGAAAGTGTTCGGACTTATCACACCATGATGCGGGAAACATAAGCCCCTGGTGTATTTAGCCGTACCAAAATGTACGAATGCAACATGTCATAAATGAACATATGTATAAGAAAGAAATGCGATTCGAAAAAAGGTGCTGCATTACTTATTGAAGAAAAAAACTGCTATAAATGCAGAACGATATAAATGGTGCGATAAGCAAGGGATCAGACTATTAAACATGTCACCCTCCAGGGGTAGGCTGCGGAATGGTGCATAAAACAGATTTAATGCTCGTAATGGAGACCACCTGGATATTCGTTGTAGCCTTTCTCCTTCCCTGGCTGTTGCATCGTGAGTTTGGCAGGTCTGCTGCCGGATAGGGCCTCAGACGAACGGAGTCCTGTGGGTGAAAATAAAAAGAAAAAAGAAAAAAAAGAACGACACACTTGAGAGCCCCTAGTGTGGTTGATCCGCATTCTGGGCCTATCGTGGTCGTGCCCTTCTCCCCATGCCCCATGGTATCTTCAGAGCGTAATGGTGTATGCGAAGGACCTGTCTTGACGTTTTACAGGGGCTGGGGTTGGGGCCGCACTGCTACGCGTGCTTGGAACGTGCCAGGTGGTCTTGTTGTATGTTACTCCGGGCGCGTTTAGCCGTGTCCGGCCGCTTAACGGCCGGACTTGAGAATTGCCTTAAGAGGCTGCATTGTACTTCTGCCGCGAGAGCCGCTGTATGTTCCTCCGTTCGGAGAGAGCGTTCAGTGTTTGCATTGACCGTGATAACTCCTCGAGGGCCTGGCATCTTGAGCTCGAGGTATGCGTAGTGCGGCATCACGTTCAACTTTGCAAACGCGTACGTCCGAGCAGGGCATGATAGCCGCTGCGGAACTGAACTATGTCGAAGATTAACTCCTCGCTTCGGAAGTTATCCGGGGATCCGAAGCCCTCTTCCAGTGTTACTGAGCCTGTACAATTGGCTTCTACACCTGGTATGACGCCTTTAAAGGTCGTCTTGGTAGGTTTAATCCTTGAGGGGTCTATGCCCATTTTGCACACTGTATCCTGATATAGCAGGTTCAGGCTGCTGCCGTCGTCCATCAGGACTCTGGTGAGGTGAAATCCATCGATGATTGGGTCTAAAACCAATGCGGCGAATCCACCATGGCGGATGCTGGTGGGGTGGTCCCTTCGGTCAAAAGTGATCGGGCAGGAGGACCATGGATTGAACTTCGGGGCAACTGGCTCCATCGCGTATACATCCCTCAGTTCACGCTTCCGTTCCCTTTTGGGTATGTGCGTTGCGTATATCATGTTCATCGTCCGCACCTGTGGGGGGAAACCCTTCTGTCCTCTATTGTTCGGCGGTCGGGTCTCTTCCTCGTCATCGCTATGCAGCCCCTTGTCATTGTTTTCGGCAATTAACTTGCCTGCCTGCTTGAATACACAACAGTCCCTGTTGGTGTGGTTGGCTGGCTTTTTGGGGGTGCCGTGTATCTGGCACGAGCGGTCGATTATTCGGTCCAAATTGGACGGACCCGGAGTAGTTCTTTTGAATGGCTTTTTCCGCTGACCGGGTTTAGAGCCCCGGCATTGACTGCCGTGTCTTCACTATTATCGCCGTTAATGCGGCGTTTGTTTTTGTTGCGACGCGACCTGCCATTACGGTCCTTGATATCCGGACTGCCAGAATTTTTGCTGAGGTTGTTGCTGCGTGCTAGCCAGCTGTCCTCACCCGCGCAGAAGCGGGTCATGAGTGATGTGAGGGCTGATGGATTTCGAATTTTCCTGTCCCAGGTGCCGAGCAAGCCACTCATCGCGGATGTTATGCTTGAAGGCCGCAAGGGCCTCCGCATCCGGACAGTCGACGATTTGGTTTTTCTTGGTTAAGAACCGTGTCTAGAATTGTCTCGCCGATTCGTCTGGCTACTGAATTATGTGGCCTAGGTCATCAGCGTCTGGTGGTCGCACATAGGTGCCTTGGAAGTTATCGAGGAATGCGGCTTCCAGGTCTTCCCAACTCCCAATTGACTCTGCTGGCAAGCTGTTAAGCCAATGCCGGGCTGGTCCTTTAAGCTTGTGGGGGAGATATTTGATGGCGTGAAGATCGTCACCGCGGGCCATGTGGATGTGAAGGAGATAGTCTTCGATCCAAACCACGGGGTCTGTTGTGCCATCGTAAGATTCAATATTCACGGGTTTAAACCCTTCGGGGATTTGATGATCCATTACTTCATCTGTGAAGCATAGTGGGTGTGTGGCGCCTTTGTATTGGGCGATATCACGACGGAGCTCAAAAGAGCTTTGTCTATTTTGTTCGGCCCGGCCGGACTTACTGTGTCCGGCGCGACGGTTGTCGTCACGTATCATGGGGCACCCACGCGATCCATAGATTGATCTTGATTGTCTTGCCTTATCCTCCAATATATCTCGCAAGTCCGGAGCGTTCCCCTGTGGCCTTGCACTTTTCAAGAGATGCCGGGGTACGGTTCTAGTGAAGGGCCTAGAGGCCTCTCTGTCGCGACCACAGGGTGGTCGGTCAGCCGTATTGTCTGCTGGTGATGCAGGTTCATACGCCTCCTCCTCTAATCGGGGGAGCAGCTTGCATTTAGGGTAGCTTTTGGAGGGGCGTTCAAGCTCATGCTCTTCGGCCGCGAGGACTTCAGTCCATCTGTCGGCTAGCAGATCTTGATCAGCTCTAAGCTATTGCTGCTTTTTCTTGAGGCTGTTCGCTGTGGCCATAAGCCTGCGTTGAAAACGCTCCTGTTCGACGGGATCCTCAGGCACAACAAATTCGTCATCGTCGAGGCTTGCCTCGTCTCCGGAGGGAGGCATATAATCCTCTACCTCTTCTTATGCCGCTCTCTCATGAGGGTTGGCGTCTCCGTCCTCCTGTGCTGAATCTTGCTGGAGTGGGTTGTCTTTGGCACTGTCTGGGGTGTTATTGTCTCCGGTGCCGGAATCTTCATTCTTGTTGTGGCGGGATTTAGAGCGGCGCCGCAGACGCCGGCGTTTGGGCTGTTTCTTGGAGGGGTCATCCTCCGCTGTTCCTTCGCCATTCCCATCCTTTGCGATATCCACCATTTATATGTCATATGATGAGGTGGCTTTCCAGTTCCCGGTAGGTGCTGGTTCTTGGTCGTCTCCGGCATTGTCGTCCATACCATCGATGTCTTCGGAGTCGTAGTCTAGCATGTCGGTTAGATCGTAGACAGTGGCTACTAAGTGGGTGGTGGGTGGGCTTTGAATTTCTTCGTCGTCCGCATCCCAACCATCCTGACCGCAGTCCGGCCAGGGCTCTCCTGATAGCGAGAGATACTTTAGTGAACTCAAGATGTCGCCGAAAGGTGAGTGTTGAAAGATGTCCGCAGCGGTGAATTCCATGACCGGCGCCCAATCGGATTCGATTGGAGGGGGCGCGGGAGGTTCGGAGTCCGGCAAAGAGTCCGGCACCTTGGAGTCACGAGCTTTGTGAGGGACAAGGTTAGTGTTCGGCTCTATCGCCGTAGAGGTTGCAGCCCCCGAGGCGGTGTCTAGCCATCCATTCTCGATCTGCGCAGCTGGCTCCGAATTGAAGATCGGAGCGGGCTTGAGTGCGGCCTCCAGGGTACTGTCCGGCTGCAGAGCTAAATCATGACCGTCGTGACAGTGCGACGCGCTTGGCTGTGGCTCGAATCCATCAAAGATCAAGTCCCCGCGGATGTCAGCCGCGAAGTTCAAACTTCCAAATCTGACCTGACGGCCAGGGGCGTAGCTTTCGATCTGCTCTAGATGGCCAAGCGAGTTGGCCCGCAGTGCAAAGCCGCCGAATACGAAGATCTGTCCGGGGAGGAAGGTCTCACCCTGGACTGCGTCGTTGTTGATGATCGAAGAAGCCATCGAGCCTATCAGGGACGACATAGAAGAACTCTCAATGAAAGCACCAATGTCGGTGTCAAAACCGGCGGATCTCGGGTAGGGGGTCCCGAACTGTGCGTCTAGGCGGATGGTAACAGGAGACAAGGGACACGATGTTTTACCCAGGTTTGGGCCCTCTTGATGGAGGTAAAACCCTACGTCCTGCTTGATTAATATTGACGACGTGTGTGTTACAAGAGTAGTTCTACCACGAGATCAGGGAGGCTAAACCCTAGAAGCTAGCCTATGGTATGATTGTTGTTCATCCTACGGACTAAAGCCATCCGGTTGATATAGATACCGGAGAGGGCTAGGGTAACACAGAGTCGGTTACAATGGTAGGAGATCTACATATCTGTATCGCCAAGCTTGCCTTTCACGCCAAGGAAAGTCCCATCCGGACACGGGACGAAGTCTTCAATCTTGTATCTTCATAGTCTTGGAGTCCGGCCGATGATGATAGTTCGGCTATCCGGACACCCCCTAGTCCAGGACTCCCTCAGTTATATTACTCATATCATGCATATGTTGTATTGCAATGCTTTGTTTTTACATCATATACACAATATTGAATGCCATCTCCTTAGTTGACACATCATATATGCGATTGCCCTCTGCTCAATTGCTTAGTATATAAATTATATATTTGAATTGCATCATGCCATGATGCTTACCTAGATAACATGTATCTGATTTATGGCATGCCAACCACTTTAATAGACACATCGTATAGTTATATCATGTCATCATGTTTACATAGTCATCATATTTTGAAGTATGTCATTCTATCCTGCTTAGTTAGCCATCATACATGTGAAATTGTGTCATGCTATTCTGTTTAATTAGCCATCATATATGTGAAATTATGTCCTACTATTCTGTTTGGTTAGACAACATAAATGTGAATTATTTCATGCCCTGTTTTCTTCCCTACTATCCATTGCACCTGTCTATCTTACAATATTTTTACATGCAATTACTTTTCTTGTTTATCAGCCATTTCAATTGGAGGGGGTGATGGCAGAATCTGTGGGAGTAAAAACACAGTCTTCAGAAAAGATCGTGCTACCTGTCGATGCAGATAGAACCATGGTTGTACTTTCCCAAGAACCAGCCCCACCACACGTAACCCAAACTCACGTAGATTGTACCCCTACGCAGTTGGACAGAGAACTAGCTACACCCCTTCTAACCCCAACCCTAGCAGATAGTAACCCAGCTCTAGTTGACACAGGACCATCTCCACCACAGAGAACCCAAACACGAGTATTTAGTAAGGCAACTGCAATGCCCAAAGCACAAGGACCACCACTCCGAACCCCAAGTCAATGCTTAAAGCAGAAGAAGAATTGTTCACAGGTCAGGTTCCGTAGCTATGGTTCATATTAGTTTGCTCTTGCATCACTTTATAACTCATACCAACTAATTTCAAATTTGAAGGATGCAATTGAAACTCCAATGGCGCAATAGGTATGTTTTAAACCTGTTTCTTTAACGTGTTTGCTGTTGTAACTTGCTCTATGTTGATTTCAGTTTCAATTGAATAAACAGTTATGTTCTCATGCCATGCACATTACAAGTGTTGTTATTGCTGTGTAGTTTCCCACACTTATATTCTATCAATGCTACTTTGTCTTAAATAGATATGATTCGAACTGTATCTATCTTGATTTGGCAACAAAAACTAGAATGATATAGACCATACAGTGACCATACTACATAAATATATGTTTGTTTCATGTTGTTATCCTGTCCACCTTACTACTGAACTAGTTTACCAAAATGAGTTTCATATGCTACATTATAAACATGTGATGTGTTTGTTTGTTTGTTTCTCTTTTAGAACGCGGATAAAATATTGGAGAAGAGTACCCCGTTATGCGATGGTAAAGGAAGTAATGCAGATAAGGTTCAAGATAGTGAGACATCCCTGTTGGTCTCAAGGAAAGCTGATAAATACTATATTGAAGACACTGATATAACCCCAAAGTCCTGCCTTGATGTAGTGTTTGAGTTACTGGCTACTACTGCTAGCACCAGCTCTTCGAACTCGCTGCTTGAATCAGTTAGGCTTCTTGAGTCCCAACTTTATGTTGAACGACATCAATCAGATGTTATGCGACAAGAAGCCGAAGGACTGAGGAAGTCCTTGCAGAATTCAGATGCATACTTTCTGGTGCAACAGCAAGTGCTGGAGGATTTAAGCACCAAACAAGAGAAAGTTAATAAGCTTACTAAGCATCTTTCCAGCATTATGGGTGCCCAGGATATTGTTTCTTGAGCTCTTCTAAAGTGGTTTCAATTCTGGACTTGTTTTATTGCGGCGTTTATTTGCACTGGTCGCCAACTTTGACAACCAGCATATATGATATGCTGCTTTGTTCCCTATATTTGTATTGGGGGCGAACTTTGATGCCCAGGATGTAATATGTGTAATAGCCATGATAGCCTAGCGTAAGTTGCTTGCTTATTTATTTCCTTCTTGTCTTGTTTATTTGTTTGCTTGTAGTCAGTGCAGTTCTTTTCCGTAGTTTGCTAGTGCCTGCAATAACCTACTCCATCCGTTCCAAATTACTCGTCGTTGAAATGGATGTATGTAGAACTAAAATACATCTAGATACATCCATACATGCAACAAGTAATTCGGAACCGAGGGAGTATTTTTTAACACTAGGCCACAATAACCATGGGCTACATATTTATTATAGTTACCATGGGCCTCCTACGGGCCGTAGAAACAATTGGCCTTCTAAGGGCCATAAAAACAATAGGCCTTCTACGGGGCGTAGAAACAATGGGCCTTCTACGGGCCATAGACACAATGGGCCTTCTACGGGTCGTATCATCAATGGGCCTTCTACGGGCCGTATGATTGATTGGCCAAAGATGGGCCAATAATAGACCGCATTATGGCCGTAAACGGGCTAGAGTTGGAATCGTCTGTTCATGGGCCGACCATAATGGGCCGTCGTTAATTGGTCGTATTTGATGATGCTATGAAAACGGCCCAACGTATTAACGGGACACAAACAGGCCGACTGTAACCACGGGCTGAATTTGGCCCACAAGTAGAAAATGACAGTAACAGGCCATAAGTAAACGAATGCTGGAAATGAGCCCAAGAATAAATGGCCCCTGAGAAGGCCGAAAGATAACATGGGCTGGAAACGGCCCAATGGAATAATGTGCCGTTAATGGGTATAAAGTGATACACTGTTCATTACGGGCCAGTTTCACCACAGGTCGTTAATAGGCCAAGAATTACAAAGGGCCTCATATGGGCCGAAAGACGTCATGGGCCATACATGAGCCGAAAGTTAAAACAGGCTGGAATCATATTGGACGACCCAGATGACGCTATTGGGCCTAATTCGATAGGTCATAATGGGCCCTGGGTTAGCGGGCTGTAGGCTATATGCAAACAGGTCGTTAACAGGCTTTCCGTGGGCCGGCCCGCCACCTTTTGACCAAGTCAAACGGGCCGGCATTTTCACGGGAATGGGCCTCTGTTGGGTCGTGCCATGTGTCGACGTATCATAGGTGCCTTCGGTCCAATGAGTGGATGACATCTGTCCCAACGGTGAGCCAACACATGTTTCCTCCAGCCAATGGTGATTTTACACGTGGAAAATCCCCATTGGTCGTGGATGTTAACGGGTTATCGGATCAAAACCGGACCTGATAGCTTAACGGCGAGCCGTTATGTTGGATGCCATGTGTCGGTCATCCTTGACGAAAGCACTTCTATGACGCGTGATTTATCATCATGGGAGTGCACACTTCCGTGATGATAATTTTGGTAATGTCATGGAACACTTCTATGACAGCACAAGTATGACTATCTTGATTCTGTCATAAAATCGTCATGGATGTACATGCATGACAGAAAACGTGACCTACTGTGACAAACACGTATCATCACTGAATTGTATTTTTTTGTAGTGCTTACATGACCCCGCGGGGCCTTCATGATTTTTAGGCAGGAAATAAGACAAAAGAAAGGGTCTCCCGAGGACCACAACTCAGGAGGCGCCAGCTCTGACATCGTGGTGTCTAGTCGGTGTCATCCCCCTCCTAGACTCGGGCGCGGTGGCTCATTGTAGTCGTCGTCGCTTGAGCTTGACGCAGAGGAGGCGCCACTACAGCTGGAGGTTCCGCAGCCAAGGGCAATTTCACCGCCGGAGTCCTCGCCTCCGCTGTTGCCGCCATTGGGGCAGCACTCCAGGCATTCGCCGTCTTCCCCGAATACCTTGAAGAAGAGCATTGATGCCCCGTCATACCTAAAATGAAGGGCGTGCCTCCCCTCCGTGGCACATGCACAGGCGACCGTTCCTCATCCCCAGGTCATGAAGACATCACCGGAGAAGGTGGCCTCAACTTCCGCCTGCAAGGCTTGGCCGCAGCAGCCGTTATGTTGTAGCCACAGCTAGGCGGGTCCCTGCGACGTCAACTTCTCTACTAAGGCATGCGGGAGTCAGATCCAGGTGCACGGCAGCATCATCACCCACACCACAAACTCGCAGGTTGTGCCGCAGCATCAGCCTGTGGGTGATGTGGTCGGACGGCCGTTGCTTGCCTCCCTCCTTGGCCTCATCCTCCATGGTGCTCGCGGCCACCCCTGTGGGAAGGACCCTGTGCGCGAACGATTGGGACGGCATGGACTCTCGGCGGTGCGCACTCATGTCGATAAGGGGTAGCCGTGGGCATTGCGATGTCCTGGCAAGGGCGGCTATGGCCCTTCTTCCATGGGAGCGGCTCCGGTTCCTCCCGCGGGGCCTTCCCTTTCTCAGCGACAGAGAACCTCCTCACCGGCGCCATGGATGCTACTATGAAAGTGCAGGTCGAGAAGATGAAGATGGGTTAGGGGGATCTGCCCCCTCCCCATTTTATAGGCAAAGGAAGGCTAAGCGCACCCTTCCTCGTTCTCAGAGATGATGGCTCTACTGCATGCGCCAGGCTGCTGTCAACTTGGGGCAGTTGCCGAGGCGACATGGGGAAGCGGAGGCGTCCGCGTCTCGTCAAGCGCCACGCAACAAGCCTGGCCCGCAGGCGGTTGGGGCCAGGGGCTACTGTCGGTGTTTTGGGATCAGGGGTACCCAGATCTGCCTGCATGCGGCCCACGATGTTGCTCCCTCGACGGCCTGGTACGGCCCAGCGGCAAGGCCTTCAAGACAAGACCCTCGCGAGGGCCCCGGCCTCACGAGGAGGACAACACCAAGACCTCCAAAGGAGCGGCCTCAACAGGTTGCCTCCCGAGGAGCGGAGATTTCTATTCAGGTACCCAACCTCCTGAGGCTGCGATCATGTGATCCATGACGACCAAGGGCAGGTGGGTGCTAGCGGGCGAAGAGGAGATAGTTTCCCTTTCGGTGCTAAGGGAGCAGGCACAGATGCGGGTTCCCAAGGAATCCTCCAAAGCTATCCATTCCGGTGCAACAAGACCAAGACCACGGGCTCGGCAGGACAGATGTCATCACTGAGCCCACCGCTGCGTCACTACCAAAAGCTTTGCAGGAGAAGACCACCTTTTGTTAGGATTAGATGTACTTCTTGTCCCCTTTCAAATTGGCCGCTGTGGGATCCCTTCCCGCCTAAGTTTTCGAGGAAGGGGACCGAGGCCACTATAATATAGGCTAGCCACCACCATAGAAGGGGATCCCCAGATGAGATCTTTTCCACCCTCACCACTATATCCCTCACGAGGTTGTTCATCCACTGTACTAGTTCATCCTCAACCCCTCATGAGGCCAATCCACCACAAAGTAGGAGTAGGGTTTTACACCGCCAGGTGGCCCGAATATGTTGTGTTCATCTGCTTTCCCGCTCGTGCGTGCATCCGACGATGTTAGGCTGTAGGGCGACGAGCTTCAGATTTGAGAGGTTGAGATCTTCGAACACACCCCAGAGTTCGAACCTTCTTGGGTTTGCAGAGCCCTGAATCCTAGAAACAAACTTCTTCCGATTGACATGAAATCGGGGAATCTTCGTATAACACTAGGTTTCCTCAATGGGGATATGCATGTCCCCAACAATAAGAGTTTCGCATTTCTTTTTGATAGTAGGAAGAGGGAATTCAAAACCTCCAATAGTAATTGTTGAATTTTTTCACTAGAATTGATCCTATTCACTTGAGGTTGTTTCTTCGGAAAGTGTAGCGTGTGCTCTTTACCATTGACATGAAAAGGGACATTACTCTTGTTGCAATCAACAACATCCTCTGTAGTGTTTAGAAAGGGTCTCCCAAGGATGATTGACATACTGTCGTCCTTGGGTATATCAAGAATAACAATTCCATTTGTAAGTACGACAGGCACATCCTCACAAATACCGATGGGTATAGAAATTGATTTATCAGCCATTTTCAAAGAGATTTCAGTTGGTATCAACTTATTCAAATCAAGTCTTCGGTACAAAGAGAAAGGCATAACACAACACCGGCTCCTAGATCACACAAAGCAGTTTTAACATAGTTTCTCTTAATGGAGCATGGTATAGTTGGTATTCCTGGGTCTCCTAGTTTCTTTGGTATTCCACTCTTAAATGTGTAATTAGCAAGCATGGTGGAAATTTCAGCTTCTAGTATCTTTCTTTTATTTGTAACAATACCTTTCATATACTTAGCATAAGGAGACATTTTTAGAATATCAATCGTACGCAAGCGCAAAAAGACAAGTCTAAGCATTTCAACAAAGGGCTCAAATTCTTCTTCAACTTTATTCTTTGAATCTTTAGGAGGAAAAGACATGTGTTTCTGAACCCATGGTCCTCTTTCTTTACCATGTTTCCTGTCAATGAAGTCTCTCTTATCATATCTTTTATTCTTAGGTTGTGGGTTATCAAGATCAACAACAGGTTCTACTTCCACATCATTATCATTATTAGGTTGAGCATTAACATGAACACCCTCATCATCATTATTACTAGGTTCATGTTCATCACGAAATTGTGTTTCAACATCACAGATAGAAATATCATTTGAATTCTCACATGTGCCTACGGTGGGTTCACTAGAAGCATACAAAGTCCTATCTTCTTTCTTTTTCTTTTTAGATGGACTAGGTGCATCAGTATTAATTCTTTGAGACTCTTGCTCAATTCTCTTAGGGTGACCTTCAGGATACAAGGGTTCCTGAGTCAATTTCCACCCCTAGTCATAACTCTAACAACATGACCATTCATCTTATTGTTCAATTAAATCACTCTGTGTCTTGAGGATTTGTTCTACATGAGTTTTTATC
Organism: Triticum dicoccoides; assembly: GCF_002162155.2. NCBI lineage: Eukaryota > Viridiplantae > Streptophyta > Magnoliopsida > Poales > Poaceae > Triticum > Triticum dicoccoides. The sequence continues at coordinate 378,284,779 of NC_041393.1, forward strand.
ATGAAAGAATGATTACTCACACCCTTGACATCATTAGTAGTTCTAAACATAAAGTCACTCAAGCATTCAATCATATAAGCATTTCGTTTCAATTCTCTACTAACATGTGCATCAAAGTTCTCTTGTTTAACAATAAAGTTATGCAATTCATCCAAGCATTGATTAGAAGACTTGGTATAAGGAATATCACCTTCATTAGATCTATAGGGAGAATTTACCTCTACTACCTGTATCGGAATATTGAGACCATGTATTTCTTCAATAGGTGGTAAATTCTTGACATCTTTAGCTTTAATACATTTTTCTTTCATAGATTTCTTTGCCTCTTGCATATCTTCAGGACCAAGAAAAATAATACCCCTCTTATTCGGAGTAGGCTTGGGTGGCGGTTCAGGAAGGGTCCAATCATTATCATTCCTCAGTATATTATTCAATAGTTCTTCAGCTTGTTCAACAGTTTGTTCCCTGAAAACACCACCAGCTCAACTATTTAGGTAGTCCCTAGAAGCATCGGTTAGTCCATTGTAAATGATATCAAGTATTTCATTTTTATTGAGAGGACGATCAGGCAAAGCATTAAGTAATTGGAGAAGCCTCCTCCAAGCTTGAGGGAGATTCTCTTCTTCAATTTGCACAAAGTTAAATATTTCCTGTAAAGCAGCTTGTTTCTTATGAGCAGGAAAATATTTTTCAGAGAAGAAACGTATCATATCCTAGGGACTAAGCACACAACCTGGAGCAAGAGAATTAAACAATATCTTAGCATTACCCTTTAATGAGAAAGGAAACAACTTAAGAATATTCAACCCTTAATGAGCAAATAGGGTGGCTATATCATTCAATTTAGTAAGATGTGCCACAACAGTTTCAGATTCATAACCATGGAAAGGATAATATTCAACCAAATTAATTAACTCGGGATTGACAGAGAATTCATAATCCTTATCAGTAACAAAGCTAGGTGAAGTAGCAAACATAGGATCATTTCATTCTAGCATTCAAAGATTTTTCTTTCGACTTGCATACTAATTTGTTAAGATCATCTCTACCCTTAGAAGCAAGAAAGTCCCTAGCTACCTCTACATCCATAACATAACCCTCGGGTATATCTGGCAATTAGTATCTAGGATAGATAGGTCTAATAGGTGTTTCATAATTTTCAGTTTCAAAGACTTCACAAGTTTCAGTAATTTCATCAGTTTCAGCATTCTCAATATCTTTAGCTGTAGCAAGTTGTTCATCAAGAAATTCACCTAGTGGCACATTATCATCAAGAAAAGTACTAGCATCATCAATAAAATCATTCATAGAATAAGTAGCATCACCAATTATTTGCAACATACCAGGATTAATAGCATGTGGTGGCGTTGCAAGATTACTCAAAATAGAAGGTGAATCAAGTGCAGAGCTCGATGGCAGTTCCTTACCTCCCCTCATCTTAGAGGGAACGATCTTGGTTCTGGTATCTCTCAGATTCTTCATAGTCATCAACAAATATAAATCCCAAGTGACTCAGAAAATATAGCTAAGCTCCTCGGCAATGGCGCCAGAAAAAGGTCTTGATAACCCACAAGTATAGGGGATCGCAACAGTTTTCGAAGGTAGAGTACTCAATCGAAATTTATTGATTCGACACAAGGGGAGCCAAAGAATATTCACATGTATTAGTAGTAGAGTTGTCAATTCAACCACACCTAAAAGACTTAATATCTGCAACAAGGTGAACAGTAGCGAAGTAGTATGGTAGTGGCGGTAACGGTGGCAATAGTAATAGTAATAGTTTTGTGGTGATTGTAACAACAGCAACGGCAAAAGTAACTTCGCAAAGATCAATATGTGAAAACCTCGTAGGCACTGGATCGGTGATGATAGTTGTGTTGGATGGCATTCATCATGCAACATTTATACCTGGGGCGGCATAGAACTAGCTCCGATTCATCAATATAATGTAGGCATGTATTCCAACTATAGTCATACATGCTTATGAAAAAGAACTTGCATGACATATTTTGTCCTACCCTCCCATGGCAGCGGTGTCCATAAGGAAACTAAGGGATACTAAGGCCTCCTTTTAATAGATAACCGCAACAAAGCAATAGCACTTAGTGAATACATGATCTCCTCAAACTACGGTAATCACCGGAAAGAATCCTAATTATTGTCACCTTGGGGTATGCGGATCATAACTTTTAATAGTAGGTGCATATAAATTCCAAGATAAGATCAAGAACACACATGTATTCATGTAAACATAATAGGTTGATATCTGAAATCATGGCACTCGAGCCCTAGTCACAAGCATTCAGCATAGAAAGTCATAGCAATGTCAATCTCAAAACATAGTGGACACTAGGCATCAAGCCCTAACAAAACTAGCTAGATTACATGATAGATCTCATTCAACCCCTCACCATCCAACAAGCCTACGAGGAAATTATTCACTCCCGGCGGTGAGCATCATGAAATTGGTGATGGAGGAAGGTTGATGGTGATGATGATGTCGAATTCCACCCTCCGGAGCCCCAAACGGACTCCAGATCAGCCCTCCCGATGAAGAATAGGAGGTGGCGGCGGCTCCGTATCATAAAACATTATGAATCCTTCTCTCCGATTTTTTTTTCTTGGCGAATAGGTATATATGGAGTTCGAGTTAGGGTTGCCAGAGGTCTAGGGGGCCCACAAGCCTGGATGGCACGCCCTGGGGGCAGGCACGCCACATGAGCTTGTGGCTCCTGGGTGGCCCCCCTCTGATATATTTTTCCACCAATATTTTGTATGTGTTCCACAAAAGTTCTATGTAAATTTTTAGGTCAATCCGAGAACTTTGATTTCTGCACAAAAGAAACCCATGGCAATTCTGCTGAAAACAGTGTTAGTCCGGGTTAGTTTTATTCAAATCATTCAAATTAGAGTCCAAAACAAGAGGAAAAGTGTTTGGAAAAGTAGATACGACGGAGGTTCCTCTTTTGGCCATTTATAAGTAATCATTATTTCTTCATTATATAAGTTTCTATAGAGATATTCCCTCAAAAAAATTGAGTACACGACCTAGTCCATTGTTCCATATTGAAAATTTATCATTGTGTTCAGAAAGTTTTTCAACCTAGATAGACGGGGGAACCTTTTTTCTAGATTCTCATTATAAGCAGCATAGTCCGCATATTTTAGTTTTCTTATCTCATCTTGATCATAAATAATTTCCTCTATAGGTGGACACTCACTATTTATTCTATAGTAAGCAAATATCCCTCTTGCTTCTTTCATTATGTGACCAAATTCATGACCTAAGAATATAGTAGCGAAACGCTTAACCAAAGGATCATGAATGTTGGGAAATTCTAGTAACACTCCTTCTATAGTAGGATGCACATGCACAAATTGTCTTTCGAATTCTACCACAAGTAAAGATATAGCATCCGCCAAACTAGTAGTTACAGAAAGAATGGATCCCCTAATTGTTGGTAATGAACCTGCACAAGTAAATAAGTCTTGAATAATACTTTTTCTAATAATATCACCACTACCTATCCAGAGTCTTTTTGTATGCATAGTGGTGCTTTCTTCTTTACTATTAGGATCATCATCAACAAGATTGTCAAATGTTTATTTATGGGTTCTATTATTAGCAACTTCATCAAATCTTCTTCTAGGATTTTCATCTCTTATAAGATTTAATAATAAAGCTTGATGATCATAAGGTTCCGCACTAGTGGCGGAAGGAACAACATTAGCCTTTTCTTGAGATATAATGGAAATTCGAGCACGATAGCACACAACATATTTTTGCTATTTATGATTTTCTCTAAAGGAAATTAATAATGGCGAATAAAAGAAAATAAAAAGTAGAACAAGTAAAGATAAATGTGTGTGAAGGAACCATCGGTTGTTTGATGAAGTCTCCCCGGCAATGGCGCCATAAATTCTTCTTCTACTTGTGACAGCGTTGGGATTTCCCCGAAGAGAAGGGCGATGTAGTATAGTAGCAGAAAGTATTTCCTACAGCAAAGAACCAAGGTTTATCAAACCAGTCGGAGATTCACACAACCAACTTTCAATAGTACCTGGCTGCACACACACAAACAAATACTTGCACCCAACGGAAGCAAGAGGGTTGTCAATCCCCTTGTACTCATTGATTGCAAGGATTAATTATGATAGTGGTAGATGGATAAATTGCAAAACTAAATAAAAGTATATAAATTGCAGCAAGGTATTTAGGGTTTTAGTATTATGATAGGAATGAACCCGGGGGCAATAGCTTTCACTAGAGGCATCTCTAGCAAAAACATAGAAACGATGGGTACACAAATTACTGTTGGACAATTGATAGAAAAGTGCATAGTTATGACGTTATTCATGGCATGATCAGTACATAGGCATTACGTTAGTGACAAGTAGACCGAAATGATTCCGCATCTACTACTATTACTCCACTTCGAGAGCGCTTATATGCTTGCCTCGCTGGGTATTAAGTTCATAACAAACAGAGTTATGCTTTAAGCATGATGACATAATGTAGATAATGTAAGACCAATCAATATGATCGAACCCCATCGTTTTACCCTTGGTAGCAACAATACAAATATGTGCCTCTCTACCCCTTCCGTCATGAGGTGAGGACACCACAAGATTAAATCTACCACAAAGCACCTCTCCTACTGAAGATAAATCAATCTAGTTGGTCAAACTAAATGGATAGATCAGAAAGAAATACAAAGCTATAACAACCACACATAATAAATTTCAGAAAAGACTCAATTACTTTCAATGAATAATCTGATCATAAACCCAAAATTCATCTGATCCCAACAAATGCACCACAAAAAGATTACAGCGGGTCGATCTCCGAAGATGTAGTTCATGTTTTTTGCTTCTTGGATGCTTTATATGCATTTTTATATCATATTTTGGGACTAACCTACTAACCCAGTGCCCAATGTTAGTTCATGTTTTTTGCTTCTTTTTGGCTTTTCAAAACATCAGTACCACACGAAGTCCAAACACGATGAAGCTTTACAGTGATTTTTTATGGACCAGAAGGGACCCTAGAAGGTTCGGGAGGAGGCGAGAAGACTTACAGGAGAGCCATGAGCTCACAAGGTGTGCCCTAGGGGGTAGGCGCCCCCCTGAGTTAATGACTCCCACGCAACTCCGTTTGACCTAATTTCACCTCTATAAATTTCCAAATGTTCCCAAACCAACAGAGAGCTACCCGAAATAGCTTTCGCCGCCGCACGCTTCTCTTCTTCCGTGATCCCATGTGTAGGCCTTTTCTGGTACTTTGCCAGAGGGGGAATCTATCACCGAGGGCTTCTACATCATCCTTGCTGCCTTCTGATGATGCATGAGTAGTTGACCAGAGACCTACGGGTCCATAGCTAGTATCTAGATGGCTTCTTCTCTCTTTGATCTTCAATACAATGTTCTCCTCAATCTTCTTGGAGTTCTATCTGATATAATCATCTTTTGCGGTGTGTTTGTTGGGATCTGATGAATTGTGGGTTTATGATTAGATTATTCATTGAAAGTAATTGAGTATTTTCTGAACTTTATTATGCATGATTGTTATAGCTTTGTATTTCTCTCTGTTCTATCCATTTTGTTTGGCCAACTAGACTGATTTATGTTCAGTGGGAGAGATCTACGTAATGGGTTCAATCTTGTGGTGTCCTCACCCAGTGACAGAAGGGGTAGCGATGCACGTATTGTATTGTTGCTATTAAGGGTAAAATGACGTAGACTAAGGCATAGCCTAGTGGTGGGAAGGGGCTAATGCCTTCCCACCCACCCAGGTTCCAGGCATGGTACTTGAAATTTGGATTTGTTGCACCAATTATACTGTAGGGGGTTCCCTTATATTCTTTCTATCAAAAAGGGTAAAATGACGGGGTTTAATCATATTGCTTGAGTCTACTTTGTCTACATCATGTCAGCTTGCTTAAGGCGTTACTCTGCTTGTAATGAACTTAATACCATAGATGCATGCTAGATAGCGGTCGAATGGTGGAGTACTAGTATTAGAGGCAGGCAGGAGTCAGTCTACTTGTCATGGGCGTGATGCCTATATACATGATCATTGCCATGAATGTGTCATAACAATCACTTTTTTCTATCAATTGCCCAACAGTAATTTGTCTACCCACCGTATGCTATTATTTCGAGAGAGAAGCCTCTAGTGAAAACTATGGCCCAGGTGTCGGATTCAGGGCTCCGCAGACCCAAGAAGGTTCGAACTCTGGGGCGTGTGCGAAGATCTCAACTAACCCAAGTCTCAAGCTCGCCACCCCACAGCCTAGCCACGTCGAGTTCGCGTCAGCGGGGAAGGAAATGAACACGACAGTCTACCCAGGTTCGGGCCACCTTGCGGTGTAAGACCCTACTCACTACAAAAACATACACTTCCATGATGATACGTGTTTGTCACAGTAGGTCGCATTTTTTGTCATGCATGTACATCCATGAAGATTTTATGATAGAATCAAGATAGTCATACCTGTGCTGTCGTAGAAGTGTTCCATCACATTACCAAAATTATCATCACGGAAGTGTCCACTTCCATTACGATAAATCGCATGTCACAAAAGTGCTTTCGTCAAGGGTGACCGACACGTGGCATCCACCGTAACGGAACGCCGTTAAGCTATTGGGTCCTGTTTTGTATCCGATAACCTGTTAACAGCCTGGACCAATGGGGACTTTCCATGTGTAAAATCGTCATTGGCTAGAGGAAACACGTTGGCACAGGTGTCACCCATCCAATGGGCGAGATGCGCATATGATATGTTGACACGTGGACCGGCCCAAAAGTGGCCCATAAAGTTTAAATGGGCCGGCCCAACTAAAGGCCCACAAGATTTTGCTGACCCTAATGGGCGGGCCCAGCTAAAGGCCCACGAGATTTTGCGAACCATAATGGGCGGGCCTAGCTAAAGGCCCACAAGATTTTGCGGGCCATAATGGGCCGGCCCGGGTAAAGGCTCACAAAATTTTTGTGGGCCATAATGGGCCGGCCCATGTAAAGGCCCACAAGAATTTTGCGGATCATAATGGGCCAGCCCAGCTAAACGCCCACGAGATTTTGCCGACATTAATGGGTCGGCCGAGCTGTAGGCCCACAAGATTTTGAGGACCCTAATAGGCCGGCCAATTAACTAGCTGCCATGTTTTGGGCCAAATGTCGTCCCATATTTGATCCGGTCTATTAATGGCCTGCCACGTTCCGGGCCTAATAATGGGCCATATGAGATTCGGCCCATTAAAAGCCTACCATGTTCTGGGCCAAATTATAGCCTAGATCAGGTCCGTCCCTTTAAGAGGCTTTGGGCTAAATTATGGCACATACCAGATTCGGCCCGTCAACTAGACACTATGCTTTTGGGCCCACTTCCTAAAGGCCCATTTAGTAATTCGGCCTGATATTAGTTTCGGCCTGTTAAAGGCCCATTTAACATTTTGGCCCTATATTAATTTCGGTCTGTTAAAAGCCCGTCATATAGTTGGGCCTAACTACAGCCAGGTTTGCATCCGGCCTGCTCGCAGCCGATAATCTGATTGGGCCAAACAAGGACCGAGACAATTTTTGCCTGTTAAAAGTCCATTTCGGGCTGTTGCCGGCCCCTGAGCTGTTCGGCACGTTTCAGGCCCAACCTACTTCTCAGCCTCCTAAAAGCCCATTGAGTTTTCTTGCGAAAAGAGGGCCGGTGGTTTACTCAGCCTATTAAAGGCCCGAATATACTAGTGGGCCAGTTTACATTTAGGCCTTTTAATGGACCAAGATGACGGGGGTCATGATGCGGATCATACATCGTGATTGCATGATGGCCCGATTACGTACCGTAATTTTACGGTTTGGCTGGTTTACTGCGAAGACAGGATATATATACATTAAAATAACTGCTGCATCATGAATAAGAAAAAACCTAGACTATACAATGAAGAAATTACGGCATATTACATCCACTGCAAATTAACACGCCAACAAAATAATATACAAAACCGACAACACTTCAATAGAGTTCAAAAAAGGTTAGCCCTGCTGGGGAGCTGCAGCGCAAGCAGCTGAGCAAGCTGATGAGACTGCGCTTGTTTAACACTTATATCCTCTTCACTCTGAAAGATAAACAAGTAGACAGATGATAGGTTTTGCACATAAAAGTATCAGTGCTGACAATTCATCACATTTCTTAGTGACGAATAAAGTGGCATAGTTTAAAATTGCATTAACACAATATGGTATTGTTCAGGTCAAGACATGGCAGGAAATGACATTGTGAAGGAGTTGCCAGCTTCACGACACCACTGGATTACGGATCTGGAACTCGTAAGTATCAATGGTTAGTGTGTTGTCAATTTATCTCATTTCAGATTGGCAAATAAAGAGACGGTTTAAATAATAGTAGAATGATATGACATTGTTCATAGTTAAGACATTGCAGAATATGACAATGTGTTGTAGTGGGTAGGTTCGCCACACCACTGGATTACGGATCAAGAACAGAAGCATAAATGCAGTGCAAAAGAAGATCACTTGCTCTGTATAGTTTAATTTACATGGTATGAAGAAGGAACTTGGTTGTACAACTGAAAACTTAAATTTAGAAGGACAAACTTTTGTTTATGAACTACATAATAAACTTTAAACATGCAATTTGATGCAAACACCAAAAAAATAGCTGTTGCGGTCATGCCTAACCAAATGTACACAACAAAGTTTGAAGGCTTGAGAAGGACAAACTTACATTATTGGTGAAGACAAGCTCTATAAAGCCCTTGTCCATGCTGATGGGGAGGGGGGCAATTCAAGAAGTTTACCACAGAATCTTCTTCATAAGCATTGCCTTTATTCTACATTTTGTTAAGAGTAAATATAGATGTGATAATATAAGAAAAAATGGAGAATATTTAAGATAAGATGAAGAGTGATGCTACATAACCAAGTAGCTATAAATGTAAGTATAGTGATACAGGCAAAAGGTACAGCCAAGAGCAATGCACAGCTAAACTTCTTCAGTACCATCGGTGTTATCAAACCTTATGGTAAGAGTAAATATAGATCTGATGTGTAGAAAATGGGGGGCAAAGGAAACTAAGCTGCAGAGTGATGGTACATGAACCACTACCTATCAATATAAGTACACTGATAAAGGACAACATGTACTTACAAGAACAATGTAGAGCTAAAAAAATTCATTGGCATTGGATATATTCTACACTACTATAACCATTCATACAGATCAGATAATTTGGAGCGAACAATTGATAAGCAAGCTATGATGCATACTGTTGTCACATAATGAACCAGGTATGTATGCAAGTACAGTGATACGGGATAACAGGTACTAACAAGAGCAAAGCAGCGGGCAACATATTTGTGATATCCTGTCGTTCTTTTCAAACCAGAATTCTTCTTCGAACAAATTTCCCGCAAAAAAGATCCGTAAGGCACATGCGGAAAAGTAGAAGTTCAAATTGTCATTTGATTTCATAGACAAGTACCTCATCCTGGGAACAAGACCAGTGCATAACAATGTTTTTCCATTCAATGTCTTCTAAATTTAGCACAGGAGACTTCACCGGAAATTTGTTTATAGACTTGCCATCAAAGTGTGATTTTCTCAGGTAACACCGATACTGCTGCAATGCTTCCTTGAAAAGCACAAGCAAGCGTTGCTCGTCATGACTATCCAGATTGACCCTCGCCTACTTACAACAATGTAATGTAAATCATTGATGTGTTCAATCAGCAGAAAACAGGAAAGTAGTAACCATGAATAATAGCACTTACACGTAAGTTGGACAGGAAGATGTGAAAATGGTGTTTGTCTTCACTATAATCTTCCCATGATGGGAATATATGCACGTAGTTCCTAACAACTGTGACGCCCGGGTAATTAAGCTATAGTAATCCCCGCTAATGATGCCACGTCACCTCGGTTACTGTGGATAAACTCGCGTTAGTTCGGAACCTAGTTCGAATTTCAAATTCAAAATCGAGCAAACAATAAAAGTTTTCAAATATTAAAATTTAAATGTTCAGAGTGAACCAAATAATACATAGGTAATTATGGTGATGAAACCACATTTTTATAAAAAAAGTTTAAATGCTCAAAAGAAAATAAAATAGCAGCAAAAGAAAGTAATTAAATGCCTTTTGTATTTTGTAAAATATTGAACTATTTTATTTAGCTGTCCAAATTAATGTGGCAGTGGTATCTTTAACATACCATATTTAGGTGTTGTTCTCACATTCTTCAAAATTGAAATAAATTAA
>NC_041393.1:378295846-378303521 GCF_002162155.2 Triticum dicoccoides
CTGCTGTCGCTGTTGCTTCGCTTGCTGTTGCCTACTATCGAGCGCCTCCCCCTACCACCTCCAGCCGCACGCCCCTGGCGCCCGCACAGCTCCGTCCCTGCTCCCTCGCCTCCGTCGCCCCCTGTTCCCCCGCAAGTGCGCCTCCCGTCCTCTGAACTTGGCCGCGGCCCCCCTCCCGCGGCTCCCTCCGCCGCGCCGGAGCCCCAGCGGTGGCCGCTGGTTGATCCCGTGCCTACTCCCGTTGTCCACGGGCGAGGCCACCAGACGGGCGCCCGCCCGCACCCGCTCGGGCAGTGCCCGCCGCCCGCACCCGCTAAGACCCCTGGGGCCTATGACAGATGGGCCCCATGCCCATAACGTTTTATAAAAAAAGGGGGGAATTAAAAATAAAAATAAAAAAAATGATTTAATAAAATTAATTATTAATTAATTAATTATCTAATGAATTAATTAAGTTAATTAATCCGGTTTAATTAATTTAATTAACTAGTTAGGTTAATTAAATAGTAATTAAATTAACTAATCTGTAATTAACCTAAACAGAAAATGACAGGTGGGTCCCACTGGACCCACATGTCAGGTTGACCAAGTCAACTCTGTTGACTGCTGACGTCAGCATGACATCATGCTGACATCATAAAACCATTTTCTGAATTAATTAAATAATTAATTAAATTCCAGAAATTAATAAAATCTTTAGAAAATCGTATCTTTTAATCCGTAACTCGGATTAAAATATTTTCAACATGAAAGTTGTTCAGAAAGACGTGACGAATCCGGATAGGCAGTCCGTTCGTCCGCCTCACACCCCTAACCTATCGAACTCGCAACTTTCTCCCTCCGGCTCCCCTGCCCGAAAACACGAAACACCGGGGATATTTTCCCGGATGTTTCCCCCTTAATCGGTACCACCTCATACCACGTTAGGGCACACCTAGCATCGTTACTTGTCATGTCATGCATCGACATGCATTTGTTTGCATTGTATTCATTGTTTCTTCCCCCTCTTCTCTCCGGTAGACTACGAGACCGACGCTGCTGCTGCCCAGTTCGACTACGGAGTTGACGACCCCTCCTTCTTGCCAGAGCAACCAGGCAAGCCCCCCCCCTTGATCACCAGATATCGCCTATTCTACTCTATACTGCTTGCATTAGAGTAGTGTAGCATGTTACTGCTTTCCATTATACCTATCCTGATGCATAGCCTGTCCTTGTTACTACTGTTGATACCTTTACCTGCAATCCTATATGCTTAGTATAGGATGCTAGTATTTCCATCTGTGGCCCTACATTCTTGTCCGTCAGCCGTGCTATACTATCGGGCCGTGATCACTCGGGAGGTGATCACGGGTATATACTTTACATACATACATACTATACAGATGGTGACTAAAGTCGGGTCAGCTCGAAGAGTACCCGCGAATGATTCACGGATTGGGGGCTGAAAGGACCTTTGTCCCGACGGCCCTCTGTGTGGATCTTTGTGGCGGAGCGACAGGGCAGGTTGAGACCGCCTAGGAGAGAGGTGGGCCTGGCCCTGTTCGGCGTTCGCGGATATTTAACACGCTTAACGAGATCTTGGTATTTGATCTGAGTTGGCTACGAGCCTATACGCACTAACCATCTACGTGGGAGTAGTTATGGGTATCCCGACGTCGTGGTATCAGCCGAAGCACTTCGTGACGTCAGCGACTGAGCGGCGCGTGCCGGGTTGGACTGCGTTAACGCAACTTCCTTTGTAATGGAGGTTGCTAGGTCTGCTCACCGGCCGCGTACGCAATGTGCAGGTGTGCTCAGGGCGATGGGCCCAGACCCCTGCGTGCTTAGGTTTAGACCGGTGTGCTGGCCTCTCCGTTGAGCCTAGGTGGGGCTGCGACGTGTTGATCTTCCGAGGCCGGGCATGACCCAGGAAAGTGTGTCCGGCCAAATGGGATCGAGCGTGTTGGGTTATGTGGTGCACCCCTGCAGGGAAGTTAATCTATTCGAATAGCCGTGATCATCGGTAACAGGACGACTTGGAGTTGTACCTTGACCTTATGACAACTAGAACCGGATACTTAAATAAAACACACCCTTCCAAGTGCCAGATACAACCGGTGGTCGCTCTCTCTCAGGGATACGAGGAGGGGATCGCCGGGTAGGATTATGCTATACGATGCTACTTGGAGATGCTATTTGGAGATGCTACTTGGAGATGCTACTTGGAGGACTTCAATCTACTCTCTTCTACATGCTGCAAGACGGAGGCTGCCAGAAGCGTAGTCTTCGATAGGACTAGCTATCCCCCCTCTTATTCTGGCATTCTGCAGTTCAGTCCACTGATATGGCCTCCTTACACATATACCCATGCATATGTAGTGTAGTTCCTTGCTTGCGAGTACTTTGGATGAGTACTCACGGTTGCTTTTCTCCCTCTTTTCCCCTTTCCCTTCTACCTGGTTGTCGCAACTAGATGCTGGAGCCCTCGAGTCAGACGCCACCGTCGACGACGACCCCTACTACACCGGAGGTGCCTACTACTACGTGCAGGCCGCTGACGACGACCGGGAGTAGTTTAGGAGGATCCCAGGCAGGAGGCGTGCGCCTCTTTCGATCTGTATCCTAGTTTGTGCTAGCCTTCTTAAGGCAAACCTGTTTAACTTATGTCTGTACTCAGATATTGTTGCTTCCGCTGACTCGTCTATGATCGAGCACTTGTATTCGAGCCCTCGAGGCCCCTGGCTTGTATTATGATGCTTGTATGACTTATTTTATTTGTAGAGTTGTGTTGTGATATCTTCCCGTGAGTCCCTGATCTTGATCATACACATTTGCGTGCATGATTAGTGTACGATTGAATCGGGGGCGTCACAAGTTGGTATCAGAGCCGACTGCCTGTAGGAATCTCCCTTCCACACTCCTTGGCCGAAGTCGAGTCTAGACATTACAAAAACTTTTACTAACTTGGCTGTGTGGCCCATGGGCCCACGTCGCCATCGGGTGGTATTAGGATCTTTTACTCCTCGACCTTTACTCTGGGATTCTGAACTCTCACCTATTCGGGTTAAACGATTTTTACTAAATTCTAACTTTTAGGTTCTCGAAAATACTCTCTACCGGAGGGGCCCTTCAGTCCGGATGATCACCGACTGCACCAGAAGATTTCGGAGATACTCTTTGATATTCTCTCGAGACTTTGTGCCCATCACTTTTGCTATTCCCGACCACCGATAAATCCGTATGGAAAACTACTTACACTTGCCATTCATACGATCATCCCCCATTGATCTTGTTATTACAAGATACCCCGAAGTTTTCTCTATTGTTCCGAGAATACTTTGTGCCTACTGCCTAGCAGTTCTTTGCCACATGAATACCCCTTCAAATAATTTCTCGCACTTATCGAGTATCCACTCATCCCCAGTTGATTCATGTATTTCACAAAAGTCTTCGAAATGCCATTCGATCTTCCGAAAATCCCGAGCAGCCTATTCCTCTTGAAATTCTTGCTTGCTTGCATTATGGTTAGTCCCATAAGTCTCATAGTCTTATTGACATTCCTTGTCAATATCATTTTGAGTCTGTTGACTCAATATGTTTGTGAATACCCGCAAACATCATTGATCCTTATAAATTACCTTTCCGGCTGAGCTTCCATTCTTTTAACTGGAATTGGTTCTCGACCAATCCAATTGTCGTTGATTGTACCCTAAGGCTATTCAACTTATCCATCCCTAATCAGAGCATTGCTTCTGATCCCTTGATTTGGAAATCATAATTCCTTTGCATTTGACAATTGAGTTAGTCAGTTGTTTCTATAATTTGATCTCCTTGCACTCTTCTTCCTCTAGTTGAGTACCGATGCTCACGTCAGATCCCTTGTGGACCATCAGGTCCATTGTTGGATTTTACCCGTCAGCATCCTTCATATTCAATAACTTTGTGAGATCTTCCCCTGATACATAATGCCTTTGGTAAATTGTATCCTCTGCTTTGTCAACCATGCTCTACCTCCGAGCTTGAGTTATTTACCCCTGAAGTTGATGGTATACGTTCCTAAGTTGCCCCGATGGGTTGAACATATACCTTCCTTAATTTGTGTGAACCCAAGAGTTTTCATGGGTCATAATGTTCCGGTATTCCGCAAGTTAAACTTTTAAACTCTAAACATTCTTAACTTAGAGTAGTAAATGAGAAGTTGTGTATTGGAGAAGTGGGAGTCGACCTTGAACCTTGCGTTCATGCCCATGGACACGATGCTAATCTTATCATGGGTGCTCCTCTTAAACCCTCTTTGGTATAAGTTCTTATATCTGGGATTCGGCCTTTTGCAATCGTGGTTCCGGCCATGTTCTCCTTTTTAATACCGTTTCTTGGACAAGTTGAAGTACTTGTCTTCTGCAGATCATTGCACCTGTCCAACCTTTACTTTGCTCTACTGTTGAGTATTAAGCTCTGGTATCTCAAGAATATCATGGAACTGCATAACTTATTATGGGTTCTTCATCAACTATTAATTCTCACTGATTCCAATTTTCTCGGGTTCTGGGTTGTCGTCAATCGAGAACACCGATTCCACATTTCGGTTCGATAACCCTAAGTAATTTTCGTTGCTTATGACTTTAATATTCCTTCCCATCATTCCTAGCCTGTTTGGCTATATCTTTATCGTGATGATTTTAACTGTGCTACCCGGTCCTTCTTCTCGGAGCACAATTTTCGACGATGAACTAACCTTACGTCGATCCTCATCGTCATATCATTTCGCCTTAAACAACAAGCTTGAGTTCGAGTTTGTGTCATACCCTTGGTTCCAATAACCTTTCACTTCATCATTACTTTGACTTGATGTCGTCGCCGATCGATTACATCTTCATGAACTATCGCGACAAAGGTGTCGTGATCATCAACATTCTGAGCTCATCCATGATATCAATTGAATTCATGATGAGAAATACCATCCTTGCCCTTGATGAGTTGTATTATCATCGACCACTTTATGGCCTTCCCACCAACACAAGCTTGTTCATGCTTGGTGTTATACCTTGAGTTCCTTGCTACCCAGCATTTGATCTTCCTTACCTCGGAAGTATTACCATCTCTTTTTGTCAAGAATGTGGTGGGAATTTCACCACCTCTTAAGAATTCTTGATATCAAAATGCTTCTTGCCATCTTCGTTCATTTCTTGGTCCCCATGTTAATTCCAACAAGTGAACGGTGTTGTTTGGATTCTTTCCTTCTAGCAACCCTAAATTTTTTTGAAGTTAATGGTCGAAAGTTCATTCTTAGGCTATTGACAATTGAATCACCATTCTGACGTTGGTTGTGCAACCCAACCCATATTTCGGGTGCACCTTTCAACCAATGTTTAATTGTGTATGATTTCCTCAAGCATACATCATTATACCATTTGATCTGACAAATGTTATCTCTTTGTTCACATAATTGTGGAAATCCATCTTTTGTTAATCTCGATGAATTGTCGCTGATTCCACCAGCCACCTCCTCATCCTCTCATTGGTTTACCGATGAACTCTTGTTTCGGAACTGGCTTCCATGGTTCATCTCCCGAGAATCTTCGATGTCATCTCGTCAATTTATATCGCACCTTTTCTCCTCAAGCATCGTGAGCTTGAGGTATCATGACACCAATCGGATCTGAATCTCGGTCAGATATGATGGTAGGGACAACTTTCCAAGAGTTATGATGTTGGTCCTTTGATGACCTGGTAACATGATGTCATGCCTAGCACCCCCCCTGGGTGGAGGACCTATTGTTGTAGTATCCTTTTTAGCAAGTTTAGCCATTCTTCCATGAGGAAATTGTAAGACTTATTCTACAAGTTATTCCTGATGGATCCTTCGTGTTTCCAAAGTCTGATCTTCACCTGAAGACCATGTCAATGCTATCTCGAAGCATGTCAATGGTACTCCGATTTTCAACAGGAACATTTGAAGCACGATGCTAAATTTTATTTATCAATTATCCAAACACCGTTGTATGGGTAATGTCGTGAAAATTTCTCTTCCCTTTCCTAAAGGGGTTTTCTACGTTATATCCCGTCATGAATATCATGCGTTGCTTGCCCTTGGGAAGGATATACCCCCTGATATATGTGTTTAAACACATTTTCCTTTTCATTGTTCTGTTTAATCTGATAATCTTATTTTTCTTTCCATTGGTTGGTTTAACCTTTCTTGAGGTCTATATAATCTAAGCAGTATTATTCTCCTGCTTATGTAAACACCTCGGTGTACAACTCTGTTAGTAAGACCCTGTTACTATTGTTGATGACATTTCAGTAACCACCGATGGATGAGAACTTTGCCTATTGGTCCGCCTCGTTTCAACGAGCAGGAAAATGGTTCTCCTTGTCCCTCGCCTTGGTACCGATGTAGTTGCTGACATATAACTGGCAGGCTAACCTCTGACATGCCTTACTTGCATGATCGTGCAAGACATCACCGCCTTCCTACTTTTAACCCACATGGTGGGCCCATAACCCACAGTTCCACAGGATCGAAACCTGACTCTCCTGTACAACCTGATGTCAAAGTTATTCCTCGTGCTTGACTTTGTATATAATTCATGGGCCACTTGCCTGTTGATCTATTCTGGTATCGGACACAATACTTATTCCCGTGGCTCTGAACCCCTTTCGCACTCTGCTTCAGGCAATGAATGATTGCCTATCCGCTTGAAACTTCTTATTACACCGTCTTACTTTGCTCTCGATGTGTGTCATTTGTTCAACTCGAGAGATACTCATATGTTCATTCTTGGTATACCCCCAGATGAATTTCCCTTATAACATCCTATCATTGTAGAGCTGCCCCGTACCTATTCATAAGTACGATGGAGTTCCCCGAAGAAAGGACGACAACTTCATCATGATGCTTTGGAATAAAGAATTGAAGACATCAACGAAAGGGATTAACTTCTTCGAGAAGATCCATTAGAATAACCAGAACTTCCCCCTTACTCCCCTCTTAAATCTCGGGACGAGATTTCTTGTAGTGGAGGAGAATTGTGACGCCCGGGTAATTAAGCTACAGTAATCCCCGCTAATGATGCCACGTCACCTCGCTTACTGTGGATAAACTCGTGTTAGTTCGGAACCTAGTTCGAATTTCAAATTCAAAATCGAGCAAACAATAAAAGTTTTCAAATATTAAAATTTAAATGTTCAGAGTGAACCAAATAATACATAGGTAATTATGGTGATGAAACCACATTTTTATAAAAAAAAGTTTAAATGCTCAAAAGAAAATAAAACAGTAGCAAAAGAAAGTAATTAAATGCCTTTTGTATTTTGTAAAATATTGAACTATTTTATTTAGCTGTCCAAATTAATGTGGCAGTGGTATCTTTAACATACCATATTTAGGTGTTGTTCTCACATTCTTCAAAATTGAAATAAATTAATAATTTAATAAAACCGAAAGGAATAAATAAAAGAAAAGGAAAAAAAAAGAAAACAAAAAGAAGAAGAATAAAAGAGAGAAAGAACCCCCCCCCACTGGGCCACAGCCCAGCTGGCCTCTGGGCCAACCAGGCCGGCCCAACCGCGCCCTCTACTTCCCCCTGGATGCCCGAAACCCTAGCCCCACTCGCTCACTTCCCCCTCCCGCACGACGCCCACTCCGCTCGCTCTCCCCCCTCCTCCCCGATCCAGATCGGATCGGGGGAACGAA
>NC_041393.1:378304553-378309146 GCF_002162155.2 Triticum dicoccoides
CATGCTCGCCGGCGCCGTCGGCAACTCGCGCGCGAGCCCCCGACGCGGCCTCGTCCCCTGCTGCTCGCCTGCAACTGCTGTCGCTGTTGCTTCGCTTGCTGTTGCCTACTATCGAGCGCCTCCCCCTACCACCTCCAGCCGCACGCCCCTGGCGCCCGCACAGCTCCGTCCCTGCTCCCTCGCCTCCGTCGCCCCCTGTTCCCCCGCAAGTGCGCCTCCCGTCCTCTGAACTTGGCCGCGGCCCCCCTCCCGAGGCTCCCTCCGCCGCGCCGGAGCCCCAGCGGTGGCCGCTGGTTGATCCCGTGCCTACTCCCGTTGTCCACGGGCGAGGCCACCAGACGGGCGCCCGCCCGCACCCGCTCGGGCAGTGCCCGCCGCCCGCACCCGCTAAGACCCCTGGGGCCTATGACAGATGGGCCCCATGCCCATAACGTTTTATAAAAAAAGGGGGGAATTAAAAATAAAAATAATAAAAAAATGATTTAATAAAATTAATTATTAATTAATTAATTATCTAATGAATTAATTAAGTTAATTAATCCAGTTTAATTAATTTAATTAACTAGTTAGGTTAATTAAATAGTAATTAAATTAACTAATCTGTAATTAACCTAAACAGAAAATGACAGGTGGGTCCCACTGGACCCACATGTCAGGTTGACCAAGTCAACTATGTTGACTGCTGACGTCAGCATGACATCATGCTGACGTCATAAATCCATTTTTCGAATTAAATAAATAATTAATTAAATTCCAGAAATTAATAAAATCTTTAGAAAATCGTATCTTTTAATCCGTAACTCGGATTAAAATATTTTCAACATGAAAGTTGTTCAGAACGACATGATGAATCCGAATACGCAGTCCGTTCGTCCGCCTCACACCCCTAACCTATCGAACTCGCAACTTTCTCCCTCCGGCTCCCCTGCCCGAAAACACGAAACACCGGGGATATTTTCCCGGATGTTTCCCCCTTAACCGGTACCACCTCATACCACGTTAGGGCACACCTAGCATCGTTACTTGTCATGTCATGCATAGATATGCATTTGTTTGCATTGTATTCATTGTTTCTTCCCCCTCTTCTCTCCGGTAGACTACGAGACCGACGCTGCTGCTGCCCAGTTCGACTACGGAGTTGACGACCCCTCCTTCTTGCCAGAGCAACCAGGCAAGCCCCCCCCTTGATCACCAGATATCGCCTATTCTACTCTATACTGCTTGCATTAGAGTAGTGTAGCATGTTACTGCTTTCCGTTATACCTATCCTGATGCATAGCCTGTCCTTGTTACTACTGTTGATACCTTTACCTGCAATCCTATATGCTTAGTATAGGATGCTAGTATTTCCATCTGTGGCCCTACATTCTTTTCCGTCAGCCGTGCTATACTATCGGGCCGTGATCACTCGGGAGGTGATCACGGGTATATACTTTACATACATACATACTATACAGATGGTGACTAAAGTCGGGTCAGCTCGAAGAGTACCCGCGAGTGATTCACGGATTGGGGGCTGAAAGGACCTTTGTCCCGACGGCCCTCTGTGTGGATCTTTGTGGCGGAGCAACAGGGCAGGTTGAGACCGCCTAGGAGAGAGGTGGGCCTCGCCCTGTTCGGCGTTCGCAGATATTTAACACGCTTAACGAGATCTTGGTATTTGATCTGAGTTGGCTACGAGCCTATACGCACTAACCATCTACGCGGGAGTAGTTATGGGTATCCCAACGTCGTGGTATCAGCCGAAGCACTTCGTGACGTCAGCGACTGAGCGGCGCGCGCTGGGTTGGACTGCGTTAACGCAACTTCCTTTGTAATGGAGGTTGCTAGGTCTGCTCACCGGCCGCGTACGCAACGTGCAGGTGTGCTCAGGGCGATGGGCCCAGACCCCTGCGCGCTTAGGTTTAGACCGGCGTGCTGGCCTCTCCGTTGAGCCTAGGTGGGGCTGCGACGTGTTGATCTTCCGAGGCCGGGCATGACCCAGGAAAGTGTGTCCGGCCAAATGGGATCGAGCGTGTTGGGTTATGTGGTGCACCCCTGCAGGGAAGTTAATCTATTCGAATAGCCGTGATCTTCGGTAACAGGACGACTTGGAGTTGTACCTTGACCTTATGATAACTAGAACCGGATACTTAAATAAAACACACCCTTCCAAGTGCCAGATACAACCGGTGGTCGCTCTCTCTCAGGGATACGGGGAGGGGATCGCCGGGTAGGATTATGCTATACGATGCTACTTGGAGATGCTATTTGGAGATGCTACTTGGAGATGCTACTTGGAGGACTTCAATCTACTCTCTTCTACATGCTGCAAGACGGAGGCTGCCAGAAGCGTAGTCTTCGATAGGACTAGCTATCCCCCCTCTTATTCTGGCATTCTGCAGTTCAGTCCACTGATATGGCCTCCTTACACATATACCCATGCATATGTAGTGTAGTTCCTTGCTTGCGAGTACTTTGGATGAGTACTCACGGTTGCTTTTCTCCCTCTTTTCCCCTTTCCCTTCTACCTGGTTGTCGCAACCAGATGCTGGAGCCCTGGAGTCAGACGCCACCGTCGACGACGACCCCTACTACACCGGAGGTGCCTACTACTACGTGCAGGCCGCTGACGACGACCGGGAGTAGTTTAGGAGGATCCCAGGCAGGAGGCCTGCGCCTCTTTCGATCTGTATCCCAGTTTGTGCTAGCCTTCTTAAGGCAAACCTGTTTAACTTATGTCTGTACTCAGATATTGTTGCTTCCGCTGACTCGTCTATGATCGAGCACTTGTATTCGAGCCCTCGAGGCCCATGGCTTGTATTATGATGCTTGTATGACTTATTTTATTTGTAGAGTTGTGTTGTGATATCTTCCCGTGAGTCCCTGATCTTGATCGTACACATTTGCGTGCATGATTAGTGTACGATTGAATCGGGGGCGTCACAACAACATTGAAAGCATTGTCTTTTAAACTGGGAATAACTGGAATGGGGTTCCAATCTACATGAATTGGCCGTCTCTGCAGTTGGGATAGGTCTTCGGCCGGTGGACTTGCTGTACTTTTTGCTGGAGTGGGATTTTTCTGGGGTACGGCTGGTGCTATGGCAACTGAAATCGGTATACCTTTTGCTGGAGTGCAGGTCCTGTGTGGTGGGGCTAGTGGTGTGGCCAGTGAAGTATGGGTACAGTCTGCTGGAGTTGGTCCTACGTTTTGTGTCACTGGTTGTACAACCAATATAAGTGGGGTGCTATCTGATTTCTCCGGCACCACCACGTTTTTCAAGGACTTTGCTGGTGCTCCTTCGGGTTCCGCAATCACCCTCTTACTTTTTGATGTCTGATGCACAAGAACATCATTTCAGTGGAAAAACATGGTATGATGACAGATGGAATATATATTGATAATGGATGGGCATGGCATCTCAACATATATGATTAGTAAACTAAGCAGATGGTGGTGCAACAAAGTAGAAGAAATGCAAGACAACATATGCAAGATACGTGCAATTAATAAAACCTTGCCAAATTAGAACAGGCACCTTGATGGGTGACCAGGACATGCCATCTGCCTTTGACTCCTCGAGGGAAGAATAGTCATTAGGATCATATTCTAAACAAGAATCAACAGGTGGGGAGCGTATGAGTTTAATTGCATCCAGAATGGCACTCAATGCCTTGGTGCCAATTTTGTAAGTCATTGCAGTGTTTAGCTTCAAGAGTGGACTGCTGCTAGGGCGACACAAAGCAGCTACACAGATCATAGTGTAGATATAACGGGAAAACCATAAGCATCACAGTAAAATCAGCAAAGTGGAACTTGCTGAAATATATGTGCTAGTATTGCCGGTACAGCTAGAAAGGCTTCGGATACCAGTTCTCTTCAACTGAAGGTGCGGTACTATTAATATCGGTGTAACTCTCAAAGGCGACACAGCTCCCCGCATTCCTTGCTATTCTTATAGGATTCAAGTGGGCAGGCCACTACAAATCCTATTCCTATGTTTACAAAATCCTACGAATCAAAGAGTCCCGAAGAGTACAAAGTGTCCATCACAACTGACCATATAGACCTCTACACTGCAAATGTCCCTACTCATCTTCACTACAAGGAACATACTGTACTACTATCATACTCCCTCCATTCCAAAATATAAGTCTTGGTAGAGATTTCCACTATGGATCACATACAGATGTATCCAGATACATTTTAGAGTGTAGATTCACTCATTTTGCTCCATATGTAGTCCATGGTGGAATCTATACAAAGACTTGTATTTAGGAACGGAGAGAGTACTTATTAAAGAAGAACGGAAGAGGAACATGCTAAAGAAGAGCAAGCAGATTTTGGATAATAAATTGTTCGTTGCGCAGTGCCCATGCATGATGAACCAGAGCGCATTAAGAATGCAACTCCCTACTGTCTCTCGACCATTTCAGGCAGTTGGATGAAGATCCTACGTCTCCTAGCCCTTCTTCTTACTCGTCTCTGATTCTTCCCATACAGAACACTGCACGGGCCGCCGGACAGACCCCCGACCCCCACCGCACGTGTTCCTCCTAGCCCTTCTTCGTTCGGCGAGGCCCCACCACCACCACCCCCCCCCCCACACA
>NC_041393.1:378309437-378368360 GCF_002162155.2 Triticum dicoccoides
ACACACACAACCACCATCCCCACCTGAGCCCCTTCGTTCACACCGTTGAAGTCCGGCGAGCTCTGAAAAATCGACTGACCCAATTTTGAAATTTAGTCTACTGTGATTTAACTAGTGTGGAATATAAAATGGGAAACCATAAGCATTGGGAGTATAGTGTTGAGCATGCCATGGCGGATCTGAATGTGCAAACCGGACAAAGGCAACTTCACAACCAATGTTTGCTTTCAACTAGCAAGTAAGTGATGGACAAGAAATTAGAGTAAAGCAGTGGCGATCTATTTTCTTGCTGCGACAAATAAGTTGAGCAGATACGAAAGAGTACCGCCTCTAGTGCGGCGCCGTGTATGCATCTACTGAGAATTTGACAGTGTTGCGGTAGTGATGGATGTCGGTGGCGTGGAAGCATATCTAGGTGGGTAGACGGTGGCGGCGGGGCACGGTGGACGAGATGGTCGTAGGAGTAGGGCCGGCAAGGTGGACGACAGCGGGGATGAAGCGAGAGGACGGGATGCAAGGATCCTGGTCCGAAGCCGTGGATGAGAGAGGTCGATCTCTTGTAATGGACGGCGGTGTCGGGGTATCAGCTCCGGCATGGTGGAGGAGGACGGTGGTGGATGGGGTGGCGGACGGAGGAGGCTGGGGTGGAGAGGGTCTTTTGGCGCCCACGGAGTACGAATGGGGAAATGGAGGTAGAGAGGAAGGGGGGAACCATGTCTTCAGGGCGCGTTTGTCTCAAATGCGAGAAAATTTACAAACTTAGCCCCCGTTTCAAATTTCCTACATCACAGCAATATTAGTCGGTTGGGGATAGGACGGTAATCTCGCATACACCGAATATTTGCCGAGGAGAGTTTGTTTTTGGCACCCACCATGTATGAATTGGCGAGGGGGTCGATTTCGGCCGAGGACACACTATGTTTTGGTGCCCACCGTGTATGAATCCGGGTGAGAGGCAATTATGTCACGCTTGAGTGAAATTACAAACCTACCCCTATCGAAACCTATAGAAATCGAGCACACAGGCTTTGCGTGGCAGGGATAGGCAGTATAGTAATTTCCATCTCGCAGATTTTGGTTTCGGGCGGTTACTGCGACTTTCCCCGCTTCGATCAAATTTTGCAGAGTGCACGTTTACCATGCCAACTCAATTCGAATCCCGTTTGTAATCTTTTTTTTCAGGCGGGATCCATTTTCGATTGGAATAAAATTCTATATACATCATTTTTTTATTTATACTTTCAAAAGCACAACAAATAATTCTGCTCCTTTATATGTATAATATGATTTACAAATACAATGATCTCAAAATCATAAGGTTGAATTCAAAGAATTAAACCAAATTATGTTCTACTAAAATGTATGGATCAGTAATATCTACATATTAAATAACATAGATGCGCGTGAATTCATATGAGTATGCATGTTTGATAGATCAATTTTGGTTCGAGGATGGATTACGTGTATCATCATCTCAAATTCAAATATATGAATCCCTTTTATGTTCGCTCCTTTCACGCCCATCTCTCTCGCATGCATGCTCCTTCATGTAGCTATCACTCTCTTTTCTCCAGCTCACCCGCACGCTCACTTCATGTTTCCCCTATCCTCACAAACATGGTCTCTCGATGTCTCCCTTGAGAAGTGTCACACTCTCCCTATCATTATACATTACACGGTTTTCACTATCTCTCACGTCTCTACTGTTCTCTAGTATCACTAGGTACCTAAGCTTTCTTTTTCACCGCCACACACACAGTCTCCACTCGTCTTTCACTTTGTCTTTCTCTCTATGGGATTCTCTCACACACCCTATATGTCTCTAGATATAACTCATACCACTAAAATTACTCTCTCTCTCTCTCTCTCCTGTAGACACAACATTTGTTGCGGTCTCCTTTTTATCTCCATCCCACACTGACATTATTCATTTGTTTACTGATCAGACAAACTCCCCCCTCTCTCTCACACACACACAACTCCACCTTCCACTCCCCTTCCCGACTACCGTCTCTCTCTCTCACACACACACACAACTCTCGCTTTCGCATCCCCAACTCGTATTTCTCTCACAAACATTTATCGACTAGCCTCTAGATTGGTTTATACACCCGCACACTCATGCTTCGACTATCGTATACATGCCTCTCTCCTGCTCCTTGTATCTATGTAGATTTTTCTTCCCTTCTTGAGACACGCCCTCTCGATCGTGCACACACACACTATCGCCTCATTTTAAGCTGATACATCTCGCACACACACTCTTTGTGTCTTTGTCACACATGCACTCCGTCCTCCTCCTCTCTCCCTCTCTCTCACACACACATGGGCTTTTTGCAACAATTAGCAAGATACCCATGCGTTGCACGGAACATCAAGATGCATTTGTATGAGTAGTTTATCTTGTGGGGGAAAAGGATGAACGAGGGAAGGCCTTATTTGCAAATGTGGAGAGGGGTGTGGGTATCTTTTTGCAAAATTGACATAGTTTCCTTCCTATCCGTCAGATATAGATCTTATGGCCTATATTGCAGGATGGCAGGCACACGATCATCACTGATTATGCTTTCTACAAGAGTAGGGATAAAAAACAGAGTTGGTGATGATGGTGGGCCTGCCATCCTGTAATGTAGGTCGTCCGATTTAAATCTGGCGGATAGGAAGGAAACTATGGCAATTTACCCGCACTCCTCTCCACATTTTCAGATAAGGCCTTCCCTCATTCATCCTTTTCTCCCACAAGATCTTGATGTTCCATGCAACGCACCAGCATCTTGCTAGTAAGAGTAGAAATTAGACATATACCACTTCTCGAATCTTGTAACCAACAACATTCCTCCCTGATCTCATCAAAACCGCCAAAGGAATATATTTTGAGTGAAACATACCACATTTTTAGTGATATACGTATTTCAAAACTAGACTTTTTTTCTATCAAATCGGTGAATATGTATTAATCTACTTTGATCGTGTGGCAATGATTGGCACATTTCTAGTAGTTATTATAATTTTTTGGACACCAGACAAATGGTGGAGTACATATACGAAGAGAAGAGGCGCACGCACGCAGTCGGTCTCTCGCTGTCTCGCACACATGAGTGTTACGTAAAGGCAACATTAACAAATAAACCCTAAAACCCTAGGTGCACGATTGCTGCATTCGCGGGTACCTTTGTACGAATAGTCAGCTCGCATGATAATTTGATCCATAGGAATTGATGGTCGGGACCACAGGTGAATGACTTGGAGGCGGTGGCTCGCCAGTTGCCATAGATCGAGTAGACACGTTTAAAATATCATTTTTAGCAGGGTTAAGAGTACCAATTTTCAATGGCGCATTATAAGTACTAAGTAGTTTTTAGAACGATTGGTATGGAGCGAAAATGGAATTCATAGTACTACGTACATCCTTGTCGTATGGTTGTATGGGTTTATGTTGCGAGATGTTGAACCTGGTAGTTGTAGGGCAAACACTATGGTTTAGATTGAGATTATGGTTTTCAGTAATGAAAATCGGAAGGGGAAACCCTTCTTTGATTAAAAAAAACTACTACCTCTGTTCTGGTTTACTAGTCCCCATCGTATTTTGGGTCAAAGTTTGTCCACAAATTTTACTTGTAAAATGTGAATGGAAAATGAGATTTTGTTATACCCAAACAAAAAAGGACTGGAGGGAGTGATTACTCTGACACGGACGCGGCCTCTCATAGCACAGGCATTGAACCGGCACGCCGGCCAAGAGGGCCCCACTCGCTGCATGCCCGGCTGAACACGCCTCCTCGCCGCAAGTAACCGGCTTCAGACTGCCCCGCCTGCCTTCATTGAATCCGCGCGTATGCCGGCAACACGTCCTTCCGTGAGCCGGCCGGCATTTTAGAACAAAAAAAATGACCAAAATATAATTAATTACGCATGGTCTTGACTTGTTGTGCTCGCACTGGTAGCAGGAACTAGAGATTTTTCTTTATTTATAACTCTCCTCACATTTTTTTGGCTTTGAGTGAATCATGGTTGCGAACATTATGTATGAATGTCCAGATATCTGTGAACATGAGTTTGACATGGAAGTTGAACTTGGAATGTCGGGCTTGCGCGTGAACTATACCATGTCCAATGCTTCGTCTGTTATTGTTTGGAAAGTAATTGCTGTTATTACATGACCCAAAAAAAAATTTGTGCCACATCAGTAGATGAACGGACATCACAACAGGCATGCTGACTAGATAAACATTTGAACCTAGCTATTATGAAGGATATTTTCTATTGACAACAGTTTTAGATAGCAGGAGACGCCTAGCCTGCTCCGCCTCTGCTAGCTTATTTCTGGCTTCTTCCATCTCTTCTTTGGCTTGGGTGAAGAGAGCATCTGATTGCTCTTTTCGCTTCTTCAGTAACTCAAATACTGCACCCTTTCTTTCAGCCTTTACGAGAGCCACGAGGACACGAACAGCTAACGACTCCACCTGGCTTGTGTGTAATCCAGCATCATCTGGGAATTTGCACCTTGTGTGTAATCAAGAATCATTAGGGAACTGGCACCTTGTGTGTAATCCAGCCTCATTTTGGAAACATGATCTCGAGGTTGACCATACTTCCCTCCTCGCAGGAACTGCATCCTGACATGAAGTTCCTTCTTTTTTATATCAATACTCAGAGCAACCCAGATCCATTTAGTAGAAGCCAGATAAACATAACTCAGAGAAGTGAATTCAAAAGGAAAAAATATAAAAACAAACTACAAGGTGAGAACACCCACTTCCTACATCAAGCTAAAAACAAAAGCATTAGGACGATTAAGACTCTTCTTATTACACATCGAAGAACACGAGGCTTAAGAGAAAGAGAAACTACAACATATACACATCGAAGAACACGAGGCTAAATGAAAGTAATTGAAAGGGTGTTACTTACCAAAGCTCGTTTTACAGGTTCAGTGCAACTCCTCTTTAACTTGCCACGCTCCTTGAAGATGTCCCCAATATCCAGTGTTTGGTCTTCATTGCTCCTCTGCATGTTCGCACTCATGGTTTTAAAATCTCAACATGGCAAGAAAAATATACTACTGGTAATACTCGCACATCTTGTGGGCAATATTAAAGCACTCGTCTGCCATGTTAGAGCATCTCCAACAGAATCGCAACGTGCGGCACTTTAAAAAAGCGTTTACAGTGCTGAGATCGAGAAGTAGAGAAACTAGAGAGTAGAGGATAGTTCTCAGCATAGATAGATAAAAAATATACATAATTAAACTACTCCTCGTCGTCCGACTCCTCCTCGGTGATGTCCTCCTTTGACGTCTGACTGTAGGCGTGAAGATACCGATCATCGTCGGATTCCCAAGGCAACGCTGCTCCTAGCCTCATGTTGAATTGAGCGTCCGCTTTTTGCCTACGCTTGTCCTCGCGATAGGCGGCTCGCTCCGCCCTCCTCTTATCCCTCTCCGCCCTCCTTTGCGCATAGAACTCGCGCTCATTGATGATGTCCTACGGGAAGCGTTGGCGCCACAACGCCATGGCTTCCTCGTCCATCTCGGCAATGCCGAGACGGTGCTCCCGCCTCCGGTTGTCTCGACGATCCTCATCGGTGATAAGCCGTGGCAGAGGCGCGAGCTCCTGCGCCCTCTCCCGCGTCGGCATGTTGGGAAAGTTCAATGTTCTATGAGGCCACTGGAGGTGCCACGTCGTTGCGTCATACACGCGGGCAGCCTCGTTGGCGGTGTCGAAATTGCCGAGGCCGAGGCGCATCCCGCGGAACAGGATCTCAGCGGAGAAGCCGCCGGAGGGGCGCGCGCAGATGCCGTGGTATCCCCAAGTTTCCCGGCGATGCGGTGGCATGGTGGCGCGGCGGCAGCGAGGCAAGAAAGAGCTGGGAGAGAGCAGTGGTGAGGCACAGAGCGGGTAGAGAGCGGTGGCAAGGCACAGAGCGGTGGGAGGGCGTTGGATTTTATAAAGCGCGCCGGACGCTGCGCGCCAAAACTAGCGCACGCCTGGCCGCTTTTTCCCGCGTGCGCGCGTGATCCTTTCCCGACGTCTCTGGTATCTCTACTCTCTTCTCTACTACTATATTTATTTTATATTTAATATTTATCTCTACTTCTCTATTGTCTACTTTTTTCTCTATACTTCTTATAAAAAACAGAGTTGGTGATGATGGTGTGCCTGCCATCCTACAATATAGGCCGTCCGATTTATATCTGACAGATAGGAAGCAAATAATGGGAATTTTGCAAAAAGATACCCACACCGCTCTCCAGATTTGCAAATAAGGCCTTCCCTCGTTCATCCTTTTCTCCTACAAGATAAACTACTCATACAAATGCATCTTGATGCATGCAATGCATGGGCATCTTGCTAGTTCTAAAAACCTTTCTGTCATTTGCCACACTACTGGTTGCAGATGAAAAACCTACCCAAGCACAGCGCGATACAGGAGCGACGCACAATTACAAGATGATATTCTGTTGGACAATGGAGGCTATAACCAATTACTTTTACGGGAACAATAGCACCCAGGAAATTTGAAGGGTAGGGATGAACAAAATTGGAACTGCACATGTACTGCTAAGAGATGCAATACACACATGACCAATCGAGGAGGAGAACGATGGTCGCAGCAGCCTCTGTGAGTCATGGTCAGCAATGGGAGTCAGTTCATTGTCCACGACGGTGGTGCTTCTGCGCTTGGCGTCGACTTCCGGGAAGCAGATCCGAGACCGTAGAAGACGGTGTTGGGGAAGAGGCTTCGTGTACGACGACGGCGATGGTGGACCGGCTCCAGTGCGGCATATGAGGTCGTTGATGAGGCATATGCACTGCGGTGGACGAGTGCGCCGATGTAGAAGGGGCAGAGCACGAAGGCTGCAGTGCCATGGAGAACTCTATTTTGCGGTGGGGATAGAAAATGGGGAGTATTCAGGTGTACTACTCTGGGTGCCGGGGTGGGGTTGGCTGGGTAGGGTGAACCCGAAGTTACGAAAACAGCCCCCTACCAAGCGTCATCCGTAGGCCTGTTTCGAAGGCTATGATGGTAACTTCCCACTTCTTGAATCAGGGCCCCAGGAGATTTTCCCGCGACCTCAAAATTTTGTGACACTGAACTCCCCGTGTAGCGTGTTGGGTGATCCGGCTAAGCAACTAGCGAGTAGTACTAGTAAACTCTCCGTATTAGGTTTGACCGAAGTTGGGTGATCCAGCTAAGCAATTAGGATTGATAATTTTGTGCGGGGGAGAGAGGGATTGGTAATTTTGTGCGAAAGAGAGATTGGGTGGGGGAGGAGTCAGTCAGCCGTCGTCACATCATCCTGCTTCCAAATGGCCCCGCATTCTCTAGCGCACTGTGGTCGCCGTCTTCGATCTCCTTGATGCCCTCTTTGAAGATTGGCGTGTTGTGCATGTTGGGGTGTAGAGAAGCACAAGCGAGAGTGGTCGCCATATAACCTTGGATGGGGATGAATTGTGTGCTCGGGGGAGGGGGTGTGTGTGTGATGTTGTGTGTGTGTATGTATGTGTCAGATATTGAGAGAAAACAAACCTAAGGAGAGAATTGTGTGTGTATGTGACGGAAAGCTACATGCTAAAGAGGGTACTCACGAAGAGATTGTGTGGGCCTTGAGGTGGGCAGGGGCCGGGTGAGGGTGTCAAAATGTGCGCGTTGATGCATATGTTACACGCAATCGTGCGAGGGACGGTCGTATCGAGAGAGATGGTTGTTGTATTACGGATGCTCCTCTCTCTCTCTCTTTCTCTCTCTCTCTCTCTCTCTCACACACACACACAAGTAAAATATAAGATCGTTATCTCATGTATACACAACGTATCGGCATCTGTCTATGTCTCACTCATGCATGATCATTTGCACATTCACACCTCTCTATGTCTCTATCACACGCACACCGTCTCCACATTGCCCTTCCGCCACAACACACATATGGACACATACACACGTTCTCTCTCAGTCACACACACAAAATCAGTATTAAAAAAACTAGGGCGCACCTAAAACGTCCAAATCCAAATAAACATGAACTGGAGCTAAATTCAAATATATGGAAATATTGTTGTCAGGAACTTTTCCAGGAAAAAAAGTTGAGTAATATTCGGGAATTGTTTTCACACACACAAAAAGGTTCGGTGGATGTCCTTTGAGCACGACACGGTGACACACCGTTCAATCGACCGCGCGGCCGCGGTTCACGTGCTTGCACAGGATTCCATATCGTGGTTGTAGTAACTAATAAAAGCGCTACCTAAGTCTAATGTTTACGTGTACTAGTACGGTTCTCTTTTCAGTTTGACCAACCCTATATAAAACTAAAGTAAGCTCTCATACACGCACTCATCAATATACCGCCACCGCCCTTGCGCATGCTGGTGCCCGCCTGCTCCGGCAAACAATTTCTCGCCCCTCACCGCTGTGTTGCCGCCATCCCTGTGCCATGAAGCTGAAGGCTCGCCCGCTCACGTCGTCTGAAGTCCCTCCTCGCAATGCCGCCGCGCTGCCAAGCACGCGAGCAGCTGGTGGAGCCGCATCTATGCACGCAGCGTACAAAGAGGAGGACAAGCGCATGCTCCAGCACGCCGACGAGGAGGAACTAGCGTGTCATTGTCCTCTTCACCCGCACGGAGGAGGCGCGCATGGTGGCTGTTACGGTGGAAACCGGTCGCGCGCACGTCGAGCCCGCAAATCGGGTGCGGACAGGAACCTACCTTCGAGACCTTGAATGCCACATGGATCCTGCAATCTGAAGGAGCAATTTGGGTCAGTCGACTCTTGTGAGCCATTTGATGCAACATGGATGGCTAGAAGGGCTTCTTCAACATCTGAAATTGATGCATGGTTCATCTTCTCAGCCCGCCATATGCCTAACCGCCTGCCGCCACTGCCCCGCCCTCCCCTGAACCGTCTGCCACCGCCATGCTCCCCCCACCCCCGCCATCCGTTTAACCCCGGGCACGATCCATTTTTTTCCAGCGAACTGCATTCCACACCCAACACTCATAAGATAGAGCATGGGCGTCCTGCCACCCTAATATAGATACTAGGGTAGCTTCTCTGTCGTCTTCTTCCTTCGCTCTGTCAAACTTCTTTCACAAATCGACTGACCCAAATTATACTACTAGTACGAACGTATTAAGTACAGTAGGAACACGAAGATACGAGCAGTAGTACCAACTGCAAAAAGAATAGTAGTAAGACATAGTACTAGTACTATTGTACGTACTAAAGAGTTCAAATAACGAGAAAGTACATAAACATAGTTCTGTTGGGGCCTCAGCACAACACACCCTTACAAATAAACTAAGCAACTAGTCCGCTTGACACTGCAGTAGAACCAACATGAGGGACGGCACTGCCACCTACTCGGAGTCTGAGTCCACATCCTTGACTTCGTCCTCGTCCCTCTTCCTCTTCCTCTTTGCCGATGCTTCTTTTCTTGAACCGGACACTGGGCTATGCTTCTTCATCCAACCCTTGCAGATATTTAAACAAAGGTAAGCATCCATTGCTGCGTACAGGATGTGATCTTCATCTAATGTCTTCGACTCCCATGCATGATGAAACTCGTGATGAGGTTTCTTCAGTTTAGCATATGAAGGATCAATCATGGCTCCTGCCAGGGTCGGCATTGAAGGCTGGGAGAAGGATACCAGGCTTGCCTTCTGGCGATCGAAGGGCTGGCCTACAATGATGCCTATCCGACGCAGGACATCCCTGTCGTTCCTGGCACTCAACGTTGGCATGGCATATGTGGTAGACCAAGCACACGTTCTGAACGCAAACCTGGATCATGGCGGGCTTCTTCTTCTCTGCCTCCTTTAGAATCTTCTCTCTTTCCAGGACTATGGTGTACTCAACATCTAGCCCAGCGACCCACTCATCCGTTGAACTGTTGAACATGCGTAGGAAGCAAGCAAGGAATGCTTTCACTGTCGCGGATCCACGTGTGTAGATGATGATGAAGTCATCGCCGGTGATGGCTCTAACCTGGTACTCAGCGGAGACCATGGAGATTTGGGAGGCCATGGATTTTGGAGGAGGGTTAGGAGAAGTTTAACTGGTGTACCCCGCAAAAAAAGCCGCCAAAAGAACTGGCCCTTGTCGACGGGGCGTGGACGCCTCCACTCTCCCACGTTGCCTCGGCAATTGCCCAGACTGACAAAAATCCTGGGGCATGCCGCAGAGCCATCATTGCTCACATGCAGAGGGGCGCCGGTTGGCCTCCAATCGCCTATAAGAAGGCGAGGGGGACAAAGTCGTGGCCTATCTTCATCTTCGTGCTCCCACATCCCGCACTCAGCGACATCCATGGCATCGATGAGAAGATTCTTAGACACTAAGAAGGAAGGCTCCTTAGGTAGAGCCGGAGCCACTCCCGCCGAAGAGGGGGCGCGAAGGCCCTTGCAAAGTCACCACAATGCCCCCCCCTCTCTGATGCGAGCATGATCCGCGAGGGGCCCACGCGGGGTCCAGCAACTGTGGGAAGGGCTCCTCCCACGGGGATGGCCATGGATTCTGCCAAGGACGATGCCGAGGGGGAGGCAGGTGAAGACCGTCCGACCACCTCACCCATGGGCCCACCCCGATGGCCCAGCCCGCGAGTTTGTGGTGTGGGTGGAAATGCCACCGTGCACCTGGATCCGACTCCCGCGTGCCTTGGCGGAGGAGCTGCCAGTAAGGGGACCCATCGAGCTGTGGCTACAGTACGACGGCTGCTGCAACCACTCCTCACAGGCGGAGGTCGAGGCCACCTTCTCCAGTGATGTCTTCATGACCCGGGGATGGGGAACGATCGCCCATGCTTGCAGCTCGGAGGGGAGGCACGCCCTCCATTTTAAGTACGACGGGTCGGCGACGCTCTTCTTCAAGGTCTTCGAAGAAGATGGCGAACGCCTGGAATGCTGTCTAGGGGCGATAATAGCGGCGAAGAAGCCCTCGGCAGTGAACTTTCCATTGGCCACGCCCGTGATGTCTCCAGCAGCGGCGAAACCTCCTCCGGGACAAGCTCAAGCGACGACAACTATGGCAAGCCCCCGCGCCACCGTGCTCAGGTCAAGGAGGAGAAGGTCACTGTCGGTGTACAGAAGTAGGGGTTCTACTTTGCACCCCTCTACTTGTGCACGGGCAGTCAGAGCCACACCCAATGCCACACTTGGCAAGGCAAGGGAAGGAGGCCGAGGCCACAAGACGGTAAAAGCAGTGCCAAGACAGAGACACGAAGAGCAAGAGGGCGAGGTGGGTTCCCCGGGCAAGACACTTGCCGGGGCGGCCTCCACGGCCTCGGCAAGGACCTTGCCGGGGCAGCTTGCCCAACCCCGACAGAGCGCACCACCCTCGAGCCCAAGGCTTCCAATACCAACAACCACATTGGAACCAAGGCTCGGGAGGCGCCTTCATGATGGCATGCAGATCTTTGTGAAGATCATTAACACACATGAATGTCAGATGAGGACCAGAAGACAAGACCTCTGGCAACATCTTTGCCGGGGACGACCGCGGTGCCGCGGCAAGACCCCTGCCCCGTGGCCCCCGCCAAGACCCTTGCCGAAGACATCAACGAGGCCACGGCCAGGCCCGCGCATGCCAAGACCCCACCGCCGTTCCCATGCAGCTGCCAGCCAGGCGGGCACCTGCGTGGTGACGCGTGATCCCGAGGCCAACTCAGCAAGCACCTGCGTGGTGGCATGCAGATCTTTGTGAAGACGCCGCCGCCACGCCACCTCAGCAGCCTGCCATCCTACATGGTGCTGACCACCTTGCTGGCCCGGGCACATGTCAAAGCAGGGCGAGGCGGCGATAAAGCAAGAGGGACACCTCAGGGGCACATTTAATGCATTTTGTCCCGTAATAGCAAGTGATAATCTCGTGCACTGTACCCCTTTCCACCTCCTGTGTGCCGCTGTAGCGCCTCCTTCGACTATAGAAGGAGGCCCAAGGCGTACTAGAGGGATTCGGCTCTTTGGGCAAATCACGCTCGATAGCTAGTTCAAGAACACTGATATACACACCAAAGCAGGAACAGGGTATTACGCGATCCCCGCGGCCTGAACCTAGGTAAACGACCCTCGTGCTAGCTCTTAAACCCGCTCTTCACGCGACCCCGCGCCTGCCGACCACACTAGGGATTCTTGTGATCCCATAGGTGTTGTTCCCACTGACATCTTTGGCACGCTAGGTAGGGGGCGCAGTCGTGCGAATCCGGTTTGGTAGCTAGTCCAGCAGCTCTTCGTCGCCATGGCCCCCAAGAGGAATACAACCATGGCGATCGGTTCATCTGGACTCGGACAGCCCATACTGGTCCGGACCAGTAGCGGTCCGGTCACAGAAAGGACCCGAGGCGCGGCCCGCGAACACCCACATCGCCCTGGCAGTCTGGACCCGGCGAGCGGCATCGTTCGTGCGCCAGACGATAGGCCGCATGCCACGAATTCCTGATACAAAGTTGGGCCCCCCGCAGGCAGCGTGGGGCCCTCCAGGGGCGTCGCCATGCCGCCTAGCAGTGGTGCGGCGGCCTCCAAGACACCAACGCCGGTGCCCACGGCGCGCTCTTCCCAAGTTGTGCGCGATGAGCAGCGTCACCATGCTGGTGACCCTGGGCACCACCCTGGGAAGAGTCCGCGCGTCCTTCACGGGATGAGGAAGGCCAGCATGCACACCGAGGTGCTGGTGAAAACGATGGACAGCTGTAGGGCCATGATAGAGCTCCTTCTAACATAGTTAGGAGTCGAAGCGCGTCGCGGTCCATGCAGCTTTCGCCGCTGCCTACACCAGCATAAGCTCTGACGCGCGTGCAGCTGCTCCTCGACTTTCCTCCCGCTGCAGAGAGGCTCGACGAGTGGAGAGCCATTGTCCGAAGCCTCGTCGGCATCGCTAACAAAGATGAGCCACGACCAGCAGGGCGTGTAGGCCGTCGCTCCGTCGAGCCACCGCATGCCAGCGGTGGAAGGCCCGGGGGTGATGCAACCATGGTGCACTCTCCTCCCCCATGCCAGCCACTGCGGGTGTCGATCCGTCATGATGACGCTTGTGATAATATTTCCATAGCATTGTCCAACCCACGGATCCACCACGATCAGCGTCAAGTTCTTCGGGAGCAAGCCCTCGAAGACGCCCGAACCACGATCGAGTGTCAGCATGATGCGTGCCACAAGTCAGATAGGCGGGCAGGGCCCACTATGGACCACCCAGCAATGGGAGGCTACGGTGGCCTACCCTATGAGGTGGGTTGCCCGGCCTTCACTCGTGAGCTGCGGTAGTTCCAGTGACCCTCCCACCGCACATTCAAGCCCGACATTGGCGAGAAGTACAACGGCAAGACTCACCCGTCGGAGTTCCTCGGCATCTACACCATTGCGATGCAAGCCGCTGGAGCCTACGACGACAAGGTGCTTGCCAATTACTTCCCGCTGGCGCTCAAGCCCGTTATGTCATGGTTGATACACTTGCCAATGGATTCCATTTCTTCTTGGTTGGATCTGTGTCATGAGTTTGTTGGCGCCTTCACTGGAGGCCATCAAGCTCATGGCCAGGCGAGCGATTTGCACATCATCCCCCAGAAGGAAGGAGAAAACCTGCGCAAGTACATCCAAAGGTTCAGCTGAGTCTAGTACAACATCCCAGACGTTCATCCCGCCGCCATGATTAGTGCGTTCCATCAGAATGTGCGCAACCGCAAGATGCGTGAGGAGCTGGCGATGAACAAGGTCAAGGATGTGGCCGAATTTTATGACCTGGCCGATAGGTGCGCTCGGGTTGAAGAGGGGAGGAAGTACCTCAGCAAGGACGCTGGTGCAAAAACTGACTCCACAAACAGCGACACCGCCGTCCCGACAAAGAAGGGTTGGCGCCATAACAGAAAGTGCAAGGGCAAGACTGTGCTTGCCGTCAAGGGATCCGACGACACTGGCACTACCAAGAAGGCCAAGGCAAGCGACCCCGGCAAGGAGGTTGCCGGGTGTGCCGCTTGCCAGGCCTTGGAGGCTGCCGACAAGCTAGGGGGCTCCGACAAGCAGTATTGCAAGATCCACCGCACCAAAGGCCACGACCTCCAGAACTGCCGGCAAGTTGAGCTGCTTGCTGAGAAGCAGAAAGCTGAATATGAGAGGTGGGACAAGGAGAAGGGTCAAGATAGTGCCGAAGGGTCCGGCAAGAAGCATAGCGGCCAAGGAGGCTGCCGCAGTAAGGATAACCAGCAAGAGAGGCTTTCCCGGGGCTGCGACAAGAAGCTGGAAGATGATGATCATGACGATGACGACGAGTCGGGCGACCACAAGTTCCAGAAAGCCACAGAGGCCATGTGTGTCGATGGTGGCGCCTCGCTGTACACGTCTCACCACCAGCTCAAGCAGTGGGCACGTGAGATCACGGCGGTGGAGCCATCACTCGATGCGCGGAAGCCACTGAAGTGGTCCTGCACGCCTATCATCTTTGATTCCGAGGGCCACCCTGATCGCACTACTACGGTCGAGTGTTTGCCATTGTTGGTTTCCCCAACAATCTGCAACCTCAAGGTGACGAAGATGCTAGTTGACAACGGGGCCGGTCTGAACTTGATTTCGCCTATTGTGGTCAGTAGGCTGCAGATTCCTGATGGAGACCTCGAGGAGACGGGCACATTTCAAGGGTTCAACCCGGGAAGAAGTCAGCCGAAGTGTAAGGTCACGCTACCCGTGATGTTTGGAGGAGAATTAAATCACCGGACAAAGAGGATTGTCTTCGACGTAGCCGAGATCCCCTTGCCTTACAACGGGATCCTCGGTCTCCCGGCACTAGCCAAGTTCATGGTGGCGTCGCATTACGCCTACAACACCCAGAACATGACAGGCCGATGTACATCATCACCGTCCCCTCCGACAAGAAGGACGTGTTGATCTGTGCCAACCAACTCTTCCGGGAGGCAGTCGCGGCAGCCGCCGCCAAGGCACTTGCTCCTACCGTCGAAGCCCTGGGAGGGAAGAAGACCGGTGAGACCCCTTGCGCCCACTCCGGCAAGCGTACCTCTCCGGAGTGTTGTGCTCCCATCGAGGATGTGCCAGAGAGCTTCGTCGGCAAGAGCAAGAAATCCAGAGCTGGGCGACAAGAGACCAAGCGGGTGCCCATCAAGGAGGACGGCACAGGAGGGGCTTTCACCATAAGCTCCACCCTCCATAGCAAATAGGAAGGCTAGCTCGTCACATTCTTGCAGGCGAATGTCGACGTGTTTGCGTGGCAGGCATCCAACATTCCCGGCATTCCCAGGGAAGTGATTGAGCACCATCTTGCTATTTGTCCTCATGCACGGCCCATCAAGTAGAAGGTTAGGAAGCAAGCAAAGGCAGGAGTTCATCACGGAAGAGATCAGAAAGCTGGAGGCAGCAGGCTTGGTGAGAGGAGTGCTCCATCCAATGTGGTTGTCCAATCCGGTAGTGGTGCGCAAGGCAAATGGGAAGTGGAGGTTGTTTATTGATTACATAGATATCAATAAAGCTTTTCTGAAAGACCCTTTCCCGTTACCGCGCATCGACCAGATTGTTGACTCCACGGCCGGGTGTGACCTGCTATCATTCCTCGACGCCTACTCAGGATACCATCAAATCTTCATGACAAGAGAAGATGAAGAGAAGACAACATTCATCACCCCATGTGGTACGTATTGCTTTTTGTGGATGCCTTTCGGGTTGAAGAGGGCTGGCTTGACCTTTGCAAGAGCAGTCCAAATTGGTTTTGAGCCTCAGCTACATAGAAATATGGAAGCTTATATGGATGACATAGTAGTCAAAACCAAGGACAAGGCAACACTTGTACAGGATCTGGAAGAAACATTTGCAACCCTGCGCACGATCAACCTCAAGCTTAATCCTGAGAAGTGTGTCTTCGGCGTCCCGTCCGGCAAGCTTCTCGGATTCTTGTTGTCGCAGCGTGGGATTGAGGCAAACCCGGACAAGATCAAAGCCATCGAGCAGATTGAGGCCCCTAAGCGGATCAAGGATGTGCGTCGGCTCATTGGCTGCATCGCCGCTATGAGCAGATTTATCTCCAAGTCCGTCGAGCGTGCCCTTCCCTTTTTCAAAATCTTGAAAAAGGTGGACCCGATGGAGTGGAACCCGGAGGCTGAGGCAGCGCTGCAGGATTTAAAAAAAGTACCTCTCCTCCATGCCAATACTGGTTACGCCCAGGCCACAAGAGCCGCTGCTGCAGTATCTAGCGGCAACGAATCAAGTGGTTAGCGCCGCACTGGTGGTGTAGTGGGAGGTTGACGAAGGGGCAGTGGCAATGGCAGAGTTGATGGATGGCAAGCCAGAACTCCCCCTGGCAGGGCCTGGTCCCGGCAAGGTCTGACACCGGTGCAACAGGACCCACACAACCAGGTAAAGTGGTGCAGAAGAAGAAGATGGTGCAACACCCGGTTTACTTCGTCGGCTCCCTCCTGCAGGGGGCTAGGTCAAGGTACTCCGGTGTGCAGAAATTGCTCTTCAGCCTCCTTATGGCCTCGAGGAAGCTATGTCATTACTTCCAAGCACACGAGATCACTGTCGTCACCCGCCTCCCGTTGGAACGGATACTGCATAACCCAGATGCAACGGGGAGGATTGTGGAATCGGCCTTGGAGCTGTCGAGTTTTGGTTTGAAGTTTGAAAGCACCTCGATGATTCAGAGTAGAGTCTTGGCAGAGTTCATTGCCGAATGGACCTCGACGCCCGATGAAGAGATCCAGCAGACCACTCTCCCCGGCAAGGAAACGTGTCGCAACTGGATTATGTACTTTGACGGGGCTTTTTTGCTACAAGGCGCCGGTGCTGGTGTGCTGCTCGTCGCACCCAACGGAGAGCACCTCAAATACGTGATCCAGATGCAGTTTCCCAAGGAGATGTCGACGAACAACACTGCTGAGTACAAGGGATTGCTTGCCGGTCTCAGGATCGCGGCAGACCTCGGGGTCAAAAAGCTCATCGTCAGGGGGTATTCACAGCTTGTCATCCGGCAGATCAACAAGGATTATCAAAGCCCGTTGATGGAAGCCTATGTAGATGAAGT
The DNA here is from genome assembly GCF_002162155.2 of Triticum dicoccoides. Classification (NCBI taxonomy): domain Eukaryota; kingdom Viridiplantae; phylum Streptophyta; class Magnoliopsida; order Poales; family Poaceae; genus Triticum; species Triticum dicoccoides. The sequence goes on from NC_041393.1 coordinate 378,326,448, forward strand.
GAGGAAACTGGAGGAGCGCTTTGACGGTATACAGACAGAGCATGTCCCCTGAGTGGAGAACAACATCGCCGACTACCTGTCGAAGTGCCCTTCCCTCAAGCTACCTGTGGAACCAGGTACTTTTGTGCTTTGCTTAACTCAACCATCCGTTGCACCATCAACAGAACAGAACAAGTGGAGGAAGTCAGGCCCCGGCAAGTACTTCCCCACCGAGCTCCCTGGAGCCGCCGGTGAAGATGTTGCCATGGACGTCGAGCCTGCCATGGGACAACCGACTCCGGCGGGGCGCCAAGCCCTTGCCGTGGTGGCAACCGTTCCTAAGGTAGAGGAAATGCCTTTGGTCCTTGCCGTCAAGCCTCAGGCTCCAGCGTGGGCACAGCATATCATCTGATTCCTCCAAACAGGGGAGCTTCCTGAGGAGCAGGAATAAACAAAGAAAGTAGCCCATCGGTCTGCCCTATACCAGTTCGTTCATAACATTCTATACAGAAAAAGACCAAACGGTGTGAAATTGAAGTGCATCCCCCGGGAGGAAGGACTGGAGCTGTTGGCAGAGATACATGGAGGCATATGTGGCTCTCACATAGGGTCGAGGGCCCTTGCCGGCAAGGCTTTCCGGCAAGGTTTCTTCTAGCCCACTGCCCTCCAGGATGCGACGGCATTAGTAACCAAGTGTGAAGCGTGCCAGTACCACTCAAAGAAACTTCGTCAGCCAGCTCAAGCCCTTCAAACAATCCCTCCCTCCTGGCCATTTTTGGTCTGGGGGCTCGACATACTGGGCCCCTTTCCCCGCGCCGTCGGGGGCTTTGAGTACTTGTATGTTGCGATCGACAACTTCACAAAGTGGCCGGAGGTGGAAGCAGTGAGGAAGGTGACGGCGCAGTCAGCTGTCAAATTCTTCAAGGGGCTAGTTTGCCGCTTCGGTGTGCCGAACAGAGTCATCACCGACAACGGCACGCAATTCACAAGCCACACCTTCATGCAATACATTGAAGACCTCGGCAGCAAGGTCTGTTTCGCTTCCCTGGCACACCCACGGAGCAACGGCCAAGCGGAGAGGGCAAATGCGGAGGTTTTGCATTGCCTGAGGACGAAGACTTTTGACAGGCTGCATAAAAGCAGAAGGCGCTGGATTGATGAGTTGTCGACGGTTCTTTGGTCGATCCGAACGACGCCAAATCGAGCCACCGGCCAGACGCCCTTTGCCCTGGTATACGGAGCAGAAGCTGTTCTCCCCACGGAACCCATATACGTGTCACCCCGAGTGCTCGCTTATGATGAGCTTGAGAAAGAGCAATTGCGCAAGATGATGTGATGCTCCTCAAGGAACATCGTCTTCGGGCAGCTGTGAGAGCAGCACACTACCAGCAATCCTTGCACCGCTACAATAGCCGCAAGTTTCATGCCCGAAGCTTTGAGGAAGGTGACCTAGTTCTTCGTCACGTTCAGTCGGCCAAGAATTCCAACAAGTTGAAGCCAAAGTGGGAAGGCCCTTATTGGGTAATACGAGTCACCAGGCCCGGCACCGTCCGCCTGGAGACCGAAGATGCCATTCCAGTGAGCAACTCCTGGAACATCGAGCATCTTCGTAAGTTTTACCCATAAGGCGCGGCTGTTGGGCCCCCTGGCAAGCCACCTTTTGTACAAGCCTTGTCGGCAAGTCATGTAACCCTCTGTACAAAGCCAAGCGCAGACCCTGAGCATAAATAAACGAAGTGCTGGCGCCCTAAGTCATAGCATGCATGCTAGGTTGAGTCTCTCCCTCGGTTAGGGTTGATAGTGCTTGAGCAGCGACTAACCCCTAGCATAGAGGTCGAGTCTGCGTTTCTCTAACCCTGTCCGTCCTCTTTAGTTCGCAGGGTACATGAATGTTTCCGCCAAGATAAGTGGAAGGAAGAGAATGAGCCGGCGCTCCGGCCCCGGCAGGCCAAGGCTGCCGGGGGCAGAAGACACAAGGGTCCACCCGCGACAAACCAAGGTTGCTCGGGGCTGCGATTTCAGGTAAGTCTCTTATCCCCTGTTATGCATTTCCGTATGGAATTGGGACGTATGAAACCTCGTTTTATTCCAAGGCCGCCGCGCCCCCTTTTCCCTGCCACCCGAGAACTTTTTCTTGGTTCGGAATCTGGTTGTAGCCGCGGCGGCAAGGAAGCAAGCGTAGGGCCTAATCCTACTTCACCCCCGCCTCCGCTGAGAGCGTGAGTTTGGTCGAATGAAGTAAGGAAGCGACAAGGCTTGTTGCCGGGTGCCAATGTTTATGTTGAAAATAACAAGGGTTCGTGCCCTGGTATGGGCTTCGCTCACACACAAAGGACTCGGCAAACATCCTTTTTTCATTAATACGCCCCATACAGGTACAGTTTGTATGAAATGTAAACATGAGCAAGGGGATTACAAGTTTTAAATCTAACTAAGGCCCATGGGCTAACAAGCTAAAAAGACATAAGGTGCCTGTAATCCCTTTCTTGTCCCTCTCCTCAGGAAACGGAACAAGAAGGCAAGAGGGAAAAAGGAGCGCCTAGGCGAGGTACGAGCAGCAGAAGGAGCCAAGAGAACATGCCGGCGGCCGCCTAAGGGAGGGTTGGTGATGATGGTGCCGAGAGAAGAGCTGGAAGATGAGGCAGCGGTCCGTCAATACGCTACGAAGGCATCGATGCCATCGTACTCCGACTTGACGGCCCGCCACCCACCTTCTTCGCCCTCGCCGGCCTCCCCACGCCAGCCGCCCAGGGAGGTGACCCCGAGAAGTTCAAGGAGCCTGCCCCACCGGGAGAAGGGGCCCGGTGAGGATGCTGCTGCTGCCAGCACCACCCTGGGGCGGCGGGTCCGACACCTAGTTGGACCCGTCATCCTCTTGCCTACTACCCTTGTCATCGCTGTCGCTGTCCTCCTCATCACTCTCGCTCAAGGACGAGTCTTCGTCATCCGAGGAGCTTTCTACACAGCACTTCAGGCGAGTTCCGAAGTCACCGAAGACCTTGACGGAGAGGAGGCCATTCTCCATTATCTTGAAGTAGAGAATGAGCCCCGCAGTCAGCCTGTGGATGCGAGTGAAGGTTTTCCATCCGCGGCAGAGATACATGATATGAGGGGCTAGGAAATCGACATTGGCCCATGTGCCGCTGTTCCCACAGCCCCTCATATGCAGTCTTAGTGCCTGCGACGGGTCGAGCTCCATCTCCCGAGTGAATGGAGTAGGGAGACGAAGATGACAACGCGCTGGCCTGCGCTGCCTGATGAAGAACTCACGGGGTTGGTCCCCGACGTGGCCCTCCATTGGGGCCAGGACCGCTGGCCCAGGCGAGGCTGATGTGCCGCCCCGTCCTCCTCTTCCCACGGCGGCCTCGGCCTCGCCCCCTCCCCCTTCCCCTCACGGCCGGCTGCGCCGCCACAGGGTCTTGGGGAGGAGCGGCACGTTGTCGAGCAGAGACCCTCGCTGCCACCGTCAAAGCATCAGCGCACCCTTTTGCCATGGCAGAGGGGAGGAAGAAGCAAAGATGGAAGGAGGCGGATGGCAAAATACTAAAGGGTACCATCCCTCCCGCTCCCCTCCTTATAAAGGGGCGGGGTCAGGGCTCAGCCGCCCCTCTCAGCCAACCCAGCTCATTAAGATGACAGCGGGCAAGGCCGTCGACCGCCCTCCCCGCCCAATTGAAGGCGCATGGGTATCGACCCACGCGCGCACGTCTTCCCACATCCCACGCGCCTGTCACCCACCCTGCGCCGTGCATGCGGCGTATGTGGCACAAGGGGCGGGCGTAGTGGGACACGTGGAACAACGGTTCCAGGGCAGAAAGAAAAAATGAGCATCGGCCCCGCGATCTTAAAGGGACACGCAAGCTGCCTCTTTACTAATCACCACAGGATGATGCAAGCATGCTTCGGTCACCCCACGTGAGATCCCCACGTCACGTGTTCAACGCGAATCTTTGGGAAGCGCAGCGGACGAAGGTTTACCATGGTCAAAACTGGCCCTGCCTGCCCGCGCAGCATTCTGGGCCTAGCCCAACAACGCGTTGCACTTATGTATGGCTCACGCCCAGGGGCTCCTGTTGGTGTACAGAAGTAGGGGTTCTACTTTGCACCCCTCTACTTGTGCATGAGCAGTTAGAGCCATGCCCAAGGCCACACTTGGCAAGGCAAGGGAAGGAGGCCGAGGCCACAAGACGGTCAAAGCAGCGCCAAGACAGAGACATGAAGAGCAAGATGGCGAGGTGGATTCCCCTGGCAAGACCCTTGCCGAGGCGGCCTCCACGGCCCCCGCAAGGAACTTGCTGTTGGGGAATATAGCAAAAATTCAAAAAAATTCCTACGAGTCACCAAGATCTATCTATGGAGAGACTAGCAATGAGGGGAAGGAGAGTGCATCTACATACCCTTGTAGGTCGCTAAGCGGAAGCGTTCAAGAGAACGGGGTTGAAGGAGTCGTACTCGTCGTGATCCAAATCACCGGAGATCCTAGTGCCGAACGGACGGCACCTTCGCGTTCAACACACGTACAGCCCGGTGACGTCTCCCATGCCTTGATCCAGCAAGGAGAGAGGGAGAGGTTGAGGAAGACTCCATCCAGCAGTAGCACAACAGCGTGGTGGTGGTGGAGGAGCGTGGCAATCCTACAGGGCTTCGCCAAGCACCGCGAGAGAGGAGGAGGACTTGGGAGAGGGGAAGGGCTGCGCCAGAACTTAGGTGTAGCTCCCATGTACCTCCCCACTATATATAGGGGTGGAGGGGGCTGGTTTCTTGCCCTCCAAGTCCATTGGGGCGTTGGCAAAGGTGGGAGGAAAGAAATCCCATCATTTCCTTCCCCACCGATTGTTATCCCCCCTTTTTAGGGATCTTGATCTTATCCCTTCGGGATATGATCTTATTCCTTCTAAGGAGGGATCTTGGTGCGCCTTGACCAGGGGTGTGGGGCCTTGCCCCCACTACCCACGTTCATGTGGGTCCCCCCGTGCAGGTGGGCCCCACTCCGGAACCTTCTAGAACCTTCCTGGTACAATACCGAAAAATCCCGAACATTTTCTGGTGGCCAAAATAGGACTTCGCATATATAAATCTTTACCTCTAGACCATTCTAGAACTCCTCGTGACGTTCGGGATCTCATTCGGGACTCCACAATATTCGGTAACCACATACACACTTCCTTTATAACCCTAGCGTCATCGAACCTTAAGTGTGTAGACCCTATGGGTTCGGGAGACATGTAGACATGACCGAGACATTCTCCGGTCAATAACCAACAGCGGGATCTGGATACCCATGTTGGCTCCCACATGTTCCACGATGATCTCATCGGATGAACCATGATGTCAAGGACTCATTCGATCCCGTATTCAATTCCCTTTGTCCAGCGGTATTATACTTGCCCGATATTCGATCGTCGGTATGCCGATAACTTGTTCAATCTTGTTACCGGCAAGTCTCTTTACTCATTCTGTAACACATCATCCCGTGATCAACCCCTTGGTCACATTGTGCACATTATGATGATGTCCTACCGAGTGGGCCCAGAGATACCTCTCCGTTTACACGGAGTGACAAATCCCAGTCTCGATTCGTGCCAACCCAACAGACACTTTCAGAGATACCTGTAGTGCACCTTTATAGCCATCCAGTTACGTTGTGACGTTTGGTACACCCAAAGAATTCCTACGGTATCTGGGAGTTGCACAATCTCGTGGTCTAAGGAAATGATACTTGACATTAGAAAAGCTTTAGCATATGAACTACACGGTCTTTGTGCTAGGCTTAGGATTGGGTCTTGTCCATCACATCATTCTCCTAATGATGTGATCCCGTTATCAACGACATCCAATGTCCATGGTCAGGAAACCGTAACCATCTATTGATCAACGAGCTAGTCAACTAGAGGCTTACTAGGGACATGGTGTTGTCTATGTACCCACACATGTATCTGAGTTTCCTATCAATACAATTATAGCATGGATAATAAACGATTATCATGAATAAGGAAATATAATAATAACTAATTTATTATTGCCTCTAGGGCATATTTCCAACAGTCTCCCACTTGCACTAGAGTCAATAATCTAGTTCACATCGCCATGTGATTAACACTCACACGTCACATCGCCATGTGACCAACATCCAAAGAGTTTACTAGTTCACATCATCATGTGATTAAGACTCAATGAGTTCTGGGGTTTGATCATGTTTTGCTTGTGAGAGAAGTTTTAGTCAACGGGTCTGCAACATTCAGATCCTTATGTACTTTGCAAATCTCTATGTCATATTGTAAATGCTGCTTCCACGCTCCACTTGGAGCTATTCCAAATGGTTGTTCCACTATATGTATCTGGTTTTCTACTCAGAGTCACTCGGATAGCTGTTAAAGCTTGCATCGACGTAACCCTTTACATCGAACTCTTTATCACCTCCATAATCAAGAAACATATCCATATTCCTGTAAGGATAATTTGGACCGCTATCTGGTGATCCACTCCTTGATCACCTTTGTACCCTCTTGCCAGACATGTGGAAAGGCACACATCAGGTGCGACACTTAGCATAGCATACTGTAGAGCCTACGTCTAAAGCATAGGGGACGACCTTCGTCCTTTCTCTCTTTTCTGCCGTGGTCGAGCTTTAAGTCTTAACTTCGTACCTTACAACTCAGGCAAGAACTCCTTTTGACTGATCCATCTTGAACACTTTCAAGATCATGTCAAGGTACGTGCTCATTTGAAAGTATTATTAAGCATTTTGATCTATCCTTATAGATCTCGATGCTCAATGTTCAAGTAGCTTAATCCAGGTTTTCTATTGAAAAACACCTTTCAAATAACCCTATATGCTTTCCAGAAATTCTACATCATTTCTGATCATCAATATGTCAACAATAGATACTCATCAGAAATTCTATAGTGCTCCCACTCACTTATTTGGAAATACAAGTTTCTCATAAACTTTGTATAAACCCAAAATCTTTGATCATCTTATCAAAGTATATATTCCAACTCCGAGATGCTTACTCCAGTCCATGGAAGGATCGCTGGAGCTAGCATACCTTTTAGCATCCTTAGGATCGACAAAACCTTTCTGATTGTATCTCATACAACCTTTTCTTACGAAAACTGGTAAGGAAACTCGTTTTGACATCCATCTGCCAGATTTCATAAATGCAGCTAATGCTAACATGATTCCGACGGACTTAAGCATCACTACGGATGAGAAAATCTCATCGTAGTCAACTCCTTGAACTTGTGAAGAACTCTTCACCACAAGTCGAGCTTCATAGACGGTGACATTACCATCCACGTCTGTCTTCTTCATTTATCTCAATGGCTTGCCGATCATCGGGCAAGTCCACCAAAGTCCATGCTTTGTTCTGATACATGGATCCTATCTCGGATTTCATGGCTTCAAACCATTTGTCGGAATATGGGCCACCATCGCTTCTCCATAGCTCGTAGGTTCATTGTTGTCTAGCAACATGACCTTCAAGACAGGATTACCGTACCACTCTGAAGTAGTAGGCATCCTTGTCACCCTACGAGGTACGGTAGTGACTTGATCCGAAGTTTCATGATCACTATCACAAGCTTCTACTTCAATTGGTGTAGGTGCCACAGGAACAACTTCCTGTGCCCTGCTACACACTAGTTGTAGTGATGGTTCAATAACCATATCAAGTCTCCACCATCCTCCCACACAACTTTTCAAGACAAACTTTTCCTCGAGAAAGGACCCGGTTCAAGAAACAATCCCTATTGCTTTCGGATCTGAATTAGGAGGTATACCCAACTGTTTTGGGTGTCCTATGAAGATGCATTTTATCCGCTTTGGGTTCGAGCTTATCAACCTGAAACTTTTTCACATAAGCGTCGCAGCCCCAAACTTTTAAGAAACGACAACTTAGGTTTCTCCAAACCATAGTTCAAACGGTGTCGTCTCAACGGAATTACGTGGTGCCCTATTAAAGTGAGTGCGGTTGTCTCTAATGCCTAACCCATGAACGATAGTGGTAATTCGATAAGAGACATCATGGTATGCACCATATCCAATAGGGTGCAACAATGATGTTCGGACACACCATCACACTATGGTGTTCCAGGCGGTATTAATTGTGAAACTATTTCCACAATGTCTTAATTGCGTGCCAAAGCTTGTAACTCAGATACTCATCTCTATGATCATATCATAGACATTTTATCCTCTTGTCACAATGATCTTCAACTTCACTCTGAAATTATTTGAACCATTCAATAATTCAGACTTGTGTTTCATCAAGTAAATATACTCAACATCTACTCGAATCATCTGTGAAGTAAGAACATAACGATATTCACTGCATGCCTCAGCACTCATTGGACTGCACACATCAAAATGTGTTACTTCCAACAAGTTGCTATCTTGTTCCATCTTACTAAAAACGAGGCTTTTCAGTCATCTTGCCCATGTGGTATGATTTGCATATCTCAAGTGATTCAAAATCAAGTGAGTCCAAACGATCCATCTGCATGGAGTTTCTTCGTGCGTATACACCAATATACATGGTTCGCATGTCTCAAACTTTTCAAAAACGAGTGAGTCCAAAGATCCATCAACATGGAGCTTCTTCATGCGTTTTATACCAATATGACTTACATGGCAGTGCCACAAGTAAGTGGTACTATCATTACTATCTTATATCTTTTGGCATGAAAATGTGTATCACTACGATCGAGAATCAATAAACCATTCCTTTAGGTGCAAGACCATTGAAGGTATTATTCAAATAAATAGAGTAACCATTATTCTCCTTAAATGAATAACCGTATTGCGATAGACATAATCCAATCATGTCTATGCTCAACGCAAACACCAAATGACAATTATTCAGGTTTAATACTAATCTTGATGGTAGAGGGAGCGTACGATGTTTGATCACATCAAACTTGGAAACACTTCCAACACATATCGCCAGCTCACCTTTAGCTAGTCTCCGATTATTCCGTAGCTCTTTTATTTCGAGTTACTAACACTTAGCAACTGAACCGGTATCTTAATACCCTGGTGCTACTAGGAGTACTAGTAAAGTACACATTAACATAATGTATATCCAATATACTTCTATCGACTTTGCCAGCCTTCTCATCTACCAAGTATCTAGGGTAATTCTGCTCAAGTGGTTGTTCCCCTTATTACAGAAGCACTTAGTCTCGGGTTTGGGTTAAACCTTGGGTTTCTTCACTAGAGCAGCAGCTGATTTGCCGTTTCATGAAGTATCCCTTCTTTCCCTTGCCCTTCTTGAAACTAGTGGTTTCACCAACCATCAACAATTGATGCTCCTTCTTGATTTCTACTTTCGCGGTGTCAAACATCGCGAATACCTCAAGGATCATCATATCTATCCCTAATATGTTATAGTTCATCACGAAGCTCTAGCAGCTTGGTGGCAATGACTTTGGAGAAACATCACCATCTCTGGAAGATCAACTCCCACTCGATTCGAGTGATTGTCGCACTCAGACAATCTAAGCACAAGCTCAACGATTGAGCTTTTCTCCCTTAGTTTGCAGGCTAAGAAAATCGTCGGAGGTCTCATACCTCTTGACGTGGGCACGAGCCTGAAATCCCAATTTCATCCCTCGAAACATCTCATATGTTCCGCGACATTTCGAAAAACGTCTTTGGTGCCTCAATTCTAAACCATTTAACTGAACTATCATGTAGTTATCAAAACGTGTATGTCCGATGTTCGCAACATCCACAAACGACGTTTGGGGTTCAGCACCCTGAGCGATGCATTAAGGACATAAGCTTTCTACTGTCCGCATAATCGCTACTGTCAACTTTCAACTATATTTTCTCTAGGAACATATTTAAACAGTGGAACTAAAGCGCGAGCTTACGACATAATTTGCAAAGATCTTTTGACTATGTTCAGGATAATTAAGTTCATCTTATGAACTCCCACTCAGATAGACAATCCTCTAGTCATCTAAGTGATTACATGATCCGAGTCAACTAGGCCGTGTCCGATCATCACGTGAGACAGACTAGTCATCATCGGTGAACATCTTCATGTTGATCGTATCTACTATACGACTCATGCTCGACCTTTCGGTCTCTTGTGTTCCGAGGCCATGTCTATACATGCTAGGCTCGTCAAGTCAACCTAAGTGTTTCGCGTGTGTAAATCTGGCTTACACCCGTTGTATGTGAACGTAAGAATCTATCACACCCGATCATCACGTGGTGCTTCGAAACGACGAACTTTCGCAACGGTGCACAGTTAGGGGGAACACTTTCTTGAAATTTTAATGAGGGATCATCTTATTTACTACCGTCGTTCTAAGCAAATAAGAAGCATAAACATGACAAACATCACATGCAATCAAATAGTGACATGATATGGCCAATATCATTTTGCTCCTTTTGATCTCCATCTTCGGGGCTCCATGATCATCATCGTCACCGGCATGACACCATGATCTCCATCATCGTGTCTCCATGAAATTATCTCGCCAACTTATTACTTCTACTACTATGGCTATCGGTTAGCAATAAAGTAAAGTAATTACATGGCGTTGTTCAATGACACGCAGGTCATACAATAAATAAAGACAACTCCTATGGCTCCTGCCGGTTGTCGTACTCATCGACATTCCTATTACAAGAACATGATCAATCTCGTACATCACATATCATTCTTCACATTCTTCTTGTCCATATCACATCACATAGCATACCCTGCAAAAACAAGTTAGACGTCCTCTAATTGTTGTTTGCATGTTTTGCGTGGCTGCTATGGGTTTCTAGCAAGAACGTTTCTTACCTACGCAAAAACCACAACGTGATATGCCAATTGCTATTTACCCTTCATAAGGACCGTTTTCATCGAATCTGTTCCGACTATAGTGGGAGAGACTGGCACCCGCTAGCCACCTTATGCACCAAGTGCATGTCAGTCGGTGGAACCTGTCTCACGTAAGAGTACGTGTAAGGTCGGTCCGGGCCGCTTCATCCCACAATACCGTCGAAACAAGATTGGACTAGTAACGGTAAGCATATTGAACAAAATCAACGCCCACAACTACTTTGTGTTCAACTCGTGCAAAGAATCTACGCAATAGACCTAGCTCATGATGCCACTGTTGGCGAACGTAGCAGAAATTCAAAAAATTTCCTACGAGTCACCAAGATCTATTTATGGAGAGACTAGCAATAAGGGGAAGGAGAGTGCATCTACATACTCTACATAGCAGAAGCGTTCAAGAGAACGGGGTTGAAGGAGTCGTACTCGTCGTGATCCAAATCACCGGAGATCCTAGTGCCGAACGGACGGCACCTCCGCGTTCAACACACGTACAGCCCGGTGACGTCTCCCATGCCTTGATCCAGCAAGGAGAGAGGGAGAGGTTGAGGAAGACTCCATCTAGCAGCAGCACAACGGCGTGGTGGTGGTGGAGGAGCGTGGCAATCCTGCAGGGCTTCGCCAAGCACCGCGAGAGAGGAGGAGGACTTGGGAGAGGGGAAGGGCTGCGCCAGAACTTGGGTGTAGCTCCCATGTGCCTCCCCACTATATATAGGGGTGGAGGGGGCTGGTTTCTTGCCCTCCAAGTCCATTGGGGCGTTGGCAAAGGTGGGAGGAAAGAAATCCCATCATTTCCTTCCCCACCGATTGTTATCCCCCCTTTTTAGGGATCTTGATCTTATCCCTTCGGGATATGATCTTATTCCTTCTAAGGGGGGATCTTGGTGCGCCTTGACCAGGGGTGTGGGGACTTGCCCCCACTACCCACGTTCATGTGGGTCCCCCTGTGCAGGTGGGCCCCACTCCGGAACCTTCTAGAACCTTCCCGGTACAATACCGAAAAATCCCGAACATTTTCCGGCGGCCAAAATAGGACTTCCCATATATAAATCTTTACCTCCAGACCATTCCGGAACTCCTCGTGACGTCCGGGATCTCATTCGGGACTCCACAATATTCGGTAACCACATACACACTTCCTTTATAACCCTAGAATCATCAAACCTTAAGTGTGTAGACCCTACGGGTTCGGGAGACATGTAGACATGACCGAGACGTTCTCCGGTCAATAACCAACAGCGGGATCTGGATACCCATGTTGGCTCCCAGATGTTCCACGATGATCTCATCGGATGAACCATGATGTCAAGGACTCATTCGATCCCGTATTCAATTCCCTTTGTCCAGCGGTATTATACTTGCCCGAGATTCGATCGTCGGTATGCTGATACCTTGTTCAATCTCGTTACCGGCAAGTCTATTTACTCATTCCGTAACACATCATCCCGTGATCAACCCCTTGGTCACATTGTGCACATTATGATGATGTCCTACCGAGTGGGCCCAGAGATACCTCTCCATTTACACGGAGTGACAAATCCTAGTCTCGATTCGTGCCAACCCAACAGACACTTTCAGAGATACCTATAGTGCACCTTTATAGCCACCCAGTTACGTTGTGACATTTGGTACACCCAAAGCATTCCTATGGTATCCGGGAGTTGCACAATCTCATGGTCTAAGGAAATGATACTTGACATTAGAAAAGCTTTAGCATATGAACTACACGATCTTTGTGCTAGGCTTAGGATTGGGTCTTGTCCATCACATCATTCTCCTAATGATGTGATCCCGTTATCAACGACATCCAATGTCCATGGTCAGGAAACCGTAACCATCTATTGATCAACGAGCTAGTCAACTAGAGGCTTACTAGGGACATGGTGTTGTCTATGTACCCACACATGTATCTAAGTTTCCTATCAATACAATTATAGCATGGATAATAAACGATTATCATGAATAAGGAAATATAATAATAACTAATTTATTATTGCCTCTAGGGCATATTTCCAACACTTGCCGGGGCAGCTTGCCCAACCCCGACGGGGCGCACCACCCTCGAGCCCAAGGCTTCCAATACCAACAACCACATTGGAACCAAGGCTCGGGAGGCGCCTCCATGATGGCATGCAGATCTTTGTGAAGATCATTAACACACATGAATGCCAGATGAGGACCAGCAGACAAGACCTTCGGCAACATCCTTGCCGGGGACGACCGCGGTGCCGCAGCAAGACCCTTGCCGGGGCCCACGGAAAGACCCTTGCCGGGGCCCCCGGCAATACCCTTGCCGACGACATCAACGAGGCCGCGGCCAGGCCCGCGCGCGCCAAGACCCCACTGTTGTTCCCATGTAGCTGCCAGTCAGGCGGGCACCTGCGTGGCGACACGTGATCCCGAGGCCAACTCTGCAAGCACCTGCGTGGTGGCATGCAAATCTTCGTGAAGACGCCGCCACCACGCCACCTCAGCAGCCTGCCAACCTACATGGCGCTGACCACCTCGCTGGCCCGGGCGTGTGTCAAAGCAGGGCGAGGCGGCGATAAAGCAAGAGGGACACCTCAGGGGCGCATTTAATGTGTTTTGTCTCGTAATAGCAAGCGATAAGCTTGTGCATTGTACCCCTTATCACCTCCTATGTGCCACTGTAGCGCCTCCTTCGACTATAAAAGGAGGCCCAAGGCGTACTGGAGGGGGATTCGGCTCTTTGGGCAAATCACGCTCGATAGCTAGTTCAAGAACACTGGTATACACACCAAAGCAGGACTAGGGTATTACCCGATCCCCGCGGCCCGAACCTGGGTAAACGACCCTCGTGCTAGCTCTTAAACCCGCTCTTCACGCGACCCCGTGCCTGCCGACCATAGTAGGGATTCTTGTGATCCCATAGGTGTCGTTCCCACCGACAGTCATCGACTAGGTGCCATGATGCCAGAGTCGTCGCCTCCTGAGCTGGGGCCACGGATGGCTTTTTTTCTTGCATCAAAATCATGGGGGCGTGGGGGCGTGTAAGAACCGTGGTGCTTGCGCCTTTATGTTAATGTTTCCAGCTCATGCTCTTGGTTATGCTCATGTTTCTCGCTCGGGTGAAGGCGAGAGGATACTGTGACAGCACTAGAAACTGATTGTAATTAGTTGCATCAGCATCCATGCATCATGTTTGAATTCAAAGGAATTTTGAAATGGGGATGGTTAAAACCTAGCATCAAATGAAATTCTACTAGGTTCAAATTTAAATAATTTGAACCCAAAATGCCCTTCACAAAAGTTCAACATTTTTGAATTGGTCTAGGACCTCTGCCAAAAATGGTGCAGATTTTTTCTAGGTCATTTATGGAATTTTGAATTAAATCTTAAAGTATTTGAATTTGGGCATTTAAATGCTATAAATATTTTAAACGCCAAAATAATTCTGAAACTAAATGAGGGTTGTTGGAAATATTTCAAAAGTGCCACAAATATTTTCAGGATTTATAAAATTGATTTGGTTTTAAAACTGGATCAAAAACAAAATTGCAAATTAGAAAAGAGAACACAAGTAGAAATAAAAGAGAGAGAGAGAGAGAGAGTCTACTATACCTGGACTTACCTGGTGGCCCAGTCGAGCCAGCCCAGTCCACCTCCTCAACGCCAGTCGTCTTCAACCTCATGCCAGAAGGCATGAGGGTGTGTGCCTGACACGCCCGACCATGCGCTGCGCCATCTCCTACTTCACGCCGCTGTCTCGACGCGCCTATGAGCGACACGTGACTCCCTTGACCCTCTCTCACTCTCTCTTGCCCTCAACCCTCCTCTGCTCCCTCCCCTCTCTCCGTCCGTGGGTGCCCGATGGTGTCTGCTAGAACTACGTTGGTGTTTCCCCAAAGAGGAAGGGATGATGAAGTATAGCGATGGTAGGTATTTCCCTCAGTGATGAGACCAAGGTTATCAAACCAGTAGGAGAACCTCCTCACACCACGTAAACAACACCTGCACACAATAACAAATACTCGCAACCCGGTGTGTTAAAGGGGTTGTCAATCCCTTTCAGGCATGGCGCCTCAAGATAGGCAAATAACGTGAGGTAAAAGTGGTAGATAGGATAAATAGATCACGGAAAAAATAATTTGCAGCAAGGTATTTTTGTATTTTTGGTTTAATAGATCTGAAAATAAATGCAAGGGAAAATAGATCGCAAAGGCAAATATGATGAAAAGGGACCCGAGGGCCGTAGGTTTCACTAGTGGCTTCTCTCGAGAAAAATAGCAAACGGTGGGAAAACAATTACTGTTGGGCAATTGATAGAACTTCAAATAAACATGACGATATCCAGGCATCTATCATTATATAGGCATCACATCCAAGATTAGTATACTGACTCCTGCCTGCATTTACTACTATTACTCCACACATCGACCGCTATCGAGCATGCATCTAGTGTATTAAGTTCATGAGAAAACGGAGTAATGCAATAAGAAAGATCACATGATGTAGACGATATTCGTTTATCTATTGCGGAGATATAGATCTCATCTTGTTATCCTTAGTAGCAACGATACATACGTGTCAGTTCCCCTTCTTTCACTGGGATCAAGCAACGTAAGATCGAACCCACTACAAAGCACCTCTTCCCATTGCAAGATAAATAGATCAAGTTGGCCAAACAAAACCCAAATATTGGAGAAGAAATACAAGGCTATAAGCAATCATGCATATAAGAGATCAAGAAGACTCAAATAACTTTCATGGATAAAAACATAGATCTGATCATAAACTCAAAGTTCATCGGATCCCAACAAACACACCGCAAAAAGACTTACATCATATGGATCTCCAAGAGACCATTGTATTGATAATCGAGACAGACAGAGAGAGAGAGAGAGAGGAAGCCATCTAGCTACTAATTAAGGACCCATAGGTCTACAAAGAACTACTCACGCATCATCGGAGAGGCAACAATGGAAGTGGTCAACCCCTCCATGACCATGTCTATATTGGATCTGGTGGTTCTGGACTCTGTGGCGCCCGGAATTGATTTTCTTCGACTCTCCTAGGGTTTCTGGAATATTGGGGTATTTATAGAGTAAATAGGTAGTTCAGGGGGCACCCAAGGTGGGCACAACCCACCAGGGCGTGCTTGGGCCTCCTGGCGCGCCCTGCTGGGTGCTGCTCCCCTCGAGCCACCCCCAGGTGCTTCCTTGGCCCACTGGATGTCTTTTGGCCCCAAAAAAATCATCCAGGAGTTTCGTTGCGTTTGGACTCCGTTTGATATTGATTTCTTGCGATGTAAAAAACATGTAGAAAACAGCAACTGGCGTTGGGCACTATGTTAATAGGTTAGTGCCAAAAAATGATATAAAATGACTATAAAGTGATTGTAAAACATTCAAGAATGATAATATAACAACACGGAACAATCAAAAATTATAGATATGTTGGAGACGGATCAACATCTCAGGCTTAATTCCTGCTCATCCTCGAGTAGGTAAATGATAAAAACAGAATTTTTGATGTGGAATGCTGCCTAACATGTTCATCACATTTCTTTTCTTTATAGCGTGGACATATGGACTTTTATATGATTCATAGCAATAGTCTAGTTTTGACATGAAGACTTTAACAAGCATACCAACAAGCAACCATGTCTTTCAAAATATCAACACTAAAACAAGTTATCCCTAGCCCATTATGCTCAATCATTGATCCATTCATGAAACACACTCGATTATTAGCTACGCCCAATGCTCAAATATGATCATAGTGCCCCTTGGTTGGTGCTTTATAAGAGAAGATGGAGACTCAAATTCAAAATTAAAAATTGCATAAGTAAAATAAAGGCCCTTCACAAAGGGAAGTAGGGATTTGTAGAGGTGCCAGAGCTCAAAGCTTAAATTGAGAGATAAAAAATTATTTTTGAGAGGCATACTTTTCCCACCAATGAAAACGACTTGGAGCATCCCAACACTTTCCATGCTAGATACATCATAGGCGGTTCCCAAACAGAATATAAAGTTTATTCCTTTTTCCATCATTACTTTCACTTTCCATGGCTAACCGTATCCACGGGTGCCCTCCATACCAACACTTCCCAAAGAATTTTTTATTTGTCAACATAAAGTAAAGTCAATATTCATTTCGAGACTGGGCATCCCTAGTACCTTTGTCGTACTCTCGTGCAATGACAAGTGAATAAACATTCATCATGAGAATAACACATCTAGCATGGAAAATATTGGCTCCCCTTTACCACCTCGTGAGCAGTAGAGCACACAAAAGCGAAATTTATTTTAAACATTAGAAATGGCACATGCAAATTTGCTTAGAACGGCATGGAAATACTGGATGAGGGTAGGTATAGTGGACTCATAAGGAAAAATTGATTTAAATGCTTTTGGATGCACAAGTAGTGATCATAGTTAGTGCAAAATGAAGGCTAGCAAAAAGATTGAGAAGCGACCAACCACAAAGCAAAAAATCTCATACCTAAGCATTAAGCATAAGTAACACGGAATAATGCACCATAAGTAGGATATAAATTTCATTGCATAACTATTGACTTTCGTGCTTGCATAGGGAATCACAAACCTTAACATCAATATTCTTACTAAAGCACAATTACTCACCAACATGACTCACATATCATATCGTCATATCTCAAAACCATTACTAAGAATCAAGTTTATTTTGTCTAATGATCTTCATGAAAGTTTTTATTATATCCTCCTTGGATATCTGTCACTTTGGGACTATTTTCATATGTTGCTTTTGGTAAGCTCAAACAAATATAAGTGAAGATCATGAGCATAATTTTTTTTCTTTCTTTCTCTCAAAATAAACTAAGTGAAGCAAGAGAGAATTTCTTAAAAATTTACTAACTCACAAATAAATCTAAGTGAAGCATGAGAGCATTTCTTCAAAATTAACAAAGCACACCGTGCTCAAAAAGATATAAGTGAAGTACTAGAGCAAATCCATGGCTCTAAGTGAAGCATAGGAGCAAGCATAGCATAATTTTTGGCTCTCTGAGAAGGGTGTGTCCAGCAAGGATTCAACACTTAAACACAAAGCAAAACAATCAAAGACTCATATCATACAAGACGCTCCAAGCAAAACTCATATCATGTGACGAATAAAAATGGAGTTTCAAGTAAAATACCGATGGTTGTTAGAAGAAAGCGGGGATGCCACTCGAGGGCATCCCCAAGCTTAGTTGCTTGCTACTTCTTTGAATATTATCTTGGGGTGCCTCAGACATCCCCAAGCTTAGCCTTTTGTTTATCCTTATTCCTTCATCCATCGTAACATAACCCAAAACTTGCAAACTTCAATCACACAAAACTCAAACAAAACCTTTCTGAGATCCGTTAGTATAAGAAACCAAACCACTACTATAAGTACTGTAGAAAACCTATTATTTTTTGCATTATATATACTGTATTCCAACTTTTATACGGAAAAAAATCATCAAAGAAAACCATAGAATCATCAAAATAAGCACACAACGCAAAGAAAACAGAATCTGTCAAAAACAGAACAGTCTGTAGCAATCTGAATATTTCGAATACTTTTGTAACTCCAAAAATTGTTAAATAAATTGGTGGACGTGCGGAATTTGTCTATTAATACTCCGAAAAAAGAATCAACTCAAAATCATCTTTTGTAAAAAAATTACAAATAATCTCGTGGGCGCAAAATTTTCTATTTTTCAGCAAGATCAAATAAACTTTCACCCAAGTCTTCCCAAAGGCCTTGCTTGGAACAAACACTAACTAAAACACAAAAAACACAATCATAACAGCTGCATAATTGTTCTAACACTCAAGAACAGGAAGCAAAAACAAAAAATAAATTTTATTCAATGGGTTGCCTCCCAACAAGCGCTATCGTTTTACGCCCCTAGCAATGCATAACGCGTAGGATCTAAGTGTTGCCTTCCGTACCCTTGTTTTCCTTGGGGGTATTCATGTCGGGAGGCTTCATAAATAGAACATAAAACACATTATCCATGGAAACTTTATCACTATCAAGTTGCTTTTTATCATAACCCCTTTGATTTCCGACAGTGATCCAAGAATAGTGTTGATTAACATTATGAAAAACGTGTTGGATCATATCTAAAACGGGGACTTGCTTTTTAAGATTCTCATCAAAGATTTGGTTATCTCCAAGAAAATTGCTTAAAGCATAATCACTATTATAAAGAATTTCAACAATCATGGGTTTTTCACAATTCATGCCATAAAAGTCAAAGATTTCCCTAGCTTCCCGTATTATGTAGTCAAATTCATTCATCAAAACAAGATTGGCTAACTTTTTAGCTTTAGGATCCTTTATAAAGGGCAACTCATAGAACAATCTTTGCAAGGTAGGATGAGTACTAATAAATGTAATTTCAAGTTTCAGAACAAGTGCCGAAATAGCTTCCGCATATGATTTAGTCCTTTTAAGTATAGGAATATCATCAAGACTTAATATTCTGACACAATTGAAAATTTCTTGGATATGTTCTTTTCCATAAAATTCCCTTGCCCCAAGACAAAAGTTTTGGCATCCAGATTACTCGTACGCTCCATTTTAGGAGTTAGGCCATCATCTGTTTCTGCCATACCAAAGGCACTCATGGTGACAGGTTCAAGCAAATAAAAGATCTGACGAGAAAACGGCGAATGAAAAGGAGGGCGAATAAAACGGCAAACTTTTGTGAAGTGGGGGAGAGGGAAATGAGAGGCAAATGGCAAATAATTTAAATTGCAAGGAGATGAGATTTGTGATAAGGAACCTGGTTGATGTTGAAGATCCTCCCCGACAACGATGCCAGAAATTCCTTTTGATGTCTGCTAGAACTACATCGGTATTTCCCCAAAGAGGAAGGGATGATGTAGTATAGCGATGGTATGTATTTCCCTTAGTGATGAGACCAAGGTTATCGAACAAACAGGAGAACTTCCTCACACCACATAAACAGATCCTTCACACAAATAACAAATACTTGCAACCCGACGTGTTAAAGGGGTTGTATCACGCCCAATATGCGATCCTATCCAAGAGGAAATTGAAGGTCCCACCAAGGATAGATCTGCATATTGAAGACGCTTTTGCAAGGTGGATATCATTACATCATACAATTACATAATAGATGGGGATACATACAAAAGGCATACAATGCCACATGAATACAACAACATCATACATAAGAGCAACATCCGACTATGGATGAAACACGAACAGAAACTCAGACAACATCCACTCTGCTTGCCCAGGCTGCCGACCAGGAACCTAACCCCTGAACAAAGAAGAAGTGGAATAAGAACTCCAAGACAAGCATACATTGCTCTCACGTCAGATCATCGCATTACCTGTACCTGCAACTGTTGTTGTAGTAATCTACGATCCATGAGGACTCAGCAATCCCATTACCAAGGGTATCAAGACTAGCAAAGCTTAATGGGTAAGGAAAGGATAAGTGGTGAGGTTGCAGCAAGCGACTAAGCATTGTATGATAGCTAACTTACGAGTACAAAAATAAGATGAGACACTATGCAAACGGTCGCAAACTAGTAATGATCAAAAAGTGATCCTGAACTACTTATGTCCAAACATAACCCCACCGTGTTCTCTTCTCGAACTCACACAAAAAGAGACCATCACAGTTACACACGCGGTTGGTGTATTTTAATTCGAATCTGGTGTCAAGTTCTCTACTATTGGGAAACGTAGTAATTTCAAAAAAAATCCTACGCACACGCAAGATCATGGTGATGCATAGCAACGAGCGGGAAGAGTCAGTCCACGTACCCTCATAGACCGAAAGCGGAAGCGTTAGCACAATGCGGTTGATGTAGTTGTACGTCTTCACGATCTGACCGATCCAAGTACCGAACGTACGGCACCTCCGAGTTCAGCACACGTTCAGCTCGATGACGTCCCCCAAACTCCAATCCAGCAGAGCTTCACAGAAGAGTTACGTCAGCACGACGGCGTGATGATGGTGATGATGTTGGTACCGATGCAGGCTTTGCCTAAGCACTGCTACGATATGACCGAGGTGGAATATGGTGGAGGGGGGCACCGCACACGGCTGGGAGAGATCAACAGATCAACTTGTGTGTCTCCATGGAGTGCCCCCTCCCCCGTATATAAAGGAGTAGAGGAGGGGGAGGCCGCCGGCCAGGAGGAAGGCACGCCAAGGGGAGTCCTACTCCCACCGAGAGTAGGATTCCCCACCTTCCAAGTTGGAGTAGGATAAATAGGAAAGAGGAGGTAGAGAAGAAGGAAAGGGGGGCCGGTCCCCTCATCCAATTTGGATTGGGCTTGGGGGCGCGCACCCTCCTAGGCTTCCTCCTCCTCTATTCCACTAAGGCCCAATAAGGCCCATACACTCCCCGACGAATTCCCGTAACTCTTTGGTACTCTGATAAATACCCAAATCACTCGGAACCTTTTCGATGTCCGAATATAGTCATCCAATATATCAATCTTTACGTCTCGACCATTTCGAGACTCCTCGTCATGTCCTCGAACACATCCGGGACTCCGAACTACCTTCGGTACATCAAAACACATAACTCATAATATAAATCGTCACCGGACGTTAAGCGTGCGGACCCTACGGGTTCGAGAACTATGTAGACATGACCAAGACACGTCTCTGGTAAATAACCAATAGCGGAACCTGGATGCTCATATTGGTTCCCACATATTCTACGAAGATCTTTATCGGCCAAATCGCATAACTACATACGTTGTTCCCTTTGTCATCGGTATGTTACTTGCCCGAGATTCGATCGTCGGTATCTCAATACCTAGTTCAATCTCATTACCGGCAAGTCTCTTTACTCGTTATGTAATGCATCATCCCGCAACTAACTCATTAGTCATATTGCTTGCAAGGCTTATAGTGATGTGCATTATCGAGAGGGCCGAGAGATACCTCTCCGACAATCGGAGTGACAAATCCTAATCTCGAAATACGCCAACTCAACAAGTACCTTCGGAGACACCTATAGATCACCTTTATAATCACCCAGTTACGTTGTGACGTTTGGTAGCACACAAAGTGTTCCTCCGGTAAACGGGAGTTCTATAATCTCATAGTCACGGGAACATGTATAAGTCATGAAGAAAGCAATAGCAACATACTAAACGATCAAGTGCTAAGCTAACGGAATGGGTCAAGTCAATCACATCATTCTCCTAATGATGTGATCCCGTTAATCAAATGACAACTCATGTCTATGGTTAGGAAACTTAACCATATCTGATTGACGAGCTAGTCAAGTAGAGGCACACTACAAGAAATATGCCAACTAGTGACCTTTTGTCAGTGACCCTGGAAGAATTGGTCATAGATCTATGACCATTTCAGACCAATTGGTCAAAAGCTGTTCGGGGGGCTCCAAACCCTAAATTATAACTACCATTTTGGTCAGAAAGGTCATGATTTCCTTACACGAAATGGTCATACAGCAGATAGCATTGGTCCACTGCCTTATTTCTAGCTGTTCATGACCAATATAGATGGTCATAACCTTGTAAATTGTGGTGGGTTGCTATGACAAGGCGCCACCTCATCAGTTTTGCCTATGTGTCATGTCCATGTGGCAGTTTTTGCCCTAGGTTGTGAAGAAACCTATATTTCTATCATTCCCAAAATTCCCAAAAAAATCTCATAAATTCTTTGGATCATATCTTTGTCAAATATGTAAAAAACCTTCCTTGCCTAGTTCAAAAATTATTCAAAAATATTCATTTTCCTATTATGTTTAGAAAAACACTTTGTGAAGGAAGTACCACTTTGGCATGTCCAGATGGTATCCATTTTCTACAGTGCTTTCCTATGCCCAAATAACCATCCTCCACCAAATGCCAGCTCAATCCGTTCATTGTTTTGAGCCCAGCTTCAACATTCGTATTTATGTCCAGTGTTGTACTTTGCAAAGCAAGTACCACCTAGGCTCCTCCTTTTGAGCTGAAAATTTGTGAAGACGGTCTTCTTAGTAACTGGTCATCCTCAGCCAAAACTCATGCTCATTAGCCATGTGCATTTCCCGTACCGCTAATCAAACACTTGGCTTCTTATTCATGTTTGAGCATCGATCGGTCTCCTCGTGAGAATCTTATGTTGTGATTTTCTTCCTAGAACCTACCTAGGGAGTGCCCAACCCACTAGACATGCCTAGGCCGCGCAGAACACATGGCAACTCCAAGGTCACGCGGTGACCACGCGGCAGGCATGCGAGTTTACGCGCTCTAGAGTTGGGGCCCTCGGCCACCGTCCAAACCTCGACATATCGCCACCAAACCATGTATTTATGATTAGGTACTTATGTAACTAGAAATGATTTTTGGAAAAAATAAATAGCAAACTATGAGGCAGCTGCAGTTCAAATTTGACCCGCTTCCTACTGAATCGGCGGGAATTTGTCTTTTTACCAGAGGTGGATCAAAACTTTTGACACCCAATAATTTTTTCAATTGTGCATTAAATATGTCCTAGTATTTTAGAAAATTGATTTGGTCCAATTTTGCAACAAATATATGGTAGGTCCTTCACAAAAAAACTCATTTCAGGCACTTGGAAAATGGAAAATGAATTTTCCGTGCAAAGAAAATGAGAACTCCCTTAGGCAACATTGTTTGGAATTCCAAGATGCACCCTCGTGCACAATATGAGATGATTTGAACAAACTATGCCATGAATGTGGCCATAAGATTGATCATTTGGCTTGAAAGCCATGAATCTTCACGCATGATAGCTCATTTTTGAGAACACGTTTTTAAAATAATTTCCGTATTACAAGTTTATTATTTTCCCTGGAAACTTGGTCACATATAATAACACAATGCGAAGGTTTTCCAATTTTTTGATTTTTTTTGAATTTTTTATGCCCGTTTCAAAATGCGGTCAAATCGGCGGGCTTGACCGTTCCTAGCTAGTGGTTGAATCTTGGAAAAATGTTGATGTTTCTCTGATTAAATAGATACTTATGTACCCAGAAAAGATTTTTGGAAAAAATCAAGAGCAAACTATGAGGCAGCTGCAGTTCAAATTTGACCCGCTTCCTACTAAATCGGCGGGAATTTGTCTTTTTCACCAGAGGTGGATCAAAACTTTTGGCACCCAACCATTTTGTCAATTGTGCATTAAATATGGCCTAGTATTTTATAAAACTGATTAGGTCCAATTTTGCAACAAATATATGGTAGGTCCTTCAAAAAAACACATTTCAGGCACTCAGAAAATGGAAAATGTATTTTCCATGAAAAGAAAATGAAAACCCCCTTAGGCAACATTGTTTGGAATTCCAAGATGCACCCTTGTGCACAATATGAGATCATTTGAACAAAACTATGCCATGAATGTGGCCATAAGATTAATCATTTGGCTTGAAAGCCATGAATCTTCATGCATGATAGCTCATTTCTGAGAACACTTTTTTAAAAGAATTGTCGTATTACAAGTTTATTATTTTTCCTAGAAACTTGGTCACATATAATTACACAATGCGAAGGTTTTCCAATTTTTTGATTTGTTTGGAATTTTTTATGCCCGTTTCAAAATGCGGTCAAAACGGCGGGCTTGACCGTTCCTAGCTAGTGGTTGAATCTTGGAATTTTTTTGGTGTTCCTCTGATTAAATAGATACATTTGTACCTAGAAATGATTTTTGGAAAAAATAAAGAGCAAACTCTGAGGCAACCGCAGTTCAAATTTGACCCGCTTCCACCTGAAACGGCGGAAATTTGTCTTTTTCACCAGAGGTGGATCAAAACTTTTTGCACCCAAAAATTTGGTCAATTGTGCATTAAATATTGCCTAGTATTTTAGAAAAATGAATTGGTCTAATTTTGCAACAATTATTTGGTAGCGTCTTCACAAAAAACCTCATTTGGGCACTCGAAAAATGGAAAATGATTTTTTCGTCCAAAGAAAATGAAAATTTCCTTAGGCAACATTGTTTGCCATTCCAATATGCACCACCCGTGTGCACAATATGAGATCATCTGAACAAACTATGCCATGAATATGGCTATAAGATTGATCATTTTGCTTGAAATCCATTGATCTCCACACATGATAGCTCATTTCTAAGAACACTTTTTTAAAAGAATTGCCGTATTGTAAGTTTATTATTTTTCCTCGTAACTTGGTCACATATAATGACACAATGCGAAGGTTTTCCCATTTGTTGATTTTTTGGAATTTTTATGCCCGTTTCAAAATGCGGTCAGAACGGCGGGCTTGACCGTTCCTAGCTAGTGGTTGAATCTTGGAAAACTTTTGATGTTTCTCTGATTAAATAGATACTTATGTACCTAGAAATGATTTTTGAAAAAAAAAGCAAACTATGAGGCAGCCGCAGTTCAAATTTGACCCGCTTCTAGCTGAATCGGCGGAAAATTGTCTTTTTCACCAGAGGTGGATCGAATCTTTTGACACCCAACCATTTGGTCAATTGTGCATTAAATATGTCCTAGTATTTTAGAAAATTGATTTGGTCCAATTTTGCAACAAATATATTATAGGTCCTTCACAAAAAAACTCATTTTGGACACTCGAAAAATGAAAAAATGATTTAAGAGAACTCATTTCTCATAACTCTTTAAAAAATATTTGTCTTATTTCAATTTGTGATTATTCCTAAAAACTATAGTCAAATTTGCTGACACGATGAGAAGTTTTTTTCATATTTTCAGGTCATAATAAAATAGCTAACATGATTTAGCACCTTACTTTTAGTCAATAACAACCAATTTAAATGATCAAAATATCATACCTGTATACTGCGTTCTGATTAGTCCAAGGGCCTCTCACGCGGATCATGGATAAATCACCGTCGGATCCTCCTGGATCCAACGGCCCTCACGTCACCCTCTCACGGTCTCACCCACCCACTGCGAGCTACCCCTAAAAAACACACTGCACACCACTCCACTCTCTTCCTACGCAGCGAACCCTAGCGCTCTCACCCTCTCCCTCTCTTTGGATCCACTGCCACACACCACTCCTCCTTCTGGATCCCCCGCCTCCCCCCAACCTCACTCCCTCCCTCTGGATCTCGATGCGCCGCTGCCCCACCCCACTCCTCCGGCGTTCCCCCCACACGGTCACCGCTCGGCCCTCCCCATCACACTCCCGATCCAGATCCCTCCCCTCCTTACTGTTAGATCCAACTGGCTCGATACGGAGGCCGTCGTGGACATGGTCGCCACCATCGACCGTGAGTGGGGGTCTTGGTCCTCTCCCTTGTCGTCCTCAGTGGTGGCATCTGGCTGAGCCACCGGGCCACCGCCACCGATTGCGAGCAGTTCCTGGATCGGCTGGTCATCGCGCTGGAGGCGCTGCTCCCTGCGCTCCCCCTCGTGGGGTCCCTCTGCCGCGTCTTCACCATCTTCTGCTTCATCGTCACCAACCGCGACGCCGGCTCTGTCGTCTCCGGCCACGGGTACTCCACCTAGCAGCATGGCGTGGAGTACTGGATGATGGCGTCCCTGCTGCTGTAGCAGCGGGAAGGAGGGGCGGCGGAGGCCGTGCAGGTGCGGGATCCTGACGCCTTCTTCGTGCCCTTCTTCTCCTCGCTCAGCTTCAACTTGCACCGAGGCCAACCGCCTCCTTCAGGTAGTAGACTCTCCTCCACGCCAAGGTGCCCCCCTTCTCTATTCCATTTGGCCTAATGTAGTTTTCTCACGCACGCACATGACAACACTGGACTTGTTGCTCTGTTCATGAAGTTGGTGTTGCTCTGTTCGTGCAGGGGTTGTTCGAGACGCAACTCCACGTGCAGGGGCTGGGCACGACACGGCTTCGAGCTCAATGCCATGAGGATCTGCTAAGGGCCATGCCGGGCGAGGAGCCTTGGTGTTATGCAGCCACTTTGTTCCCTCGTCACCTCTGTGTGCTGTCGGGAGGGGAGCTCTCATCATGGACCCCTCTTCTCCACTACACGTGTTCAGCAGAAATTGTTTTAGTTTGTCATACATAATTGACTATGCTTATGTTGGAGTTACTAAGTCTGATCTGAGACAAATTCTTGTTCTGCAATCATAAGCATCACTCTGGTCTTAGATAGATTATTGTTTGAGTTAAGTTCAGCGAACAATACTGGCTGCAGCGTGGGGGTTCTGTTTTGTTCTAGATTAATTGCACTCCTCATGGTTCCGTTCGGGCCGGAGGGCTTTCATGTGTGTTCCTGCCGGTTTTTCAGTTTCCACGGGGAACTGGGCAGGTCCTTTCATGTGGCGTTACTCGTTTGATTTTGACCATGGGGAGTAATCTGAGGCACAGACGCACTGGTGCGGATTGTAGTGGGCAGTGACTGAGCTGCTGTTATTATAGTTTTTCCATTTTGTTGAGAATAATGTGCATTCACGTTAGTAGTATTTATTCGCAAATCATTGGGGTTGAGGGACTCAAGTTAAATCTTGTTGATGTTCCTATGGTTCGGTAGGTTCACAGTCTAGCACTAGCAGTAACACCCAAGCAATTATTATAGAGAGAGGGAGGGAGGTGGCATCCCAAATCATACCTGTCTATGGTATGATTGGGAGGGAATATACTGACTGCTACTGTTACCCTGTCTTGTTGATTTCTTTTAACAATCATACCTAGCTAAAATCTTCTTGTCCACGGCAGAGTAGCCTCATCCTCTTCATGCTGGCTCGACTGCCTCTGATTCTTCATGTTTGCTGCCTTGCCTTGGAGATGCGGCAGCTCAAGGGCGAGGTCGACATCTTCTCCAGGGCCGACGGGTTGGCGCTGTTCGAGATGGGCAACACCAGGGTCATCCCTGCCATCTACGACCCCTAAGATGTGGTCGCTTTTTCTTTGGACGCCAACTCTTCTATTCGATTCCATGGCTGTTAGGGCTTTGGCTCCCAAGAAGTCTCTAGTTAATGATCGGTATTGAGAGATTTTGGTGGTTACTTATGCTTATTGTGTATCACATTGAAAAAGAAAATGCACAATGAGCTTACCTTTGTATATAAGGATTTTTTCTTCATCAGTTACCCTTCCTTTAGCTGTAGTTTATTTTCGTACAGAAACCAATCTTGGTGTTCTTCCTATTTGCATTTGATTATGTTTTTAAAATTCCCTAGCAGAACTATATATAACAATGTGGGTATGTGTTTTCTTCTTTTAGTGTCTATAGTGCATTTGCATGATGTTGAATTATGTGCTACAGAATATACACTAGCTGATTTAAACTGTTGTTTTCCTTCGCCTAATCAAATGCCCTTTGTTTTGCAGTATGCATACCCAGGTCAAGCTTGCGGTCATGGTGAAGGTGGTGATCTGGGTTTCCTTCTTCAGAAGTAAAATGTTTGCTTGGTACTTTCTTTAGGGTACTGCTTTCTAATCAAGTTCTTGAACACAGGAGTTATGTATACAAATCATGTGCTATTTATACACTGATAGCCATTTTCTTGTCTACTTAGCTGAATCATGTCTTTGTGTACTAAACATCAGTTACTAGTATTTGGCTTCTATGTGCTAATTAAGCCAGATTAGTATGTATACTTCGTTGATGTTGTATAATATTGGTGTCAAAGGGGTTAATTTAAACCGGATATGATCTACTAGAACAATTTTTTGTTGTTCAAACGTTTAAATTCTGGTTCTTTGTTTCAAACATCTAAATGATGTTTAATTTTTCCCTCTATGCTTAAATGATAAAAATGTCGCATTTATAGGATTGTAAACCTGACGTGATTGGAGTAGTATTTACTTGCTGCTGATAGTAACTACTTGTATCCACTGATTTCTATGCCTCATTTTGCTTGTTTACTTTATTTATGCACACAGACTGCCTACAAGTTAATGTGCTTTTAGATTTGCCTTTATTTTGCTCCTTACCATATTGTTTGATAACTTGCAGATGTTGTACTTCATTCATCTTTCGTCGTGGGCTCCAAGAAGTGAAGAAGCATTGAGTTCTAGCTCATTGGAGCTAGTTATACTTTGATAGATAGTTCTATTTTGATATTTAGTTGTGTTCTTGGTAGTTGTAAACCTGATGTGAAGTATGTTCGATTATAAACGTGGTGTATGTTTGATTGTAAGGTGCCAAATTTGGTTTTTTGATTTGTTGAAGTATTACTTCTGTTTTCAGTCAGTTCTGATTTAAATATTTGTTTTTATTTACTGTGAAATCAAAATTTGAAGAACATGACTCTGACCATTGGGACCCACTCAAACCCATTTGACTATTGGACCTGTCTTAAAAAAAGAAATGTAACTAAAAAAAGAAATGTAATTGTTGAGCCAAAAAGGCTATGGCCCAAAAACGAAAGGCCCAATTGTTGGGTCAGGCCAATGTAGAAGTCAAAACTATTAGAAAAAATAATACATTAAATGGGCTGAATTAATGGGCTCGACCCATATAGACACCTAATCGGACCGGGCTGATTCTTGTCAACGACCTTTTCATTTAGTCGTAATTTTGCCACATCAGCTTGCCACGTCGGATCTGACGTGGCCTGGGCAGACAGCTAGTGACCAAAACAAAACAGTAGGCATATTTTGGTCGTAAACGTCTACGACCTTCTCATAGAGAAGGTCGCTAAATTCAGTTTACGGCCGCCAGCTTTTGACCATCTGTTTTAGGTCACAAAAAGGTCACAAATGGAAAATAATGACAATTCAGTGACCAATAGTCAAGGTCATAAGTTGACATATTTCTTGTAGTGGAATACTAGTGACACTAATGTTTGTCTATGTATTCACACATGTATTATGTTTCCGGTTAATACAATTCTAGCATGAATAATAAATATTTATCATGAAATAAGGAAATAAATAATAACTTTATTATTGCCTCTAGGGCATATTTCCTTCGGTCTCCCACTTGCACTAGAGTCAATAATCTAGTTCACATCATCATGTGATTTAACACCAATATTCATATCTGTATATGATTAACACCCATAGTTCAGATTGTCATGTGACCAACACCCAAAGGGTTTACTAGAGTCAATAATCTAGTTCACATCATTATGTGATTAACACCCAAAGAGTACTAAGGTATGATCATGTTTTGCTCGTAAGAGAAGTTTAGTCAACGGGTCTGTCATATTCAGAGTTGTATGTATTTTGCAAATATTCTATGTCTACAATGCTCAGCTACTCTAGCTAATTGCTCCCACTTTCAATATGTATCCAGATTGAGACTTAGAGTCATCTGGATCAGTGTAAAAGCTTGCACCGATGTAACTCTTTACGACAAACTCTTTTATCACCTCCATAATCGAGAAAAAACTTCCTTAGTCCTTACTAAGGATATTCTTGACAGCTGTCCAGTGATCTACTCCTAGATCAAAAGTGTACACCCTTGCCAAACTCAGAAGGTATACAATAGGTCTGGTACACAGCACAGCATACTTTATAGAACCTATGTCTGAGGCATAGGGAATAACTTTTCATTCTCTTTCTATTTTCTGCCATGGTTGGGTTTTGAGTCTTACTCAACTTCACACCTTGCAACACAACAAGAACTCCTTCTTTGACTGTTCCATTTTGAACTACTTCAAAATCTTATCAAGGTATGTACTCATTGAAAAATCTTATCAAGCGTCTTGATCTATCTCTATAGATCTTGATGCTCAATGTGTAAGCAGCTTCACTGAGGTCTTTCTTTAAAAAGACATTGACCTCATGATGCGAAGACATTCACTTATATGTGGTGAGTTGGTTCCAGATTTGTACCAATCTGTGAATAAGTACAAGTGAGGAATCGAACTAGATAGGAAATCTAAGTGAATGGACTAGGCATTATGAGATGCAGACAGAATAGATCTAACATTGAGTAGTTAGAAACCACTATCGGTAAGTAGGATGAATCTATAAAGATTAAAAAGATGGTAAAAATAGAGTTATAATTACCGCACGACGAACTGCTAGATGGGAAGAATGAGAGACTGAGCAGTTCAGCCCACCATGCCCTAACTTGGCGA
The DNA here is from genome assembly GCF_002162155.2 of Triticum dicoccoides. Classification (NCBI taxonomy): domain Eukaryota; kingdom Viridiplantae; phylum Streptophyta; class Magnoliopsida; order Poales; family Poaceae; genus Triticum; species Triticum dicoccoides. The sequence goes on from NC_041393.1 coordinate 378,357,199, forward strand.
CGGAGGACACCTACGGCGAGGGCGGAGAGGACGATGTCCGCGGCCGGTGTGAGGACGGCGTCGGAGAAGTCGCGGCAGCTAAGCGCTTCATCGCCGGCGTCGTCGCGAGCTAGCGGTGGCACTAGGGTTTTAACGGAGGTGGAGAGGTGGAAGAAGGATTTCTGTACCGCAGGGGACAAGTATTTATAAGTAGGTGAGAGACACAGCGCAATTACACTGGTGCCCCTGGCGGTTCACACCTGAGGGGTACGTGGCAAGCATGCAACATACTTAGAATTGTCCCATGTTCCCACGCCCGCCAGGCATGTCGGAGAGTTGTTCCGGCTTCTCCGGATTTCAACAATAAAGATAAGTCATTTAAACCAGATTTAATGTTTGTCTCTTTGTCTTCTGCTGACTAGGACGCAGAGAAGACATTCGACAGTTTCAATAGAATGCATATGATTTGGACAGATAGAGTTTGAGATAGGAAGCATAGAGAGGTTAGGGTCCGATCACATTCACTTAGTTCAAAAGATTCAGCTTGAAGACATAGCTATAAGTGAATGTTGTAGAGGACAGAGCGCTAGTGTGTATACATATATGTAATCAAATCATCATAGAGCAGAAAATCATGAAGATTAATTGAAACTGAAGACAAACCAAATGTGAAGTCTTTGCAAAAGTAACGCCATGAGTGAAACACTTCAAACAGAGAAATTTGGTGGTGGTGTTACCCACCATATAGGAAGTATTAGACCCAGACACGGCGCACAATTATCGTGGCGCTCCGAAGTCAAATTCCATGTTAATGTATTCACACTCAGAGTGTAAATCTTCATTGATTGAAGATATACATTTCTTTGTGTGTTGCACATCTAAGTCATCAATATGCAAGTGTTAGGATGTGTGCCTGATCACAGGACATTTGAGGATTCCAAGATATTTAGCTCACACCGTAACTTGCATAACCTTTTCTCATCCAAGGGATTTGTGAAGATATCTGCCAGTTGCTCTTCAGTGTTGACATGCATGATATCTATATCTTTCTTCATAACATGATCTCTAAGAAAGTGATGACGAATTTCAATGTGCTTTGTCTTCGAGTGCTGGACTGGATTGTTGGCAATCTTGACGGCAGTTTCGTTGTCGCAGAAGAGAGGTACTTGTTTCAGGTTGATGCCATTATCCTTGAGAGTTTGCTTCATCCATAGAAGCTGAGCACAACAGGATCCAGCAGCAATGTATTCAGATTCAGCAGTTGAGAGTGATACACAGTTCTGCTTCTTTGAAGACCAACAGACAAGTGATCGACCAAGAAAATGACATGTGCCTGATGTTGACTTGCGATCCACCTTGTCACCAGCTAATCAGCATCTGAAAATCCAACTAGGTCAAACCTTGAGCCCTTTGGATACCATAATCCGAGTGTTGGGGTGTAAGCCAAATATCGAAGAATTCGCTTCACAGCTAAGTGATGCGATTCCTTTGGTGCCGCTTGGAATCGAGCACACATGCAAATACTAAGCATAATATCTGGCCTAGATGCACATAAATGAAGCAAAGAACCAATCATGGAGCGGTATACCTTTTGATCAAACTCTTTACCATTGTCGTCGGGACCAAGGTGATGTTTGGCTGGCATTGGCGTCGTGTAGCCTTTGTAGTCTTCCATTCCAAACTTCTTCCGACAATCTTTGAGGTACTTTTCTTGAGATATGAAGATGCCATTTCGTTGCTGACGAATTTGAAGACCGAGGAAGAACTTCAGCTCACCCATCATGGACATTTGATATTGCTCTTGCATCATGTACCCAAACTCATCACTGTACTTCTGGTTGGTGCAGCCGAAGATTATGTCATCCACATATATTTGGCACACAAATAGTTCACCATCATATGTCTTCGTGAAGAGTGTGGGATCGAGGGATCCGGGTTTGAAGCCTTTGCTCTTCAGGAAGTCTTTGATTGTATCATACCAGGCACGAGGAGCTTGTTTGAGACTATACAGTGCTTTGTTTAGCTTGTACACCATATCAGGATGTTTTGGATCTTCAAAGCCAGGTGGTTGTGCGACATATACTTCTTCTTCAATCTTGCCATTGAGAAATGCACTCTTTACATCCATTTGATATAGCAAGATGTTGTGATGATTAACATAGGCTAGCAGTATGCGAATAGCTTCAAGCCTAGCAACAGGAGCAAATGTTTCATCGAAGTCAATTCCTTCAACTTGAGTATATCCTTGAGCCACAAGACGTGCTTTGTTTCTGACGACTTGACCATGCTCATCTTGCTTGTTTCGATATATCCACTTTGTTCCAATAATGTTATGCTTGCGAGGGTCAGGGCGCTTGACCAGTTCCCAAACATTGTTCAGCTTGAACTGTTGAAGTTCTTCTTGCATGGCTTGAATCCATTCAGGTTCCATAAAAGCTTCAGCAACTTTCTTGGGTTCTGATATTGACACAAATGAAAAGTGCCCACAGAAGTTTGCTAACTGTGTTGCTCTTGAGCGAGTGAGCGGACCAGGCGCATTGATGCTGTCAATTATCTTCTCAATTTGTACTTCATTTGCAACACGAGGATGAACTGGACGAAGACCTTGCTCATGCTGATCATTGTCATCATTGGAAGTATTGTCTTCGGTCTGAGCATTGTCTTCAGGTTGGTTTGGTGCAGAAATGATAAGTTCCTCTTTAGGCTATGCTTCAGAAGGCATGATTTCACCAGTTCCCATCAGCTTGATAGATTCACTGGAAGGAGCTTCATCAAGTGTACTTGGCAGAATTTCTCTTTGTGAACCATTGGTTTCATCAAATCGCACATCCACTGTTTCAACCATTTTGTAGTGGAAGAGGTTGAAGACTCTGTAAGAGTGCGAATCCTTTCCATAGCCAAGCATGAAGCCTTCGTGAGCTTTGGGTTCAAATTTTTACTTGTGATGGGGATCCTTGATCCAGCACCTAGCACCAAAGACTCTGAAGTAACTGACATTTGGCTTCTTGCCAGTAAGGAGCTCATAGGATGTTTTGCCCAGAAGCTTATGGATGTAGACATGGTTGATGATATGACAAGCTGTATCAATGGCTTCAGGCCAGAACTTTCTTGGTGTCTTGTACTCGTCGAGCATTGTTCGAGCCATCTCGATGAGGGTTCTGTTCTTGCGCTCAACAATGCCGTTTTGCTGTGGTGTGTATGGAGCAGAAAATTCATGAGTAATTCCCATTGTATCTAGATAAAGATCAAGCCCGGTGTTCTTGAATTCAGTGCCGTTATCACTTCTGATATGCTTGATCTTGACGCCATAATTGTTCATAGCTCGATTGGCGAATCGTCTGAAGACATCTTGTACTTCAGTCTTGTAGAGAATTATGTGCACCCATGTATATCTTGAGTAGTCATCAACAATGACGAAGCCATAGAGACACGCCGTTGTTGTGAGGGTGGAGTAGTGAGTAGGTCCAAATAAGTCCATGTGTAGCAGCTCGAAGGGTTGAGACATTGTCATGATTGTCTTCGAGGGGTGCTTTGCCCTTGTCATCTTTCCGGCTTCACAGGCACCACACAAATGATCTTTCTTGAACTTGACACCTTCGATGCCTATGACATGCTTCTTCTTGACGAGAGTGTGCAAGTTCCTCATGCCAGCCTGCCCCAGCCTTCGATGCCAGAGCCAGCATTCTGAAGCTTTTGCAAGAAGACATACGGCAAGCTGTGGACCTGCTAAGAAATCTACCATGTATAGATCACCTTTCCTATACCCTTCAAAGACTATAGATTTGTCAGATTCCATTAGTACAAGGCAACGATATTTTCCAAATATCACAATCATGTTTAAGTCACAAAGCATTGAGACAGACATTAAGTTGAATCCAAGGGATTCAACAAGCATCACTTTATCCATGTCTTGATCCTTTGAGATTGCAACTCTACCTAGACCCAATACCTTGCCTTCACCAGTGTCAGCAAATGTGATTTGACTCTTCTCGGATGGACGTAAGGTTGAGTCCATGAGAAGACATTGATCACCAGTCATATGATTAGTGCATCCGCTGTCAATAATCCATTCTGAAGCTTTTGGTGACATGCCCTACAGTGCAGTTAGGAGGATAGGCTTCACAAGGTATGTTGTGAAGCATAAGCAGTAGATGCACACTTGGATTATCACAGCATAGATGAAAGTTAGCACACAGTATGACAGGTAAGCGATTCATATGTGGAATACATAATAAGTCATTTTATCATGCGTCCCTTTATGTGTTAGGTCCCCAGCAATTATATTGGACGCCATTGATTGCTGGCTGGAGACCACATTCTCCAAAAGAGAGTTAATTCTTCTTCACCGCCCACATTTTCAGGGGTGGTTTAGAAGCAATGAGTCTAAGTGCAGCATCTGAGAATTTCGGCTTTGAAGCCCTAGCAAATAGCCTTGCAAGAGATGAATGATACTCATGTGAATAAGCAGAAAGGTTCTTAGTTCTATGAACATAGTGGTTGGAAGACACACGCTCATATTCATGAGTCTGAGTATGATTTCCCTGCAAAACATTGGCGTTAGGGTGACTCAATTGAGTCATGTGTTCGTAAGTAGCCGTTGGACCATATGATGCCTTTGGTCTGGAGTTTGTCTTCTTCCCTGGTGGTGTCATGATGACATTCACAGGAAGATTCTCAAGATAGCGTTTAGGAACCCAAATCTTCTTCGTTGGCGGTCCATTCCTGCAGTTAGTACCAATATACCTGGCAGACACTTCACCATTCTGATTTTTGAACAGTTTATAGTTTGCATCAAAGGATTCATCAATGATAATAGGATTAGCACAGGTAAAGCCAGATAAAGTGGATGGATCCACTGAAGGTTCCTTTGCAGCAACCCATGTGGTTTTGGGATACTGCTCAGGCTTCCAGTAGGAACCATCAGCATTCATTTTCCTCTCGAACCCAACACCCTCTTTCCTAGGGTTTCGGTTCAGAATCTGCTTTTTAAGGACATCACAAAGTGTCTGATGCCCTTTCAGACTTTTATACATCCCTGTTTCAAGCAATGTCTTCAACCTAGCATTTTCATCAGCAATAGTAGTGGTATCCTCAGAAGAGGGTTTAGTCACCACATCAGTAGTTGAAGACAGAGCAACAGTAGCAGCAGTGGAACATTCAGCAACAGAGGCAGCATTATCAGCATGGTGATTCAAATTCATCCTGAGCGGGACTGATATGTTGAGCGCGAAATGACTCATTCTCTTTTTGAAGATCTTCATGAGTCGCTTTCGGTTTCTCAAGCTCTTGCTTCCTTTGAAGATAATCATAGGAGAGCTTTTCATAAGTGGTTGAGAGCATCTCATGAAGATTTTCAAGTTCTTGATACTTAGCATGAAGATTTTTTATGTCTTCAACTAAGGACTGTGAACGTGTCATTTCCGCGTCCAACGGATCATCGCTTTTGTCTAACAGTTTTTGAGTATGTTCCATAGCCCTTTGTTGTTTAGTAGCAATCTTAGCAAGTGTTTTGTAGCTGGGTTTAGATTCACAATCAGAGTCATCTTCACTTGATGTTTGAAAGTAAGCATCGCGCGATTTTACCTTGGCACCGCGTGCCATGAAGCAGTAGGTGGGAGCAGGATCATCCTTGTCATCATCAGCGTTGGTGTGGGAGTCATTGTCTTCAGTGTTGAAGATGGACTTTGCGACGTAGGCTGTGGCTAGAGCCAGACTTGCAACGCCAGAGTCGGACTCAGCTTCAGATTCCACCTCTGCCTCCTCAGAAGCAAACTCCTCTTCTGAATCCATTTCCTTGCCAACAAAAGCACGAGCCTTGCCAGATGAGCTCATCTTGTGAGATGAAGACCTTGATGAGGACTTGGAGGAAGACTTCAAAGATTTCTTCTTCTTCTTGTCATCGGAGTCATATTCCTTGCTCTTCTTCTTCTTCTTCTCGTTGTCCCACTGAGGACACTCAAAGATGTAGTGCCCAGGCTTCTTACAATTGTGACATGTTCTCTTCTTGTTGTCTTGAGTGGACGCTTCATCATTTCTTGAACTAGATCGTGAAGACTTTCTGAAGACCTTCTTCTTGGTGAATTTCTGGAACTTCTTCACAAGCATAGCAAGCTCCCTTCCAATGTCTTCAGGATCGTCAGAACCACAGTTAGATTCTTCTTCTTCAGATGAGGAAACAACTTTTGCCTTCAAAGCACGAGTTCGGCCATAGTTGGGGCCATAGATATCTCTTTTCTCAGAAAGCTGGAACTCATGTGTGTTGAGCCTCTCAAGTATATCATACGGATCGAGTGTCTTGAAGTCAGGACGTTCTTGTATCATGAGGGCAAGGGTGTCAAAGGAGGTGTCAAGTGATCTCAGCAATGTCTTGACAATTTCATGCTTGGTGATCTCAGTGGCGCCGAGAGCCTGAAGCTCATTTGTGATGTCGGTGAGGAGATCAAACGTGAGTTGGACATTTTCATTGTCGTTTCTCTTGAAGTGATTGAAGAGAATGCGAAGAACACTGATTCTCTGGTCTCTCTGTGTAGATACGCCTTCATTGACCTTGGACAGCCAGTCCCAGACTAGCTTTGACGTTTCTAGCGCACTCACACGGCCATACTGTCCTTTGGTCAGATGACCACAGATGATGTTCTTTGCAGTCGAGTCCAGTTGAATGAACTTCTTGACATTAGTAGGGGTGACACCTTCACCAGTTTTGGGAACGCCATTCTTGACGACATACCAGAGGTCGACATCAATGGCTTCAAGATGCATGCGCATCTTATTCTTCTAGTAGGGATATTCTGTTCCATCGAACACGGGGCAAGCAGCAGAGACTTTGATTATCCCTGCAGTCGACATAGCTAAACTCCAGGTGGTTAAACCGAATCACACAGAACAAGGGAGTACCTTGCTCTGATACCAATTGAAAGTGCTAGTTATCGACTAGAGGGGGGTGAATAGGCGATTTTTATCAAAGTCTTCAAAACATGGAAGTTTCGAAGACAAACAATAGAAATGACCTAATTGATATGCAGCAGAAGGTAAACTACAACAAGTAAGCCATAGTCAAGTATGCAATAGTGTTAATGTACGAAGACTAATGGCAGCTAGGTAGTAGGATCAGGATGGAAGATAGTACGAAGACAATCAACAATAGTAGCCAAGCAATGAAGTCAATCAGATAAGACAGATAAGCAATGACTTCACGAAGACAAACTCAAAATAAAGGAGGGAAGAGATAGAACGACTCACTTGTAGAAGACACAGGATTTGTTGGACCAGTTCCAGTTGCTGTGACAACTGTACGTCTGGTTAGGGAGGCTGAGATTCAACTCAGAAGACCGTGTCTTCACCTTATTCCCCTTGAGCTAAGGACACTTAGTCCTCGACCAATCACTCTGGTAAGTCTTCAAGGTGGACTTCCAAACCTTCATAGACTTCGTTCACTCGGCAATCCACAATGACTCTTGGATGCTCAGAACGCGACACCTAACCGGCTGGAGGATACACAGTCCTCAAGTGTAATAAGTCTTCAGGTCACACAGACAGAAAGACTTCAGTGATGCCTAACACTCTTTGGCTCTGGGTGTTTGGGATTTGTCCTCGCAAGGATTTCTCTCTCTCAAATGCTTCGAGGTGGGTTGCTCTCAAACGACAAAAGCCGTATACTAACTCTGAGCAGCCACCAATTTATGGTGTAGGGGGTGGGCTATTTATATCCACTAGTGTAACGCCCTCGATGCGGCTATAGCTCACACGTGTCGAGGCACGACTTAGAGGCATAACCGCATTGAAAGCAATGTCGCAAGTCAGGCAATCATTACAACATCCCATGTAATATATAATAAAAGGGGGAGATAGCATAGTTGGCTTACACTCGCCACGTCACATCAGAGTACATAAATAACATCCATCAAACAAACACTCATGGCCCGACTACGGCGCCAAAATAGAAAAGACCCCCAACATGCGACAAGGTCCTGAATCGATAACCCCAACTAGGCACCACTACTGATCATCCGGAAAAGATACGTAGTATCGCTGAGAGTCCTCATCGAACTCCCACTGGAGCTCGTAATCGTCAACTGGAGCAGAAACACCTGGACCTGCATCTGGAGTTGTAGTATCTGTGAGCCACAGGGACTCAGCAATCTCACACCCACGCGATCAAGACTATTTAAGCTCATAGGAATGGATAAGGCAAATATATGTGGAACTGCAGCAAGCGACTAGCATATATGGTGGCTAACTTATACGCAAAAGAGAGCGAGAAGAGAAGGCGAAGCACGAGCGAGAAACTAAAGGAACATCCTGCGCAAGCATAACTCCAACACCGTGTCCACTTCCCGGACTCCGCCGAGAAGGGGCCATCACGGTAACACACACGGTTGTTTCATTTTAATTAAGTTTAATTAAAGTTATCTACAACCGGACATTAACAAATTCCCATCTGCCCATAACCGCGGGCACGGCTTTCGAAAGATCAATCCCTGCAGGGGGTCCCAACTTAGCCCATAACAAGCTCTCACGGTCAACGAAGGAATAGACCTCCACCCAAGACACACCGATCAGACTCGATATCTCTGTACAACAAGATGATTCGACAGGTTAAAACAAGTCCAGCAACACCGCCCGAATGTGCCGACAAATCCCGATAGGAGATGCACATATCTCTTTCTTAGGGCACACTCAGATAGGTCAAGCTACGAGTAAAACCAAACCTCAAGTTTCCCCGAGGTGGCCCCGCAGGCTGCCTGGTTCGGACCAACACTCAGAGGAGCACTGGCCCGGGGGGGTTTAAAATAAGATGACCCTCGGGCTCCGGAAACCCAAGGGAAAAAGAGGCTAGGTGGCAAATGGTAAAACCAATGTTGGGCATTGCTGTAAAAGCTTTAATCAAGGCGAACTATCAAGGGGTTCCCATTATAGCCCAACCGCGTAAGGGACGCACAATCCGGGAACATAACACCGGTATGACGGAATCTAGGGCGGCAAGAGTGGAACAAACCACTAGGCGAGAGGTCGAGCCTTCCACCCTTTACCAAGTATATAGATGCATTAAGATAACATAGCAATATAATGATATCCCAACAAGTAAATAAATGTTCCAACAAGGAACGGCTCCAATCTTCACCTGCAACTAACAACGCTATAAGAAGGGCTGAGCAACGCGGTAACATAGCCAATCAACGGTTTGCTAGGACAATGGTGGGTTAGAGGTTCAACATGGCAATTGGGAGGCTGACAAGCAATGGTAGGCATCGTAGCATTGGCAAAGCAAAAGAGCGAGCAAACTAGCATAGCAAAGATAGTAGTGATTTCGAGGGTATGATCATCTTGCCTGCACAGTTGTCAGAGTTGACTGGATCCTCACAAGCAAACTCAACGGGCTCCTCGGTAGCGAACTCGTCTCCCGGCTCTACCCAACAAGACAAACAAGCAACAAGGATACAATCAACCACGGGCAAGACCAAGCAATATGATGAAATGACGATATGCTATGCGGGATGCGATGCAGGATGCAAAATGCAAGATATGACAGGAAATGCATGAACCTGGCATCAACTTGGGAAACCAAGTGTGCCACTGGATAGAGGGAATGAAATCGCTTGAAAACGATATAAAGATCATAGGAATCGGAGCTACGGTTTAGAAATGGCAAGCGTTTTAAAATATGACACCGGTCTGCGATTTACAGCAAGTAGGCATCTAAATGCAACGAAATGAACATGCTACAGCCACCAAACATGAAAACAAAATACATGGCAGTGATGTACACAAGATGGTTGACAAAACACTAGCACTTAGCCATAGGCAAATTCATCCATTAAGAGGTTCAAACAAGCATGGCTAAAACGCAAATGCAAAACAGATTTCAGACTTAGTGAAATTAACACTAGTCTGAAATTTCAGATCACGATGCTCTCTTCGGAGCAGCAAAACAACATGATAGAAAACCTGAACATAAAAAGTAAGAATATGGCATGGAGCTACTCAACAAGCTTAACAAAACACCCAAAGTGACCTGGGGCCAAAAGGGTTCACAAAATACTCTACCGAGCTCACGAACATCGCTCGAACACAATCAGTTTTCAGACTTAGTGAAAACTGAGACACGCTGAAATATAACTCACGAAGGCATGTAAACGAGCTCGATGCACTCACTACGGTGCAAGTCATGGCAAGGAAAGCATATAACCAGCAAGAAGGCACAATGTGCTAGCTACACATGGCAAGAACGAAGGCATAGCATGCATGGAACACTAACGGTAGCATCGGCTAAATCGCAAACGAGTTGACGATCTGCCCAGATTAACAACGAAGCAAAAGTTGAGCTCGGTTGAGTCAACCTAGAGCACTCCACATATGCCAATAAAGACATGGATGGATAGAGCATAACATAAATATCAAAACTCCCTTACTGATCATCCTCAAAAGAGGCACGGATCACTAGGAAAGAAGCTGGACATATAGCATCATGAACTAAAATATCCCAGACTTAGTGAAAATCACTAAGTCCCTGGAATCTACAATCTCAGGTACCTCTCTTCGCAAGCTTGCACAAGACAACACACACATCCTAAAAATGCATGGGTGGCACCTCTGGAAAGAAGACAAAATGCTTCACAAATCATCCCAAAGGGGCACAGGCATATCATGCACGAATTAAACATGGCAAAAATGACAAAAGTGCATGATGAACTAACGGATCTGCAATTTAACTCACGAAGCCTCCTTCTAACAGAATTTTGGGTATCAAGATGACCTCAAATACAAATGATGCAATGGAATTAAATGATATACACGTCGAGGCGAAGATTTTGACATATCATATGCCCAAAACGGAGCTACGGTTGCGGAGATACAAGCAGTCAAAGATAGCACGAAAATTAGGGTTTCGGGGGAGAGAGGTCAACCGAAATATCCCAGATCCAGATCTGGATCGGGCACGGATTTCAGACGGCGGCGGTACTGTTCACCGGCGACGACGGGGAAGGAGGCAGCGGCCGGCGACGAGGGGACCGGAGGGCGGGGCGGCGGTTGCCGGGGCGGCGCCGGCGTGGAGGCGGGCGGCGCGGCGCGGCGCCGGGGACGGCGAGGCGGCGGCGGCTGCTCCGGCCGGGGAGGCGCGGGGCCGGCGGCGGAGTCGGGCGCGGCGGCGGCGGCTGCTCCGGCCGCCGGAGCCGGAAGGGGCG
>NC_041393.1:378368740-378387630 GCF_002162155.2 Triticum dicoccoides
GGTGGGGGGTTTGATCTGTTTTTTTTTTGCTAGGGTTTCGGACGGGGGAAGAAGAGATCCGAATGGAGGGGGTATAAATATGCATAGAGGGAGCTAGGAGAGTCCAAATGAGGTGCGGTTTTCGCCCACACGATCGTGATCGAACGCTCTAGGACATGGAGCAGAGTTTGGTGGGTTTTGGGCCAAATTTGGGGGGTGTTAGGCTGCAACACACACGAGGCCTTTTCGGTCCCTCGGTTAACCGTTGGAGTATCAAACGAAGTCCAAATGACCCGAAACTTGACAGGCGGTCTACCGGTAGTAAACCAAGCCCGCTTGGCAAGTCTCGGTCCAATCCAGAAATGTTTAAACCCCACACACGAAAGAAGACTAGAAATGACCACCGGAGGAGAACGAAGCGCCGGAATGCAAAACGGACAACGGGGAAAATGCTCGAATGCATGAGATGAACATGTATGCAAATGCAATGCACGTGATGACATGATAAGGGATGCACGAAAAAAGAAAAACAACACACGGAGACATAGACCCAACCCGAGAAATAAATATAACTTAGCGCCGGAGACGGCAAGAGTTGGATACAAATATGGAAAGTATATCTGGGGCGTTACAACTAGGCAACCCGACCTAATTTGTCCAAAATGACCCTGAGTCACTAAGGAACTGACACGTGTTCCAACGGTCAGATTTCAAACACACGCGGCAACTTTACTTGGGCTACAAGCAAAGCTGACTCATCCAGCTCTAGATAAGGTTTGCTCTCATTGTCTTCGCTCGAAGACATAGGCTTTGAGTTGAGTATAACTTCAGTCACTCTGACTTAGTTCACTTGGACCCCACTTAACAGTACGGTGGTTCCTATGACTCAACAAAGAAGAAAAGGAAGTAACGAATCCACACAATCTTCGCGCTCCATAGTCTTCACGTAATGTCTTCTCATGTCATAGTCTTCAATATGAATATCTTCTCATACCACCATTGTCTTCAATGTCTTCATACATTTTTAGGGGTCATCTCCGGTAGGTAAACCAAATCAATGAGGGACACTACCTGCGTTATCCTGCAATTCTCACAAACGCATTAGTCCCTCAACCAACTTTGTCGTCAATACTCCAAAACCAACTAGGGGTGGCACTAGATGCACTTACAACATTGTGGTTCATCCGATGAAATCATCCTGGAACATGTGGGAGCCAACATGGGTATCCAGATCCCGCTGTTGGTTATTGGTCGGAGAGCTGTCTCGGTCATGTCTGCATGATTCCCGAACCCGTAGGGTCTACACACTTAAGGTTCGGTGATGCTAGGGTTATTAGGAAGACTTGTATGTGATTACCGAATGTTGTTCGGAGTCCCGGATGAGATCCCGGACGTCACGAGGAGTTCCGGAATAGTTCGGAGGTGAAGATTTATATATAGGAAGTGCTGTTTCGGCCATCGGGAAAGTTTCGGGGTCACCCGGTATTGTACCGGGACCACCGGAAGGGTCCCGGGGGTCCACCGGGTGGGGCCACCTATCCCAGAGGGCCCCGTGGGCTGAAGTGGGAGGGGAACCAGGCCCTAGTGGGCTGGTGCGCCCCCCCCCTTGGGCCCCCCTACACCTAGGGTTGGAAACCCTACGGTGGGGGGCGCACCACTTGCCTTGGGGGGCAACCCTCCTGGCCGCCGCCCCCTTGGGAGATTCCCATCTCCAGGGCCGGCGCACCCCCCTTGGGGGCCTATATAAAGGAGGGGGGAGGGAGGGCAGCCGCACCCTGAGTCTTGGCGCCTCCCTCCCCCTGCTACACCTCTTCCTCCTCCCGCAGTTGCTTGGCGAAGCCCTGCCGGAGTACTGCATCTCCACCACCACCACGCCGTCGTGCTGCTGCTGGAGCCTTCTTCCTCAACCTCTCCTTCCCCCTTGCTGGATCAAGAAGGAGGAGACGTCATCCGCTCCGTACGTGTGTTGAACGTGGAGGTGTTGTCCGTTCAGCACTTGGTCATCGGTGATTTGGATCACGGCGAGTACGACTCCATCATCCCCGTTCTCTTGAACGCTTCCGCTCGCGATCTACAAGGGTATGTAGATGCACTCCTATCACTCGTTGCTTAGATGAACTCATAGATGGATCTTGGTGAAACTGTAGGAAAATTTTTACTTTCTGCAACATTCCCCAACAGCTTCTGCTTCTTTAGACTTCTCGCTGTGGCCATAAGCCTTCTGTGGAGGTTATCTCATTCCACGCATTTTTCCAGGATGATGAATGCATCATCGTCCGGACTTTGTTCTTGTCCTGGGGCGGTTTGATGAACTCGTCCCTCGGGATCATTGTGATCGGGCGTCTGCTCCGAACTGGGTTCGGCGTGACCTGGCTCGTCCTGCTCCATCGCTGGGTCCATGTGGTCGTTGTTGTCTTCGGAGTTGACTCGTGTGTTGATCTTTCTGGCACTCTTGTCGCTATTTTTACTGTTGTTGGACTTTGAGCAGCGTTTACGCCGTTGTTTTGGCTTTTGCCCAGGGTTTTATCTTTCGGATTGTCGCCGTCGTCCTCCTTGGGCGTATCCACCATGTATATATCGTGTGACGCGGTAGTAGTCCAATGCCCCAGAGATTCTGAATCTTATCCTGCATCGTCGTCCATACTGTCGATGCCTTCGGAGTCAAAGTCAAGCGCATCGGTTAAATCATCAACCGTGGCAATGAAATGGGTGGTGGGTGGGCAACGAATTCCTTCGTCGCCTGCTTCCCACTCGAGCCAGACATAGTTCGGCCAAGAGTCTCCTGTCAAAGAGAGAGATTTTAACGATTTCAGCATGTCGCCAAAGGGCAAGTGCTGGAAGATATCCGCAGCGGTAAACTCCATTACCGGGGCCCAACCTGGCTCGGCTGGCTCGGGAGCGCGCGGACTGGAACCAACAACCGGATACGCGTCCGGGGGTCCAGAGTCACAGGCTTCCACAAAGGTGAGACATGTGTTCGGCTCCATCACCGATGAGTGTGCGGCCTGCGGGGCGGGGTCCATCCCTCCGTCCTTAGGGAACGAGCCTGCTCTGGATTTAGGTCCGGGGCTACTGCAGGTGTGATGTCCCGAGCATTGTCCGACTGCAGGTCTAAGCCGTGCTCATCGTGACTGTCCGGTGCTCCTGGCACAGGCCCGAATCTGTCGAAGATCAAGTCTCCGCGAATGTCCACTGTGTAGTTCAGGTTCCCAAACCTGATCTGGTCACCAGGGGCGTAGCTGTCGATCTGCTCCAGATGGCCAAGCGAATTAGCCCGCAGTGCGAAGCCGCCGAACACAAAGATCTGTCTGGGGAGAAAAGTTTCACCCTGGACCGTGTTGTTGACGATGATTGAATGAGCCATCGAGCCTTGCAGCAACGACACAGAGGAACTCTCAATGAAAGCACCAATGTCGGTGTCAAAACCAGCAGATCTCGGGTAGGGGGTCCCGATCTGTGCGTCTTAGGTTGATGGTAACAGGAAGCAAGGGACACAATGTTTACCCAGGTTCGGGCCCTCACATGGTCGTCTCGCCAACTATTGCTCTTGCAACTATTGCTATCGCATAGCGATAAAGTAAAGCAATTATTTGGCGCTTGCATCTTATGCAATAAAGAGACAACCATAAGGCTTCTGCCAGTTGCCGATAACTTCAAAAAAACATGATCATCTCATACAATAAAATATAGCATCATGTCTTGACCATATCACATCACAACATGCCCTGCAAAAACAAGTTAGATGTCCTCTACTTTATTGTTGCAAGTTTTACATGGCTGCTACGGGCTGAGCAAGAACCGTTCTTACCTACGCATCAAAACCACAATGATATTTCGTCAAGTTAGTGTTGTTTTAACCTTCACAAGGACCGGGCGTAGCCACACTCGGTTCAACTAAAGTTGGAGAAACAGACACCCGCCAGCCGCCTGTGTGCAAAGCACATCGGTAGAACCAGTCTCGCGTAAGCATACGCGTAATATCGATCTGGGCCACTTCATCCAACAATACCGCCGAACCAAAGTATGACCTGCTGATAAGAAGTATGACTTGTATCGCCCACAACTCACTTGTGTTATACTCGTGCATATAACATCTTCGCATAAACCTAGCTCGGATGCCACTGTTGGGAAACATAGTAATTTCAAAAAAAATCCTACGCACACGCAAGATCATGGTGATGCATAGCAACGAGCGGTTAGAGTGAGTCCACGTACCCTCATAGACCGAAAGCGGAA
Organism: Triticum dicoccoides; assembly: GCF_002162155.2. Taxonomy (NCBI): domain Eukaryota; kingdom Viridiplantae; phylum Streptophyta; class Magnoliopsida; order Poales; family Poaceae; genus Triticum; species Triticum dicoccoides. Next base: position 378,372,956 of record NC_041393.1, read on the forward strand.
GTGTTAGCACAACGCGGTTGATGTAGTAGTACGTCTTCACGATCCGACCGATCCAAGTACAGAATGTACGGCACCTCCGAGTTCAGCACATGTTCAGCTCGATGACGCCCCGCGAACTCCGATCCAGCAGAGCTTCACGGAAGAGTTCCATCAGCACGACGGTGTGATGATGGTTATGATGTTGCTACTAACGCAGGGCTTCGCCTAAGCACCGCTACTATATGACCGAGGTGGAATATGGTGAATGGGGGCACCACACACGGCTGGGAGAGATCAACAGATCAACTTGTGTGTCTCCATGGGGTGCCCCCTCCCCTGTATATAAAGGAGCAGAGGAGGGGGAGGCCGCCGGCCAGGAGGAGGGCGCGCCAAGGGGAGTCCTACTCCCACCGGGAGTAGGATTCCCCCCTTCCAAGTTGGAGTAGGAGAGGTAGGAAAGAGGAGGGAGAGAAGAAGGAAAGGGGGGCCGGCCCCCTCACCCAATTCGGATTGGGCTTGGGGGGGGTGCCCCCTCCTAGGCTTCCTCCTCCTCTATTCCACTAAGGCCCAATAAGGCCCATACACTCCCCGGCGAATTCCCGTAACTCTTCGGTACTCCGATAAATACCCGGATCACTCGAAACCTTTCCGATGTCCCAATATAGTCGTCCAATATATCGATCTTTACATCTCGACCATTTTGAGACTCCTCGTCATGTCCCCGATCTCATCTGGGACTCCGAACTACCTTCAGTACATCAAAACACATAACTCATAATATAAATCGTCACCGAACGTTAAGCGTGTGGACCCTACGGGTTCGAGAACTATGTAGACATGACCGAGACACGTCTCCGGTCAATAACCAATAGCGGAACCTGGATGCTCATATTGGTTCCCACATATTCTACGAAGATTTTTATCGGTCAAACCGCATAACTACATACGTTGTTCCCTTTGTCATCGGTATGTTACTTGCCCGAGATTCGGTCGTCGGTATCTCAATACCTAGTTCAATCTCGTTACCGGCAAGTCTCTTTGCTCGTTATGTAATGCATCATCCCGCAACTAACTCATTAGTCACATTGCTTGCAAGGCTTATAGTGATGTGCATTACCGAGAGGGCCCAGAGATACCTCTCCGACAATCGGAGTGACAAATCCTAATCTCGAAATACGCCAACTCAACAAGTACCTTCGGAGACACCTGTAGAGCACCTTTATAATCACCCAGTTACGTTATGATGTTTGGTAGCACACAAAATGTTCCTCCGGTAAACGGGAGTTGCAAAATCTCATAGTCATAGGAACATGTATAAGTCATGAAGAAAGCAATAGCAACATACTAAACGATCAAGTGCTAAGCTAACGGAATGGGTCAAGCCAATCACATCATTCTCCTAATGATGTGATCCCGTTAATCAAATGACAACTCTTGTCTATGGTTAGGAAACTTAACCATCTTTGATTAACGAGCTAGTCAAGTAGAGGCATACTAGTGAGACTATGTTTGTCTATGTATTCACACATGTATTACGTTTCCGGTTAATACAATTCTAGCATGAATCAAAAACATTTATATGAAATAAGGAAATAAAAAATAACTTTATTATTGCCTCTAGGGCATATTTCCTTCATCTACAACCGGACATTAAAACTTCCCATCTGCCACATAACCGTGAGCACGACTCTCGGAAGTTTAAACCCTGCAGGGGTGTCCCAACTTAGCCCATTACAAGCTCACGATCCGCGGAGACAATCCTCCATCATGGGACATCCGATCAGACTCGGGATCCCGGTGCACAACGAGCTAGTCTAGTAGAGGCATACTAGGGACACGGCGTTTTGTCTATGCATCCACACATGTATCAAGTTTCCGGTTAATACAATTCTAGCATGAATAATAAACATTTATCATGATATAAGGAAATATAAAATAACAACTTTATTATTGCCTCAAGGGCATATTTCCTTCAGTCTCCCACTTGCACTAGAGTTAATAATCTAGTTCGCATCGCCATGTCATTTAACACTAATAGTTCACATATGTATGTGATTAACACCAATAGTTCACATCACCATGTGACCAACAAACAAAGGGTTTACTAGAGTCAATAATGTAGTTCACATTACTATGTGATTAACACCTAAAGAGTATTAAGGTGTGATCGTGCTTTTCTTATGAGAGAAGTTAGTCAACGGGTCTGCCACATTCAGAGCCGTATGTATTTTGCAAATTTCAATGTCTATAATGCTCTGCATGGAGGTACTCTAGCTAATTGCTCCCACTTTCAATATGTATCCAGATTGAGACTCAGAGTCATCCGGATCGGTGTAAAAGCTTGCATCGACATAAGTCTTTACGATGAACTCTTTATCACCTCCATAACCGAGAAGTATTTCCTTAGTCCTCATAGGTAACTAAGGATAACTCTGACCACTGTCCAGTGATCCACTCCTGGATCACTATCGTACCCCTTTGCCAAACTCATGATAAGGTACACAATAGGTCTGGTACACAGCATATCATACTTTATAGAACCTATGGCTGAGGCATAGGGAATGACTTTCATTCTCTTTCTATTTTTGGCTGTGGTCAAGTTTTGAGTCTTACTCAATTTTACACCTTGCAACACAGGCAAGAACTCTTTCTTTGACTGTTCCATTTTGATCTACTTCAAAATCTTGTCAAGGTAGTACTCATTGAAAAATCTTATCAAGCATCTTGATCTATCTCTATAGATCTTGATGCCCAAAATGTAAGCAGCTTCACCAAGGTCTTTCTTTGAAAAAACTCCTTTCAAAACCTCATTTATGCTTTCTAGAAAATTCTACATCATTTCCGATCAATAATATGTCATTCACATATACTTATCGGAAAGGTTGTAGTGCTCCCACTCTTCTTGTAAATACAAGTGTCGGTGTCAAAACCGGCGGATCTCGGGTAGGGGGTCCCGAACTGTGCGTCTAGGCGGATGGTAACAGGAGACAAGGGACACGATGTTTTTACCCAGGTTCGGGCCCTCTTGATGGAGGTAAAACCCTACTCATGTTTGATTGATATTGATGATATGGGTAGTACAAGAGTAGATCTACCACGAGATTAGAGAGGCTAAACCCAAGAAGCTAGCCTATGGTATGATTGTTGTTCGTCCTATGGACTAAAACCCTCCGGTTTATATAGGCATCAAAGAGGGTTAGGGTTACATAGAGTCGGTTACAATGGTAGGAGATCTACATATCCGTATCACCAAGCTTGCCTTCCACGCCAAGGAAAGTCCCATCCGGACACGGGATGGAGTCTTCAATCTTGTATCTTCATAGTCCAGGAGTCCAGCCGAAGATGATAGTTCGGCTATCCGGACACCCCATAGTCCAGGACTCCCTCAGTAGCCCCTAAACCATTCTTCAATGACGACGAGTCCGGCGTGCATATTGTCTTTGGCATTGCAAGGCGGGTTCCTCCTCCAAATACTTCATAGAAGATTTTGAACACAAGGATAGTGTCCGGCTCTGCAAAATAAGTTCCACATACCATCGTAGAGAGAATAATATTTACACAAATTCAATCTGCTGACGTATTCCGTGGCGTGACATCACACCGTGGCCAAGCCTTTACTCGAATCGTTTTTACTGTTCCACCTCAGCGCGTTTAGCGAGGCGGTTTCCTTGGCACGTCTTGTCAAAGCAGAGATCGTGTCCCCTTATTCCGGGATTCTCATCAATACGGGCGTGGGTAACCCAGTCGTGCCCATTGGCACGTCTCCTCTATCGAAGGCGAGCCCCGAACGGTCACGAGGAAGGCCCTTGGTATTCAACCTCTTTATAAAGAGACCAAGGCTCCACTCCCTTCTTTCAATCTCAATCGAATCCGCCCCTCGCCTTGAGTTCCAACACCCAAAGCTCCAGATTCAGGCACTTCGGACCTTCAATGATGTCCGGCTCCGACCTGCAAGGCCGGTGGATGCCTTCCTCTGTTACGGAAGAAGATGTACTAAAGCTAAGAGATGCCAGGTATCTAACCAGCGAAATTTCGCATAGGTTGCCTGCCCAAGGGCAGGTTATTCCCACTCCCAAGCCTGGTGAAAGCGTGGTGTTCGCGTCTCACTTCCTTTGGGGGCTAAGCTTCCCGATGGACCCCTTCGTGAGGGGGCTCATGTTTTACTATGGGTTGGAATTTCACGACTTGGATCCGGAGTCCATCCTCCACATCTCATTGTTCATTGTCGTGTGTGAAGCCTTCCTCCGTATTACCCCTCACTTCGGATTGTGGCTCAAGACCTTCAAAGTGGAGCCGAAGATGATCAAGGGGCAACAGGCAGAGTGCGGAGGGGTTGTTATAAGCAAGAATGATGATGCTTCGTGGCCCGAGGGATCTTTTCAAGAGAAGCCCAGCTTATGGCAACAGGAGTGGTTTTATATCATAGCTCCTAGGGGCACCAAATGGGTGGCGCCACCTGCCTTTCGCTCGGGTCCTCCACCACAGCTGGCGTCATGGGTCAATAAAGGACTTGACTGGGGGCCGTCCAAGGACGTGCCCTTGTTGCAGGGCCGCATTCGAGACCTCCTAGAGAGGGAGATCACTCTGGTCGTAGTAGCGTAGGCAATGTTGATTCGTCGCATCCTGCCCTGCAGACATCGCCCCCTCCGCCTGTGGGAATTTAACCCAGAGGTACCATGAGCTCTCCAACATTTTATGGGCGCGGCGCCCGTGGAGATGTACAAGCTTTTCTTCGGATCACAAGAGATGTGTCCGGACTTGACCGAGGACGCAGGTCTGGGCTGCAATCGCCCAGATACTCAAGTAAGTAGCCCTGTACCCGGACATGCTATCTCATATTTATCACAAACTTGCCCTTTAAAAGAGATGTCCCTTGAACAGGAGTGGATATCGAAAGCAAAGTTAATCAGGTGTCTGGCCCCCCTCCCTGAGACCATGCCGGATCCCGTGTTAACCATGATGCTGGAGGTTGCGCCTTCGAAAGAAGGTGAAGGGGGGAACAAGGAAGCTACCGCCTCCGCGAAGGAGGCTGCCAGGGAAGGAGGGATCGAGAATCCCTCCATCCAAGGGAAGAAGAGGACCGCCTCTGAAGACCCGGAGACCATGGTCTCAAAGCGGGGGAAGAAATCTTCGTCAAAGGGTCCGGCGCCGAGAGATGCCTCGGCCGCATTATTCCCCCAAGGGGGTCAGCCCTCCACCGAGCCGTAAGTAAAAAGGGGAGTTTTTATTAAAATAAAGGATATCCCTGCCCTATTTCTGATGAAAATAACCGGAGCTTTACCTTGTAGTTCGGATCTCAGCCCTTCTCAGCAGAGCTCATCTTCGGGGGATCTTCGTCCGAAGATGATAGAGAGCGAAACGCCTCCCCCTGCCGTACCATCGTGCGAGGCGGGCGACCCTAAGGTGTCGTCGCGGAGGGTTTCTCCGAGTCCGGCGGGGCCGGAAGGCAGTCATATTTCCCCTCAAAGCCCTCCATGTCCGGCCTTCGAAAAAGGCCATCTGACGAGTCCGGCACCACCTGGTGTACGGTCGGAGGAGCTGAAGGATCTGCTCGGGCGAGCATCTATCTCAGAAGATCACCGTGCGTTAATGGGTACGGTGATTGAAAGGATTTCATCCGCTGAGAGCGGATTGCACGAAGCCGTCAGAAGTTTACTGACGGGTTTTGGGGTACGCAAAATGATGTACCTTCTGACAGTTCCACATATAAAATGTGCACTGTGTAGATAGTAGCCCCTGAGGCTCGATGTGTTGGCAAAAATGACAGCGCGCCGAGCATCATAATCCTAGGTATAATGTGTCGCCCTTCCTATGCAAGTGGCGAAGGGTCCGGTGGCTGGCCGGACTGATGAATTTGCCGAACTAAAGCGGCAACTTGATGTGGCGGATGTCGACATTGCGCTTGTCAATAGGCGACTTGACAAGTCACAAGGTATGCAATTTCCCCGCGGACACCTGGTAAGGGAGCTTGATGTCCGTGCCTTACGACCAGTATGCTTGACGCAGATGGTGCCGCTGCCATGGAGAACCTGCGGGCGGAGCTCGCCCAAGCCAAGGAGCAGGCCAGAAAGAGTGACGTGGCTGCCTTAAAGGTGGCCGAAGAGCTAAAAGCCGAACAGGCTGCTCACTGCCGAAGCAAGAAGGAGATGGCCGAGATGGTCGTGGAGTTGAAGAATGCTGCCGACCGCTGCAAGCTTCTTGAAAAAGAAGATCGGGTGGTACGAGAGGACCTGAAGAAGGCCACTACCGAGGCCAAGGATGCTCGCTTTGCGATGAGAGCTATGAAGGAGGAGCTGCGTCAGGATGGAGATATCGCGGCTGGAAAGCCCTTTCTGCTGCGGAGGAAATTCCTGGACCCAAATTATGCTCAGTTGGACCGGCTGTGGAGTGCGGAAGATGCTTATCTGGACTTGGCAGCAAGTGCGACGGACGCGGCCGAACACTTCCGAGATCAAGAGGATCACGAAACGGGAAAGGTTTTTTGGTCGCAGTTCCATAATCCAGAGCGCCCACTTCCATTAACCGATCGCTTGGCCAAATGAGCGGAGCTGAATAGGTTATCCGGACTTGCCATGAAGGATGTCGTGAGTCTTTTGTGGCCGAAGAGGCCTGAGCCGAAGAGTTATTTTGGCTTGGTGCAGCAGTTCCTTGGTGCGGTGCCGCATATCAATGCAATGAGGAGGTCGGCATGCATAGAGGGTGCGCGGATGGCTCTTGCCCGTGTCAAGACATATTGGGCGGAGATGAAGGCCACCGATGTTGCAACCCAAGATTCGGACGGAAGCCGAGTACCTTTCGAGCACTATTTTTAGGAAGTTCTCTCGGGCGCTCGTTTAATAGAGACGCAGTGCTCGAAGGATATTATGTTCGAATAACATGTGTTATTGTGAAACAATGTTTCGATGAAATATAAAAGCTTTTTATACTTGTGCCTTCAAGAATTAAATTACCTCTTGTGCGGCCGTTAATGTATATGTGTCTATAACCTGAAAGATGGCAGTCCTTGGCTTCATCCCCCACGCATATAATGCGGGGGTGTTTGCAAAAGGCGCATTTTCACACTTGATCCAACGTCTTGGTCCTGTAAAGGAGGTGGTAGCGTAGCAAACTAGGCAACCGGACTATAATGCTTTATCACTTTCACTTAGCCATAGGAGTTTGACAGTGGGGCTACGATATAGCCCCTAGGGGCACCGCGCTCACTCGATTTCGGGGCGTGTATGTGCCTGACCAGGAAACGGCCCTTCGTCAATGCGGAGGAATCCTATAGATTCCGGCGGGTCATCGAGTGGTTCACCAGTCTCACGCTATATCATGACAGTCAGTTTTCGGCTTTCTCTACTGAGGTGCTCGCCTAGCCGAACCGGGGCACAATCGCAGTAGTTCTCCTGGTGCCGCATTAGCCGATAGAGCGGAACGTAAGGCAGCAAAACACAGGAGCCGGGCAAACCCAACATTTGACCAAAGACATGATTCGGAGCTGATGCATATAAGGCCTAACTCAAAACGCCGAACACTCCCTAAGGTATTCGGTCTTTATGAAAACGGGCCGAACAACGCCCTTTGTAGTAAGTCCCTAGTGTCCAGGTACGCGCAAAATTCTGACGTTGCATATGCCAAAACGCCAGCCTCCTCCTCGGTTATAGTAAGAAACCAGGGGATGTGTATCAATAAGATACAGTAAAAAAGGTTTACGCAGGGTCTTAATCTGAAAAGAATCCTTGCAACGGGTCCCTACTACACGTCTGCACCTGTGTCTCCGTTGTGCCGTATCCTGGACGGGTGTCGCACGGTGTTCATCTGTAAAAGAGAGGAACTTAGTTGAAAAAGATCATGCGAAAATGTATGTTATATTAAATAAACAAAGTACGTTTCAAAAAATGAATAAAATTGAGCTTTATTGTCTCTTGTTGTATATGCGCGGAGCCCCTGGTGCGGGGGTATGCGGCTGGTAAGCCCCTGTATGTTTACGCCGGACTCGTCTAACCGTGTCCGGGGTCTGAATGACATATTTAGGTGCTTGGATTGGTGAAGCCGGTTTAGTGTGTGGCCGTCGAGGCAGTCACACAATCTTCCGCGCTCGAGGAACACTCGATATTTCCCTTTAAGGAGATGATGCCTCATGGACCGGGCATTTTAAGTGTGAGGAATGCATAATGCTGTATCGCGTTAAAGCGGGCGAAAGCTTCGCGCCCCAGTAGTGCTTGATAGCTACTTGTAAATGGGGCGAGGTGGAAGGTTAACTTTTCACAGTGGAAGTTGTCGGGTGAGCCGAACACAACTTCTAGCAATAGAGAGCCCGTACAATGGGCATATCGGCCTGGCATTACCCCTTGAAAGGAAGTGTTGCTATGGTGAATTTTGGTTGGCTCTATCCCCATTTTGCGGATTGTGTCCTGATATAGCAGGTTTAGATCACTGCCGCCGTCCATTAGGACTTGTGTAAATTGGAGTCCGTCGATTATCGGATCTAATATCAAGGCAGTCCATCCTGCATTTCGGATACTTCTAGAGTAATCCTGATGGTCGAAGGTAATTGGTTTTAACAACCAGTGGCGGGACTCCTCTGGGATAGGCAGTATGGCTCGTATATCTATGGGCGCCATTCTGTTTTTCCCTTTTGTCACGTAAAGTGAGATTACTGTTTTGACTTCTTGTGGGAAATTCTTTTGTTTTCCGGTGCTCTGCTTGCGGGGTTCGTCATCGTCCTCGCTTGGTGTGTTGAGCCCCTTGTGTTCGGCGTTGAGTTTGCCGGACTGCTTGAAGACCCAACAATCTCTATGGGTGTGGTTTGCAGGCTTCCCGGGAGTACTGTGGATTTGGCATATTTTGTCCAAGATTTTGTTGAACTTGGATAGATCCTCCCTATTATCCTTAAGGGGCAGTTTTTTATGATCCTGCCATGAGCTTTTGAATCCGGCGTTGACTGCCGTGCTCTTCGGGTTGCTTCCCTTAGTCCGGCGCTAGTCCTTTGAGCTTGAGGGGTAAGTATTTTATGGCGTGGAGGTCATCTCCTCTAGCCATGTGTATGTGGAGGATGTAATCCTCGATCCAGACTCCAGGGTCTGTTGTTCCGTCGTATGCCTCTATGTTTACGGGCTTGAATCCCGCTGGAAACTCATAATCCAGAACCTCATCGGTGAAACATAGGGGATGTGCGGCACCCCTATATTTAGGTGTACCGCCATATTCGGATGCTTGACGTGTTGCATTGCTTACTAGAGCTTGCTTTCTTGGCCCGTAGATAGATCTAACTGGGCCATCTTTTTGATGTGAATCCGTGTGCGGATCGTGTGCCGGCATGTGTGCGGCGCCGTTTGCCGCTCTATGTTTGCCATGGGGTCGTCTATCCGACCGGGTGGTCTCCTTGTTCTTTGATTGCGGGGGCTCTACGGCCTCCTCATCAAATTCGGGCAGTAGTTTTCACTTCGGGTAGCTCTTTGTTCGGCGATTATCGCCGTATTTGTCTGCGGTGCTGAGTACTTTGCTCCATCTGATTCTGAGCGCATCTTCCGCTGTTTTGAGCTTCCGCTTCTGCTTTTTCAGGCTATGTGCAGTGGCGACGAGCCTTTTGTAGAGGTTCTTCTGCTCCGACAACTTGTCCGGCGTGAGATCGCCTGGACTGTTATCTTCGCCGGGGACGGATTGTTTATCCATATTGTCCTGTTCGGACGGTTGCTCGATAGCATGTTCGCTGTCCACCGATTCGCCCTGCTCTATGGCTGGGTCTGTATGGCTGATGTCTTTGTCGAGGCGGGATTTTGAGCGGTGCTGACGTCGCCGTTTTGACTTCTTTTCGAGGGAATGATCCCTCGTGATGTCCCGTTGTTCCTCGTCGTCGCTTCCTTTAGGTGTGTCCACCATGTACACATCGTGAGATGACGTGGCTGTCTAGTGCCCTATAGGTGCTGGTTCATGTTTGTCTTCTACATCGTCGTCCATACCATCGATGTCTTCGGAGTCGAAGTCGAGCACGTCGTTTAAACTTTCGACAGTGGCTACGAAGTGGGTGGTGGGTGGGCTTCGAATTTCTTTGTCGTCCGCATCCCAAGCTTCCTGACCATAGTCCGGCCAGGGCTCTCCTGATAGAGAGAGAGACTTTAGTGAATTCAGGATGTCGCCAAAGGGCGAGTGCTGAAAGATGTCTGCGGCGGTGAACTCCATGATCGACGCCCAGTTGGATTCGATTGGCAGGAGCGCGGAAGGCTCGGAGTCCGGAGAGGAGTCCGGCACCTTGGAGTCACGAGCTTCGCAAAGGACAGGGTTGGTATTCGGCTCAATCGCCATATATATAGCGGCCCCCGAGGCGGTGTTGAGCCACCTGTCCTCGATTAGCGCAGTCGGCTCCGAGCTAAGGGTTGGAGCGAACACTGGTGCGGCCTCCAGGGCACTGTTCAGCGATAGAGCTAGATCGTGCCCATCATGACAGTGCGGCGCGCTTGGCTGTGCCTCGAACCCGTCGAAGATCAAGTCTCCGCGGGCGTCAGCTGTGTAGTTCAAACTTCCAAATCTGACCTGATGGCCAGGGGTGTAGCTTTCAATCTGCTCCAGATGGCCAAGCGAATTGGCCCGCAGTGGAAAGCTGTCGAATACGAAGATCTGTCCGGGGAGAAAAGTCTCACCCTGGACCGCATTGTTGTTGATGATCGAAGGATCCATCGGACCTAAAGATGACGGCACAGAGGAACTCTCAATGAAAGCACCAATGTCGGTGTCAAAACCGGCAGATCTCGGGTAGGGGGTCCCGAACTGTGCGTCTAGGCGGATGGTAATAGGAGACAAGGGACACGATGTTTTTACCCAGGTTCGGGCCCTCTCGATGGAGGTAAAACCCTACTCCTACTTGATTTATATTGATGATATGGGTAGTACAAGAGTAGATCTACCACGAGATCAGAGAGGCTAAACCCTAGAAGCTTGCCTATGGTATGATTGTTTTTCGTCCTACGGACTAAAACCCTCCGGTTTATATAGGCACCGAAGAGGGTTAGGGTTACACAGAGTCGGTTACAATGGTAGGAGATCTACATATCCGTATCGCCAAGCTTGCCTTCCACGCCAAGGAAAGTCCCATCCGGACACAGGACGGAGTCTTCAATCTTGTATCTTCATAGTCCAGGAGTCCGGCCGAAGATGATAGTTCGGCTATCCGGACACCCCATAGTCCAGGACTCCCTCAACAAGCTTCTCCAAAAGTCTGTATAAAACCATATGCTTTGATCACCTCATCAAAGCGTATATTCCAACTCCGAGATGTTTGCACCAGTCCATAAATGGATCGCTGGAGCTTGCACACTTTGGTAGCACCTTTAGGATCGACAAAACCTTCTGGTTGTATCATATACAACTCTTCTTTAAGAAATCCATTAAGGAATGCAGTTTTGACATCCATTTGCCTGATTTCATAATCATAAAATGAGGCAATTGCTAACATGATTCGGACAGACTTAAGCATTGCTACGGGTGAGAATGTCTCATCATAGTCAAATCCTTGAACTTGTCGAAAACCCTTTGCAACAAGTCCAGCTTTATAGACAGTAACATTACCGTCAGCGTCAGTCTTCTTGAAGATCCATTTATTCTCTATGGGTCGCCGATCATCGGGCAGATCCACCAGAGTCCACACTTTGTTCTCATACATGGATCCTATCTTAGATCTCAAGGCCTCAAGCCATTTATTGGAATATGGGCTCATCATAGCTTCTTCATAGTTCGTAAGTTCTTCATGGACAAGTAACATGACCTCCAGAACAGGATTATCGTACCACTCTGGTGCGGATCGTGCTCTGCCACACCTACGAGGTTCTATACCAACTTGATTTGTAGTTTCATGATCTTTATCATTAGTTTCCTCTCTAGTTGTTGTAGGCATCACGGGAACAGATTTCTCAGATGAGCTACTTTCCAAATTGAGAGTAGGTATACTTACCTCATCAAGTTCTACGTTCCTCCCACTCACTTCTTTCAAGAGAAACTCCTTCTCTAGAAAGGTTCCGTCCTTAGCAACAAAAAACTTGCCTTCGGACTTGTGGTAGAAGGTGTACCCAATTGTTTCCTTAGGGTATCCTATGAAGACACACTTCTCTGATTTGGGTTTGAGGTTGTCAGGTTGAAGCCTTTTGACATAAGCATTGCATCCCCAAACTTTAAGAAATGACAGCTTTGGTTTGTTGCCATACCACAGTTCATACGGTGTCGTCTCAATGGACTTTGATGGTGCCCTGTTTAAAGGGAATGCAGTTGTCTCTAATGCATAACCCCAAAACAATAGTGGTAAATCGGTAAGAGACATCATAGATCGCACCATATCCAATAAAGTGCAGTTACGATGTTCAGACACACCATTACGCTGTGATGTTCCGGGTGGCATGAGCTGTGAAAATATTCCACATTGTTTAAATGAAGGCCAAACTCGTAACTCAAATATTCTCCTCCATGATCAGATCATAGAAACTTTATTTTCTTGTTACGATGATTCTCCACTTCACTCTGAAATTCTTTGAACTTTTCAAATGTTTTAGACTTGTGTTTCATTAAGTAGATATACCCATATCTGCTTAAATCATCTGTAAAAGGTCAGAAAATAACGATACCCGCCACGAGCCTCAACACTCATTGGACCACATACATCAGTATGTATTATTTGCAATAAGTCACTAGCTCGCTCCATTGTTCCGGGGAACGGAGTTTTAGTCATCTTGCACATAAGGCACAGTTCACAAGTATCAAATGATTCATAATCAAGTGATTCCAAAAGTCCATCTTTATGGAGTTTCTTTATGTGCTTTACACCGATATGACCCAAACGGAAGTGCCAAAAATAAGTTGCACTATCATTATCAACTTTGCATCTTTTGGCATCAATATTATGAATATGTGTACCATCATGATCAAGATTCAACAGAAATAGACCACTCTTCACGGGTGCATGACCATAAAAGATATTACTCATATAAATAGAACAACCATTATTCTCTGATTTAAATGAATAACCGTCTCGCACTAAATAAGATCCAGATATAATGTTCATGCTCAACACAGGCACCAAATAACAATTTGAAAGTGTGACTATCCCTAGGTGGTTTTGGTAATGATTAACAACATATAGCTCATTGAACTAATGCCATTACAAGATAAATATTTTAGGAAAGTTTAATGATTGGCATGGCATGGATAAGGAATGTGGACCCCTCAAAATGCTAAGGACAAAAGATTGGCTCAAGCTTCAAAGTCCAAGACTCCACATTTTCTATTTTAGTGATCCAAGATCAGATTGAGTCTATAAGAAAGCCAATACTATTAAAAGGGGATGAGGTGTTGCTTAATGGCTTGCTTGCTCAAAATGCTTAGTGATATGCTCCAAAAACCCTCAACCACTTTCTCCTATCCACATATGTCCCAAACCAAAAGTCAAACTCGACCCCACCGACTTGATCCATCCGGCGCCACCGAGTTCATTTGACATAGCCACTGCCATAAACCCTAGTCTTTTCGGTTTCACCGATAGGGATCTCGGTCTCACCAAGATGGGGTTGCAAACTCTCTGTTTCCCTTCGTAATGTTTCGGTCTAAATGATATGAGTGATCGGTCACACCGAGTCTGCAATGCAACCTCTCTATTTCCTTCTCGTAACGCTTCGGTCCCACCGAGACGAGCGAATCGGTCCCACTGAGTTTGCTTGGCCAACTCTCTGTTAGCTTATTACCAAAGTCGGTCCAACCGAATTTGAGTAATCAGTCCAACTGAGATTACGTTATGCCCTAACCCTAATGATATCAGTCCCACCAAGATGACATGTTGGTCCCACCGATATTGCCTAGCGGTCACATATGCACTGAATCGGTTCGACCGAGTTTTGTGATTCGGTCCCACCGAGTTTGGTATAATGTGTGTAATGGTTAGATCTTGTGTGGAGGATATATATACCCCTCCACCCTCTCCTCATTCGTGAGGGAAGCCATCAGATCGTGCCTACACTTCCATTACTCAAATTTTGAGAGAGAGACACCTACTCATGTGTTGAGACCAAGATATTCCAATCCAACAATATGAATCTTGATCTCTAGCCTTCCCCAAGTTGCTTTCCACTCAAATCATCTTTCCACCAAATCCAATCCGATGAGAGAGAGTTGAGTGTTGGGGAGACTATCATTTGAAGCACAAGAGCAAGGAGTTCATCATCAACACACCATCTATTACCTTTTGGAGAGTGGTGTCTCCTATATTGGTTAGGTGTCACTTGGGAGCCTCCGACAAGATTGTGGAGTGAACAAGGAGTTTGTAAGGGCAAGGAGATCGCCTACTTCGTGAAGACCTACCCTAGTGAGGCAATTCCTTCGTGGGTGATGGCCATGGTGGGATAGACAAGGTTGCTTCGTCGTGGACCCTTCGTGGGTGGAGCCCTCCGTGGACTCGCCCAGCCGTTACCCTTCGTGTGTTGAAATCTCCATCAACGTGGATGTACGATACCACCACCTATCGGAACCACGACAAAAACATATGTGTCTCCTATTGCGTTTGCACTCTCCAAACCTTCCCTTTACATTCTTGCAAGTTGCATGCTTTACTTTCCGCTGCTCATATACTCTTTGCATGCTTGCTTGACTTGTGCTAAGTTGTTAAAATCTGCCAAGAACTAAAATTGGGAAAAGGTTAAGTTTTATTTGGTCAAGTAGTCTAATCACCCCCCTCCCCC